>NC_138160.1:94178990-94501490 GCF_964165515.1 Mesoplodon bidens | reverse complement strand
CCTCCATATCTCCTCCTTGGGGCAAAAAGGAATTCCTGCATCCCTTGCTCATGACTCCAAGTCCACAGGAAACCAGAAGGGCTACTACAGGCCTGTTCATTTCCACCACTGCTGCTGGGACACCATCTGCACTTTCCATGTTAGTAGTGGCCAGCTGCAAGGTTGCTTTTAAATCTTGAAGTGTCCCATAGCAAAACTGAGAAGGTTTATTAGTAGAACTAGTATCTCGGGCTCCCACATACCTGTCTGGATAGTTCTGTAATCCTTGATGCCTGACCTCCTTGGTTTCCCTTCTCCCCTAAGCCTTATAGAGGGGACAGAGAGACCTCAGACTTTCTTCCTCTTTGTCAATACTTCTAGTCCTTTTTCACAACAAACATAAAAGTTCACAATATTTGTTCAGTACACTGGAGTAAACTGGAGGAGATTTGGGGACATCTATATGTGGTCTGCTGAAAAAAAATCATTACATTGTAATTACGATAAATAAAAAGATAAGAATCTAGAAAGTTATTAAATTTTGAATTTGTATAAAATACACAACTATTTTCCAGTCTTTTAAGAGAAACCTGAACGTGACTCTAAATGCATAAATTTTATGTCAGCTTGTGTCCCTAAAATAGGCACAAGTAATTTCTGAGCAAGTTTTTCATGATGAGCTCTTCAAATTCAGAAAGTTGACATTGATGAGAAAGTTTAATCTCACAAAGGTGTGATAAATTTAAAACCATGTTTTGCATCAAATATTTTGCAACCATTCAAAATTTGGGGATTGTATAAAAGTTCAAAAACTTACAATAGTAGAAATAATGACATTTAAAGAATCTACTAGGGCTTCCCTGGTGGCGCAGTGGTTGAGAGTCCGCCTGCCGATGCAGGGGACACAGGTTCGTGCCCCAGTCCTGGAAGATCCCACATGCCAAGGAGCGGCTGGGCCCGTGAGCCTGCGTGTCCGGAGGCTGTGCTCCGCAACGGGAGAGGCCACAACAGTGAGAGGCCCGCGTGCCACAAAAAAAAAAAAAAAGAAAAGAAAAGAATCTACTAGCTGTTTCTTTCCTTTCATGGATAAATATAATATTGAAATCGTGGGTGATTATGGAAAAGCACCTCAAGTGCAATCAAACTTTTTCCCACATCAAGTATTTAAACTAATGGTAAAGTTAATTTGCAGAAGGCACATGCATTGTTAGAGCAGTCACTCCACCTACAGCTTGGGCACCATAAAAGGGTGCATCTGCTGTACCTGGGCAAAAATATATCATATATGGAAAAACAGCCATAACTGGGTCTACCAGGAGCCTGCACAAGGCCTCCCAACCTCTGAACTCTGACCACAGGCCCTCAGATGATACCCACGCTCCCCAGCACCTAGAAGATGAGGTCCCCCACACCCCTGCAATCCCCTGCAGCATCAGAGGCCACGTGTCCACAATGGGCAGCAACACATCTGCCTGATCCACTGATGAAGTCCACGCTCAAGTGCAGGGCATCTCCTAAGCCAAGCATAGGGAGAGTGCCTGATTCCATTTTGCTCAAGCCACAGACAAAATTGTTCATGTCTAGAAGCCACGAGCCAGGAGCCACAGCTACTAGCCAAGGGGAATGGCTACCTCAGATCATGCCAAGCTTTCCTGAAAACTAAGAGTCAGGAGGTACCTCTAACCCACTGGCAGTACACAGGGTGGGAAGCCCTGTTCTGCCTTATTCTTGATTCCTACTTGGACATCAAGCCTCCAGGCCTAGATAACAAAAGGGACAGGGGAATCCTTTAAACACTATAGCAGAATCCTATCATCTGAAGCCTCTGGGTTCTTTTCTCAGCCTGATAAAGGAATTCAAAAAGCAGTCCTACTTTTAAGAAAAAACTTGGCTTCCAAGCTTATTGTCTTGCTGCTAAATCCTATTTTGAATTTCATAGGCTAAATATTAACACTTGCTTTTCATCTGCATTTCAACTTTAAGAATTCTAGTGTCTTTGCTCCCAGGGAAGTTATATGTTTTGGCTGATGATGGAGCAAATCAAGTACATAGAAATAAAATAGAGAAAAGCTCATTACTATTTTTCGATACACTGACCCTAATACATGGACATTCGATGCCTCCTAATAAGTAGCCTCAGCCTAACTCTCCAGCTTCACCTCTCCCTACTCTGCTCCACGCAGGAATGTTGCAATCTAGACAACACAGAGTTTCTTGAACAGATACCATGCATTCCCCTTTGCTCATGCTATTCATTCTGCTTGGAAAAATCTTCCCTTCCTGTCTCCAGCATTTAAAAAATCTATTCTTTTCCTTCAAGATCCATCTTTGGCTGAGTCTCTCACCACATTTGCTCATTGATAAACTTGATCCATCTTTCTCCTCTGAACCCCTACAGCATTCTGCAATCTTTTCTGCACCTCTCCTACTTTACCTTGTGCCAGAGTGAGTTGTACAGGTTTCTGCCCTTCATGCCAACTTATGAGCTCCCTGAGAATAGTGATGATGTCCAGTTACTTTTGTGTCTACTCAACACTCACAGACTCAGGTCTGAAATGATTAGGGTATCAGTATTGATTAGAAGTAGGTTTAGCTATGTATAAAGAAAAAATAATAGTAGCTTCAACACAATGGGTGTATTCTCTCACCTAAGAGCTTCCAGGTATAGGACTGTTTGTCTGGGGTTAGGCAATCTAGGGCTGGGGTCAGGCTCCTCTTAGTTTCCTGCTCTGCCATCCTCAGAATGTGACTTACATGCTCAAGGACACCTTGTGGATCCTCCAGGTGTCACACATGAATTATAGGCAGCCAAAGGTAGAAAACAGAAAAAAGAACACAAAGGGAACACTGGTGTCTCAAAAAATAAAATCTTTTTAAAAATAAGGAAAACAAGCCTCCCCACCACTACCACACACACACACACACACACACACACACACACACACACACACACACACAATACCTGACAGAAAGAGAAGTCACGATTTGTGCCCAGTTTTTCAGGGGGTTAAGAGACACAAGAGGGACTGCCACAGGCAACCCAGGGGAACAAAGTATTCAAATCCTTTGGTACTTCTAAGTCAGGATAGGATACACATAGAAGACTATTTGCAGCACAATTTTCCACACACAGAGGAGGCTCCCTTGGCTGCCTGAGCAGACAGAAGGGAGGCAAGAGAGTCAGAGACTACTGAGCATGCCCAATAACTGCCTCTGCCCTCTTTCAGCTGAAAGAACCCACCATAATTTGAGGGATGTGACAATAGATAAAATCTGAACCTTGCTTCCTAAATGAAGTCCTAGAAATTACCAACATGCAGCAGTGGTGGAGCAGAAATAGTGACCAGACAGAGGGCGCTTCAGACAACCCTACTGAGTTCTCATGGCCCAGTGTGGCTTGGAAGAGCATCAAAAATTCTCCTTCTACCAGAATCTAGGGAGGTTCAGTGTAGCAGAGAAAGCCCAAGGACCTGAAGAAGCTTGGAACTGAGTCAGATTGAGGGAACACAGAATAGAATGAAAAGAAATGATAACAGTTTAAGGGACCTATGGAACAACATCAAGCATACCAACCTTCACATTATAGGGATCCCAGAAGGAGGACAGAGAGAAAAAGTGTTGAAAATGTATTTGATGAAAGTATGGCTAAAAACTTCCCAAACCTGAAGAAGGAAACAGATATCCAGGTATAGAAAGCACAGAGGATCTCAAACAAGATGAACCCAGAAAGACCCACATCAAGATATATTATAATTAAAATGGCAAAATATAAAGATAAGAGATTTCTAAAAGCAGCAAGAGTTTAAAAAAAAAAAAAGACTCATATACAAGGGAACCCCCATAAGGCTATCAGCTGATTTTTCTACAAAAACTTTGCAGGGCAGAAAGAAGTAGTATGATATGTTTACAGTACAGAAAGGGGAAAGCCTGAAACCTAAGACACTCTACCCAGCAAGATTATCATTTAAAATTAAAGGAGAGATACAGAATTGCTCAGGCAAGCAAAATCTAAAAGAGTTCCTCAAAACTAAACTGACCCTAAAAGAAATGTTGAAAGGCCTTCTCTAAGTGGAAAAGAAAAGGCTGTAACAAGAAGTAAGAACCTATAGGAAAGGAAAAATCCCACTAGTAAAGGCAAATATATAGTAAAGGCTTTATATATTTAGGTGCTCCTATATTGGGTGTATATATGTTAATGTATGTTAGATCCTCTTGTTGTATTGATCCCTTTATCATTATAAAATGTCCTTCTTTATTGTTTGCTATAGACTTTGTTTTAAAATCTACTTTGCCTGATATGAGTGTCATTACCCATGCTTTATTGTCATTTCCATTTTCATGAAATATCTTTTTCTACCGCCTCACTTTCAGTCTTTTTGTGTCCTTAGCTTTGAAGTTAGTCTCTTGTAAGCAGCATATAGACAGGTCTTATTTTAAAAATCCAATCAATCACCCCATATCTTTTGATTGGAGCATTTAGTCCATTGGCATTTAAAGTAATTATTGCTAGGTATGTACTTATTGCCATTTTACTACTTGTTTTCTGGTTGTTTTTGTAGTTCTTCTCTGTTCTTTCCTTCTTCTTTTAGTTTCTTCCCTTGTGGTTTGATGATTTTCTTTAGTGATGTGCTGTGTTACTTTCTCTCTAGTTTTTGTATATCTGTTGTAGGTTTTTGATTTGTGGTTACCTTGGGGTTCATATATATTGGCCTATAACTATGTCTACTTTTTAAAAAACTGATAGTCACTTAAGTTCAAACACATTCTAAAAGATCTACATGATTTATTCCTCTCCCTGACATTTTGTGTTTTTGATATATTTTACATCTTCATATTTATCCTTTTACTGTTTATTGTAGTTACAGTTGATTTTATACTTTTTTATCTTTTAATCTTCATACTGATTTAAGTGAATGAAAATAATAAAATAGAAAGAGATTCACAGATATAGAAAAGAAACTAGTGGTTACCAGTGGGGACAGGGTAGAAGGAAGGGACAAGATTAGGATAGGGAATTAAGAGATACAAACAACTATGTATGAAATAAACAAGCAACAAGGATATATTGTACAGCACAGAAAAATATAGTCATTCTGTAATAATTTTAAATGGAATATAATCTATAAAAATATTATATCACTATATTGTACACCTAAAACATATATTATTATAAATGAGTTATACTTCAATCAATCAATCAATAAAAAATGATTTGCAAAAATATTTTAAAATGCTACTCTTCTCACTAAACTGTTTGCTTTGGAAAGTTTAGCTATTTTTCATAAATATGTGTTTTTTATATTTAAATGCAATGTGTTTGTTGTTGTTTTAAAAAAATTTCTAACATGGTAAATATCAATTGATATAACCAACATAAACAAAAGCTCTTTGGAAGTTTCAATAATGTTTAAGGTCATGTAGAGGGTTTTTGAAACCAAAGAGTTTGAGAATCAGTGCACTGGAGAATTGAACCTGAAAGACTCCAGATTTGGGGACATCTTGAACAGCAGAAGGCAAAGATAAGGCATGAAACAAGGAAAGGATTAAGAGTCTACGTACTGATCTATAAAACCTTTCTAACCCTTACTCCCATTGAGCACCCAGGAATCTAGGAACAAGGATTATACCACCTCACCCCAGGCAAAAGATAGGAGAATTCTAGTCTGGAGAAACTAACAGACTAAGGGGAAAGTCTAATAAATGACTCCATACTCCCAGGATCATCCTACAGTGAAGTCACCAAACGACATGCCCTGGCCATGCACACATCCAAACCAGCTTGTTAATGTCTCATTTAAAGATGAATGGACAGCTCAGGATCACCAACCATTTGGGGGAGGCTTCTAATGTGAAAGATAAGACCAAAACAAGCAAACAAGACAAGAGAAAGGCCATGAAGCAAAAGAAAACTTCAAAAGAAAATTATCATTGCCATCCTAAGTAATTGACATTACTTCAGGAAACAACGAAATTAAAAACAAGATAGCGGGCTTCCCTGGTGGCGCAGTGGTTGAGAGTCCGCCTGCCGATGCAGGGGACACGGGTTCGTGCCCCGGTCCGGGAAGATCCCACATGCCGCGGAGTGGCTGGGCCTGTGAGCCATGGCCGCTGAGCCTGCGCGTCCAGAGCCTGTGCTCTGCAACGGGAGAGGCCACAACAGGGAGAGGCCCGCGTACTGCAAAACAAACAAGCAAACAAACAAAAACAAGATAGCCAAAATTAAAAAGATCAGGAAACAAGGAAGGAATACTTAAAATAACAGAAGACTTGGAAATTAAAAACAAGATAGCCAAAATTAAAAAGATCAGTGGAGGTTTGGAAAACCCAGTTGAGGAAATGTCCTAGAAAACGGAGCAAAAATATAAAAAGATGGGAACTAGGAGAGAAAAGGCAATTAAAGGACTGGTGAAACCAAGTCCAGTCCATTAACTAGTATTAACTTTTGATTTTAAAGCTTTTTTTTTTCTCTTCCTTTTCTTCTTACTCCTCTGACTTCTATCTCACACTTCTATCTCACACTTGCGCAGTAATAATTAACCATACAGGATGCCTTAAGAATGTAGCCTGTGATAACATCACTGACGCACAAATCTAAGTTGTTTTCCAGGGCAAGATGACCTTTGCAGATCATGTTAACTCAGACCACCAGGTCACGGACCACCGGACCAGAGACACATAAACCGCAGACATCCTGCCTCCTTGTAACTATGATTAAGAAATGTCACAAGATGATTAACCACAAGCTTCCGTTTCTTTCCCCTTTAAAAACCCCTAGCTTGAAGACCAAGCTGGAGTGGATCTGAGACTTGCCTCCCACTTCCTTGCTTAGTGCCCTGCAATAAAATCCTTACTTTGTTGCAAACTCTCACTGTCAGTTGGGCTTTCTGTACTGCAGGCACATGAACCCTTTGCTTGGTTTCACTGGTTTAGAATGTGCAGCATCTGACTTAAAGTAGTTTCACTAAAAACGGAGAAGAAAACTAAAACACAAGAGAGGAAATTATTAAAGAAATAATTCAAAAAACTTTCCCAGAGCTAAATGACATGAATTTCCATATAGAATGGGCTCACACAAGTATAAGCCTCCAGAGAGGAAAAATGTCATATTCAAAGGATGGGGAATCAAATCTTTGTCATAACTTCACAGGAACACCGGAAGCTCGATGACAAATGACACTTCAAAATATTAAGGAGACTTATTCAGCCATAAAAAAGAAGGAAATCCTGCCATTTTCAAGAACATGGATGGACTTTGAGGGCATTATGCTAAGGGAAATAAGTCAGACAGAGAAAGGCAAATCTCACTTATATGTGGAATCTTTAAAATCAAACAAAAACAAACAAAACTCATGTCCAGAAACCAGTTTTTGAATACTATTTGATGAAGATCAGCAAGACTAAAATACAAGTATTCTACATATAAGAATAAATTACAATGAATCAGAACCCTTAATCATTAACAGTTAGCTTTGAGATGGAATCATACATTCAGGAACATCAGCACATATCTATATACATGTATTCTTCACACTAGCCTAAGCCGATCAGGGATTAGCATCTCACCTGGTAACTGCAATGAAGCACCAGGAGAGGTTTGCTGATACTTCTGAGACAGAGGCAGTTGCAGCTGTGAGGACATAAATATTCAGCTACTCCTATCTGCCCCCAAAGGACTGAGTTTGTATGAGAATGGAGCCGAAGTGGAAGGGACAGAGCTGGCGGATATAAAGAAATTCTGTCCCATTTTCATTATTTAATCCCCTAAGTAAGCCACTGAGCATTCCACTAGTACCTCTCAGTCAATCATCTATTTACCAGTTTGGAGGAGCCCAAATGAAAAATTCCTAAATGATACAAATATAAAAGATATTTGAGGCAGAGGAGGTTTTGCTTTAA
This sequence comes from Mesoplodon bidens, assembly GCF_964165515.1. Classification (NCBI taxonomy): domain Eukaryota; kingdom Metazoa; phylum Chordata; class Mammalia; order Artiodactyla; family Ziphiidae; genus Mesoplodon; species Mesoplodon bidens. Next base: position 94,493,615 of record NC_138160.1, on the reverse strand, counting down.
CTAACGATGGTCTGCCAAGCTGTAACTCCAGCCCAGCTCCCCACAATGGGGACATTTGAACCTGAATTACAAAGCTGCCCTGTGGCTATGATTCATGTGTAGCAACAAGCTAGCATTCATCAACTGCGTCCCTCATTTTAGCATCTGTTATCCTACTACAGCATCATTAGGTAATGTATTTGTTTCCTAGAGCTGTCATAACAAATCACCAAAAATTTAGTGTCTTAAAACAATGTAAATTTATCCTCTCATATTTCTGGAGTCCAGAAATCCAAAATCAAAATGTTGGCAGGCCACACTCCGTCCAGAGGCTCTAGGGGAACTTCCTTTCCTTGCCTCTCCCAGCTTCTGGTGACCACTGGCATTCCTGGGATTGTTGGCACATCATTGCAATCTCTGCCTCCATGGTCACATGGCCTTCTCCCCTTCTCTCTGTCTAATCTCCCTCTGCCTACCTCTCATAAGGTTACTTGTCATTGAATTCAGGGACGACCCAGATAATCCAAGATGATCTCCTCACTCAAGATCCTTAATTTAATTTCACTTGCAAAGATCCTTTTTTCCAAATAAGGTAACATAGGACATGGACATATGTTTTAGGGAGCCATCACTGAGCACACTACAGGTCACTAATGTCTTTAAAACCTGTCACAGATCATGAAGCATCTTCTTGAGGAAATACTCTTTGACATGGTGGTTCCCAGACTCTGCTTACACACTAGAATCACATGGGAAACTCGTAATGCCCTGCTGACACTCCATGCCAACTAAATTGCAATATTGGAGAATGAGAACCAGGCATCACTAGTTTTTAAAGATGCCCCAGTTCATTCCAGTGGGCAACAAAATTTGGGAACCACTACTTTCATAGCAGTTCTTTGTTTCTATATATTTTCAGTAATCTTCAAGTTCAAAACTCTCCAGTTTACTTTTTCTGTTTGTTTATTAAAACTCTTAAACTTTTCCCTTGTGGTATCTGTTATTAAAATGAAGTCATCTTATAAAAATAAGACAAAAGAATATCTTACCGGATATATGGTTATGTTTTCCCGTTGATTGTGCTCTGAGATCTTAGGACCTGCTCTCACCCCAGAGATCCACAAATTTGCCAGTCTTTGCCTCAGTATACATATCTCTGCCAAAGGCAAAAGCAAATTGCTTTGGATGTAATTCCTTTGAGTAGATCTTGTACCCACTGGAATTACATATCATTTTCAAAGAATTGCTCTAAAATGAATGATTAAACATTTAGAGCTTTTAGGTCTATGAAGTATTAACTTCAGAGAAGAAATGAAGAGATCGAGTTTTTTGTTTTGTTTTGTTTTTTGGGGTTTTTTTTTGCGGTACACGGGCCTCTCACTGTTGTGGCCTCTCCCGTTGCGGAGCACAGACTCCAGACGTGCAGGCTCAGCGGCCATGGCTCACGGGCCCAGCCGCTCCATGGCATGTGGGATCTTCCCGGACCGGGGCACGAACCCGTGTCCCCTGCATCGGCAGGCGGACTCTCAACCACTGCGCCACCAGGGAAGCCCAAACTCACAACTCTTAAACTGTGTTTTCCTTTAGGTTGACACAAACATCATTGAAAACAAAACAAAGTCACTCAGTGCTTCTGTTCACAAGACATGCAGAAATGCACGAGACACAAGGAGAATTGTCTGCTAATGGGTACAGTTTTTTTCAGTTCATTCTTCCCAGGAAGTATACTGAGTATGCAACCACTCAATTAAAAACTGCTAGTCATCTGGAGTTTTTTTCCTTAATTCCCCAGTGAAGAGTAAGGAAGAGAATATCCACATTGGATGCTGTACTTAACCATGGCTCAGAAATGCATAGAAGCCTTGCTGAGAAATTTTGTCCAAGACAACAATCCCGAAACTCTTGGGAGAGGGCTTTGGATGTCACAGTGATAGACAGTACACAGCAATTTTAAGAAATCATCTGTTTTTTACTCGAGTATAAAGAACAGTGTCTTCTGCATTTTGGTGAATAATCTAGTTCATTTGCCAGGTCACTTTCAAACTATCTCATTTTAACGATTAGTATGCAACATGAAGGTAAAAATAGCATTTTCCTCATTCCTTTTTGTCTGAAAAACTAACAAAGAAAAACATTTGTGTCTGAGAGTGGTGGTTTTATTACAAATAAAAGGAATTTCTGCACAGTGTGGGCAAAAACTGAAGGAACCCATCCCCTTTAAGAAATTATGCCAGTGAATTTTTTCAAAGATTTAGAAAAGTTCATGAGTAAGAAATGCAAAATAAGTTATAGGGAACACTTAAATATTAAAGGAAATAATACCTAACCATGAAGTGAGCTCTAATGTGACATTAAAAATATACATACTTAATAAGATAGATAACTAGTGAGAACAGACTGTATACACAGGGTACTCTACTCAGTGCTCTGTGGTGACCTAAAATGGGAAGGAAATCCAAGGAAGAGGAGATATATGTATATGTATAGCTGATTCACTTTGCTGTACAGCAGAAACTAACACAACATTGTAAATCAACTATACTCCAGTATAAATAAATAAATAAATAAAATATACATACTAAGCTAATTCATAACTGGTTTATTGTCTTATGATCTTATTCTGATCTCTGAAAGTGGCATTTAATATGATGAAACACAATGGAATTCTTGCTAATGAACTATCCATATCATAGTCTTTTTCTGCTCTTTTCTAACCAGGTGAAACGATGATTCGCCATTTCAACTAAAGAATCTGTAGATTTAGAATAAAGCTGCTGCCAAATATATAGACTCAGGACACTCAAAATGCATCCCTAACAAGACCCCTTTGATTTACTTACTCTCAAGTTTGTTTTCACACAAGGCAATAGATAGTCCACATTTTTAATGAAAGTGAATGTTTATGAGCACTTATTAAATATTACACATATTAACCCATGTGTCTGAAAGCCACTCTCTGAAGACATTTGATTCTTCCCATCTTCAGATGAGGCCACTGATGCAACTTGGCCAAGCTCCAGTGCAGGGAATGGTGGAGCCTGGATTCGAGCCCAGAGCCTGTGCTCTCACCTCTACACCCACTGGCCTTAGGAACAGTAGCTAGTTTTCCCTACTTAGTGGATAGCAGTCAGAATCAACCCCCAAGGTATATAGCATTTCCTCAATACATTTCTAGAATTAAAAAATATCACAAGGGTTTTCTCATCTTAATTTGTTGTGGCTGTCATTTGTCATACAATGTAGTTTGTTTTAAGAGTTTTATTGATTTATTAGAGCTGTAAATTTCTCACCCTTTGCTCAGATGGGCAGAGGAAATGTACATTTTTTAAATCTTGCCTATAACTCTTCTGATAAGTGCTCACAAGCACCCACCAGCTAGTAGCAGGAGGAAGACATTTACATTTCAGTCCAATCTAGTAATCTGTCTGAGAACATTCTTTGAAGTAACTCATTGATCCCTCCTGGGATCATACAGGAGATACAGCCAGACTTCCACTGGGGACTCCCAGGCTGGGACCAAGGCCAGTCTTTCAGAAATTCTCCCTTCTACCACCCCTGCCCTCAGATGGGGTGCATGCTCATGGCAGTGGACAAAGGGATCTAATGGTCTGATTGGTAAATTCTTGCTTCTCTGACCTCTACATCAACCACCCTAGTCAGACTGGTCACTTATCCCTCTGACAGCATTTACAGCACAAATCCGTGCCTGGTGTAATTTGTGGTTTGGTCTCTTTGGCTTGTTCTGGGCCTAGCATTACTCATTGGCTTACTTGGCTTACTTGGAAGTATGTGTGTCTCTTGTATGATCCCAGCCACCGGCTCTGCCTTGCAGCCTTCAGCTACATGGTAACTTCCCCCCACACTTCCCCACCCCAACCTAGAGCAAATTCCTCATCTAAACCCTTAGCAGGGACTTCCCTGGCTGTCAAGTGGTTAGGACCCTGCACTTCCACTGCAGGGGGCGTGGGTTCGATCCCTGGTCAGGGTACTAAGATCCTGCATGCCGTGCAGCATGGCCAAAAAATAAAAAATAATTTTTTAAATTAAAAAAAAAATTTTTAATTAAAAAAATCCTTAGCCAAATGTTGTGTCATTCCAAAAGAATATTAGAAGCTTCTGGACTTGTCTAGGCCATGAACCAAAGGTGAGTGGGAAAACTAAGCTTAGCCCCACGTTTACGCCTAAAACGACTGTCAACAAGTTTAATTTGATGTGGTTTCTCCCACAAATTAGGGTGTAACTTACAAAAATAACCTCCTACCCCCAACACCAAAATGCCAATCACGGACACAGCTCCCTGACCTTGGCATTCCCTTCAGATTATTTAACATATTTTAGTCCAGAGAGGAGTGGTTGTGATGTCTCTCACCCCCTACCTACTCTGCCTCTCTCTTCTCTCTTTATCCCACAATCCCTCATAACAAGAGGATTTCATTTCATGCTTAGGGCAGTATGCCTCATGGAATAACTGTCATAGATAGATGGGAATTTATTTTTGTTTACCTTTATCGAAGAAACTCTGATACTCTGATCCAAGTTCTCCCTGTTTGGTTCTTGATGTGCTAAGTTTGAGAAACTTGCCTCTTCCTCATAAAGTTTGTCATGCAAGCCTATTGCCCTAATGCAAAATCCTGTTTGATATGGCAGAAATTGAATGTTAATTCTTTCTTTCTCTTTATATTCCTACTGTAATAATCCTATAACCTCATCCCCACCCTCAGCCATATGAATCCCTCAGGCTGTAGAAGAAAAATACATGGAAGGAGACAAATAGAAAAACACAACATATTTTTAAGAATATTATCCTAGTTGCACCATATTTAACATCTATAAGTATGTGCATATTTTCATGATTCTTGTATGGAAATATTGCTTCTACTTTTTTTTCTTTAAAATGTTTTCCTATTCAACCTTGGAGATGTCCTTTTATCACATATGCCACTTATGAGCTATTAAATTGATCTTTCTCTTGATTAATAATAGGTATATATAAATCTTTACTACTGAGATAAAATTACAAGAAATAATTACATTAATGCCAGAAAGGGCTCTTCATCTTATTTTCATCATTTAGCAACAGTTTGCATTAGGTATCATTTCATTTCTGAGGCATTTTTACAATGGTTACTGTCTATATTTTACAGTGTATTCAGTTGGTGTGCATATTCACGCATGAGAAATTATCTCCACAGTTTCTCCCAGTATCAGCAACAACAATAGCAAGCCAGAAGCAAATGCCTAAGATCTTAACTCTTCTGAAGACAGAAAAATGAATACAAGGCACCAAAGAGAAGCAGCATGATCAACAGTCACTAACCATCAGGGAAATGCTAATCAAAACTACAATGAGATATCACCTCATGCTGTCAGAATGGCTAGGGTCAAAAAGACAACAAACAACAAATGTTGGCAAGGATGTGGAGAAAAGGGAGCCATAGTACACTGCTGTTGGGAATGCAATTGGTGCAACCACTATGGAAAACTGTATGGAGATTCCTCAAAAAATTAAAAATAGAACTATCTTATGATCCAGTAATTCCACTTCTGGGTATTTATCCAAAGAAAATGAAAACACTAATTCAAAAAGATACACACACCCCTATATTCATTGTAGCATTATTAGCAAAAGCCAAGGTATGGAAGAAACCAAAGTGCCCATCAATAGATGAATGGATAATGAAGATGTGCTCCTGCAACTATAGGTAGAAAATGTACAAAAATCCTTAAATTTATGTAAATTCCCTGTCACATGTTAGCCCATAGCCCAAAGAAAATCTCTGTAGGGAAGTATTGATAGATGTAGCCTTCCCCCTTCCACTTTCCTGCTGGGATTTTCCTCAGAATTAGCACTTTCCTATGTTTCAGCTTCACTCTCCTAACCACACAGAGAAGTCGCCATAATTGTTCCCTTCCATCACTGCTGCCTCGTTCTCTCAGCAAAGTGTGGGGGAGTAAAATAAAGAGTTCTCAGGACTTCCCTGGTGGTGCAGCGGTTAAGAATCCACCTGCCAATGCAGGCGACACGGGTTTGATCCCTGGTCTGGGAAGATGCCACATGCCGTGAAGTAACTAAGCCTGTGTGCCACAACTACTGACCCTGCGCTCTAGAGCCCGCGAGCCACAACTACTGAAGCCCGCACACCTAGAGCCCACGCTCCGCAACAAGAGAAGCCACTGCAATGAGAAGCCTGCACACCACAATGAAGAGTAGCCCCCGCTCGCCGCAACTAGAGAAAGCCTGCACATAGCAACGAAGACACAACACAGCCAAAAATAAATAAATTAAAAAAACAAATAAGGTCACATCTCGATATAATTTAACAAGTGTTTTAAGAAAAAAAAATACTGAAGTAAACGGAGCTCTCATTTCCTAACAAAGCCTGGAGACAGGCCCATGTCAGGGACTGTTGGGCACTTGAACCTAAGCTACCTCCTGAAACACTGAAAACACTGAAAACACTGAAAAAAAAAGTCAAGAAGATCAGTTAGGAAAGTCAAACCAAGCAACACTTTCAAAAGCTGACTGGCAACACATTAATCTGAGAAAGATTTTGTCATCAGAAAAAAAATTTTAACTAGCATTAATTTACAGGTTCTGTGCTTCAGACTACCAGGATGTGCCCAGTTTTTCTACTCAAACACTTGAGAATACCCTCCTTTCTCTCATGCTGGGACACTCTTCAAGGATGGAAAGGTTAACCCAAATAAGAATACACAATGCTCCAACCACAAATTGTAGATGTGTAGTTTTTCACAGTAAAAACACTAAGCTCCCAAACAGACGTTTGTGCTCTCACATTCATAGCAGCATTATTCACAATAGCCAAAAGATGGAAGCAAAACCAAGCATCCACTGATGGATGGATTAACAAATAATGGTATGTATGTATGTGTATATATATATAAAATGAAATATTATTCAACCTTAAAAATGAAGGAAATTGTGACATGCTACAACATGGATGCACCTTAAAGACATGAAATAGGCCATCCACAAAAAGGCAAATATTGGTATGATTCCACTTCCATGAAGTATCCAGAATAGTCAAATTCATAGAGACAGAATGCAGAATGGTGGTTGCCAGGGACTGAGGAAAAGAAAGAATGGGAAGTCATTATTTAATGGGTACACAGTTTCAATTTGGGATGAAGAAAAGTTCTAGAGATGCATAGTGGTGATAGTTGCACAGTACTGTGAATGCACCTAGTGCCACTGAACTGTACACTGAAAAATTGTTAAAATGGAAAATTTCATGTAGGATATACATTTTACCACAATATAAACACACATGTGCACGTGCATGTGTGTGTATGCCCATTCATGCGCGCGCACACACACACACACACACACAAAACTGTGTCCTTGCTCTGAATATAAAAAGTTCCTCAGCCATGCTCCTATACTTGCTGTGTACTACTTAGGAGCTGATTTTCTTTTTAGAAAAATTGAGGCATACTTTCACCAGTTGCAAACCCCCTTCTTCTGTCTAGAGGTCATGCTTTATGACCATGCGCATTGGCAGCCTGATCCTCATCCTGGATTGGAAGAGGCAGAGGAGGACCCCAGGACCTCAGCTTGTCCAGCTAAAGCATCTCATTCCACTTGTGCTATCTCCCTGTTTTCCCCAGATGACGGATTCCATTCTTGGTGCTAGCTGAACTTGGTGAACTCCTTTCCCCCTCAGAAAACATCCTGACTGTGAGATGGTATCACGTGGACATGCATTAAAGATTCTGAACAAGTTGAAACTTGACAGTGTGAAGCAGGGAGGGAGGAGAGTCAAGATCTCCCAACGCTCATCCCAGCTCCTGACTGAGGAAGGGAAGTAAAGGGTCCTGATCATGAAGTTAGAGACTCCTCTAGGTCTCCCTTCAACACCTGTCCTTGCACCAGACCACATGAATGCCTTCAGGCTTGGACTCTGACCTATCCTGGAAGTATTATATCACCTCTGGGCTCAAATGCCTTTCCACATGAGTTGGAGTAAGGGTTAAAAACTGAGGCAGTAAGTCCTCTTACCTGCAGCCTTGAGAAAGGGCTTTCTATCCGGAATTGGAACAGAAATATATGCTGAGGTCCAGTCATCCAGAAAGCCCCAGATCTTCATTCTGGTCCCTCTGTCAACATATCATCTGAATGAAGGACTCAGAGTTAAGTTTCAGAGATGCACTTCTCCACTGTCATAAAATATTATTACATGCATCCTCATATCTGATTATTTTTTCTTAAGGGTTTTATGCACTTCTCCACTGTCATAAAATATTACTGCATGCATCCTCATATCTGGTTAGTCTTTCTTAAGGGTTTTATAAGCAGCTTGTAAATTTCAAAAGAAGTTATGGGATGCAAACTTCTTAGCTAAATCAATGTAACAAATGGACTTCTTGACAAGGGTAGGTCAGTCGTGGTGTCTTTGTAGAGTTTGTACGTTTCAAATATTTCTTCACTGTTCGAGTGCTCACAGTGACAAGGTCTCAGACCTGAGACCTGCTGTAGGAGATTCAAGGAAACAGGTAAAAACAACACAATCTGACCTGGAATAGAAAAGCATCTGAGATTGATTCAGCTCAGTCTTGAATTAAACCTCTGAATTAAAGCTCTGAATTTCCTCTAAGCATTTGGCAGCAATTTCACCCACAAATGGCTTGCAGTATCACTTAATTTCCTATTGGAACTTCGGGGGAAGTAATGATGTTAACAATAAAGTGAAATAATACATGTGCAAGAACCTAACTCAGTGCCTAGTAACATGTCAGTGCTTGGATGAATTTGAAAAACAATAATAACTTCTTTTATTAAACCAGTTGTAAAACATTTTTCTATACTTTATAGCAGTGTTTAATGGGGATGATCATTTGTCTGTTGGTTGCTTCATCTGCTTCAAAGTGTTCAGCCTGTAAGAGTAGATCAGTCTCAAATAGACATGACTCCTGGATGTGGGAGGGAAGGCTTGAACAGGGCTCCTACACCGACCAGCAGGAAGTAAACTTAGAGGATTCGATTCAACTCTCTTTCTTCAACTCCAAAAATGGTAATGCTTCAGAAATGGGAGAAGTCTAAGCCTGGGCAACAGTATGAAAAAAATAATATGAATTTACTCTCCCTCCTCCCCAGTCCGATCCAAAATAGAATTAAAAATGCTAAAAAGCACAGTAGACCCCATGGAATCACAACCAACTTGTATTACTGACTTAGGGAGAGAGCTTCAGCCTCCTTTCACATCATTTGCACTCTGAGTGCCATCCCAAGTGAAAGAAAATTGACAGAGCAAGGCACATTTATTGATAAAGGCTTGTTTTTTCAAAAGATTAAACCTTAAATGACAGAGCTTGGTTTATGAGTCCTAAATGGAAAAAGATTCCCAAACAGGTGTTGAATTCCTCCTTATTCACAACTTGCTCAGCTTTATGACATGTTTATTGTGTTCCCTGAACTGCTTGAAAGTTTTTATTTTTAATTTAGTCTTTTTGCTTTGAAACAGGCTTCATTTACTGTGTGCTTTTGGCATTATTTATTTTTCTAAATTTTATTTTCTAAAACACTGTGGTCCTAGATTCTACTCTACCCTGGAGCCCATTTTTATGTTTTAAAACCGATTAGGTGTTTTATTTCATTTGTTTGCTTCTGTTTCCTGATTTTATGTTTAGTAGAAATAAAGCATCATGTTAGGGTATGCCTGATGAGATACGCTGGTGTCCTCTTATTATTCACATTCTTACTTCAGAAGCCTCTAGAACTACTCTAGAGAATGTGCAGGCAGAGAAGAGAGAAACTGAAATGAAGTCATCACTTGTGCAGGATCTGCAGCGGAGACAGAGATGTCTGAATATGTTCAGAACTTCTCTCCTGATCACCAGAAGCACACTTATTTTCTAGGGTAAGACATCTTTCTTTATCCCATAACTGTGTTCTCACCTTCTTAGAACCACTTTAAGAAGAGATTGGAGCCTTGATGAACGGCTCTGAGTTTGTGTTGGAGCATACCTTCAACACTTGAGAAGTTACAACTCTGCCTTAGCCTTCACTTTCTGCTTGCCCATGGCCTCAAAGGCAGCCAGAGGGGAGAAAATGAGGCCCTCTCAGGCCTTTCCTGGATATGCTCACAGTCCCACACATGCACATGGCATTCTAGATTACCAGAAATAAATTAGAGTTTTTCAAAACCCCCTATACGTATTTTGTTTCCCAGATTTTCCTCTAAAGTTTCTGGCCAGGCTTGTTTGCCCCAACTGGCATTGTAGCTTCAGGCAGCTGAGATGCTAAAGATTTGCTGCTTATTGTTCTTGACAAATGCCTTGGGGACAGAGCATTTCCCAACAGATCAAGTTCGAGTCAGGTCAAGTCATAACAATGCCAGTCATCTCACTAATTGTATTTTGTTTGAAATATACATCAGTATGCTATTTATGTTAAAATGTAACTAGTAATTTTTCAATGAAGTAATACAATTATTTTTTTATCTTTTTTCAGTTTTACTATCAATTGCATTAAATATTGATAGACATAATCCACAAAAACAGTATCTCTTTAGAGTCCTCAATGATTTTTAAGAATGCAAAGGAGTTCTGAGATCAAGAAGTTTTAGAACAAACAGTTTAGCCAAAAATAAAATTCTAAGTCTAAAGGATTTTTCCTTTAACATTTTGAAGACACTACTTCATTATGTACTTGCATTCCATGTCATTGAAGAGAAGTTCAGCATTAAATTTACTCTTAACCCTTGTACTGTTATGACTTATCTGTTCTTTCTTTCTAGAAGCTTTTAGAATTTTCTCTGGTTCCTATTTGTTTATTAAAGTTTATGATAGTATGTATGTCTAGGTATAGGTATCTTCTTATCTATCCTATTTTATACTCAGTGAATTCTTTCCACTTTCTCTCATTCTGGAAACTTCTCAGTCATTATTTCTTAAAATATTTACTTCTCTGCTTATTTTTTTCTCTCCTTTGGGGCCTCCTATTTTTATACAGACATTAACACAGTTCCCTCTACTATTCATATCTCTTGACTTTCTGTTTATATTTCTTACCCTTTTATCCTTTACTAACCAGTGTGAGCTCCTCAAAGTAATCATATTGAGTTTTAATTCATTCTTTGTTATCTTTGAGTTCCCATTTTATTCAGTTATTTGTTTATTATGAAACATAGCAAACAGAAGAAAGTGCATAAAACATAAACACCTAGCTTAACAAATTATTATAGAGTGAATACTCATCCAATCACCACCAAGGCTGACTCATGTGCAGTTACACAGAGACCCATACTAAGGTCCCCATGGTTGATCTAATGTCACTGTCTTGAGATTTTTTAATAATCTTTAAAACAAGGGACTCCACGTTTTCATTTTGCAATGGCTCTGCAAATTATGTAGCCCATCCTGATCACCATCCATGTCAAGAAACAAAAAAATTGCCACACTTCAGAAGCCCCCAACCTGTCCCTTCCCAATTACAATCCCTTCCCTCCCCACAAAGATAATATCTATCCTGACTGTTATGGTAACCACTTCATTGCTTTTCTTATAGTTTCATCACCTACATATTATCCTGAATACTGTAGTTTAGTTTTCCTTGCCTTATGAATGTCTCACATTGTTGCTGATCATTAAGATGGAGTATACAGAAGCTACTAAAATTTAATTATGAAAGTCACAGGAATTGGAAATAGGGAATTCCTTGTTCCTGACAAGATGGCTAATTATTATAGGCTCTTACTTCCTCCTCCAACTCAACTCTGAAGATAACACATAGAAAAGAGCCGTGAATGAAGCCAAGGCATTAATGTAAAAAGAAGTGGGGGAAAGGCTACAATGTCCCAGGTGGCATGCTGCAATAGTGCACCTAGTAGATAGGGTTCCTGCACAAACACTGAAAAAATGATCACACAACGTATATGTCTGATAAATGTTCAAGGAAAAATACCTGGTGCAATAAAAGCACATAGTGGGGATTTGACCAAGCCTGAAACTCTTGAGAAGGCTCCAGGAGTAACTTTTGCTCTGAAATCTGAAGATGTGGACTGAGGTGAGCCCTGCTGTGGGAAGGAGCACATCTCAGATGAAGGATTTTAAGACAGTGTTCAGCAAGTGAAGAGGAGTTGTCAGAAAAACCTGGGCAGGCAAGCAGGGGCCAGATCAAACAGACTTTTATGCCAACAGCAAAGATTTGAAATAGGTCAGTGATGTAATCCAACTTGGTTTTTTTTTTTTGTTTTCTGTTTTGTTTTGTTTTACATATACATGTTTTATTTATATATATTTCCATTTCTAATATCATAGCAAAAGTCAACTTAGCTATTTTAAGAATGCTTTACATGTGATATAAATTTTTAATAAAAATATCTAATTAGCGTGATATCACAAATCTTAACTTCTTTGTATGTACTATTTGATTATTAAAATATCACTCTCTTGAAATAACAATTGGCAGGCAATCATAAGCTTTTTTTTGACTTCATAAACACTCTTAACAACTTATTTAATACACTATTGTCCAAGCAAGTTGATTAATAGAGAATCAAAAACATACATCTTTAAGTAGAAAAAATAAAGCTGTATCTATGAAGATGTTTACAATAGTTTATTTTAGGTTATTTCCAAATTTTCACCAATTTAAAAAATTGACCAACTCAATGAAACCTTGTGAATACAATGTTAAAAAGTATAACAACTTGGTTTTAAAGGGTCACTTGAGTTGCAAAAAGTGGATTGGAATGGAAAAATGGAAATGAAGAGACCAATTAGATGGCTACTGAAGTACTCCAGGTAAAATGTGAGGATGGCTTGTCCAGGGCAGTGACAATGAAGATGGAGGGAAACAGATGGATTTGAAAGATATTAAGAAGTAAAATGGTCAGTTGTGGCTGTAGAAGGTGAGGCAGAGGGATGTATCCAGATTAAGAATAACCCCTAGCTCCTGGCACATGCATCTGAATGAACTGGGGTGCCATTTGCTGGGTTAAGAAATCAAAAATGAGGAACACCTGGAGGGGTGTGTGGAGTGGGGGAAGGGGGCATCCAAATAGCGAACTTGGTAGTTTTAGACATGGTGATTTGTTTCCTTGGAGACATCCAGTGAAAATAGTGAGTAGGAGGCAGTGTGGACCTTAAGCCTTTCACGTGGCCTCTGATCACACTTGGAAGTTTATCATAGAAAAAAAAAAAAAGAAAGAAAAAGACACCAAAACAACATTCTTTTCATGTACCTATCTTACTCCTTTCTCCATTTTCCCAGGAAATTAATGAAGCCAGAGGTATGATTCTTACTAGGACACCCTCATTCTCAAGCCATGACTCTATCTGAAGAGCACTACAACCTATAATCTCTGATAAACAAAGATTCCTGATCCCTGGGCATTAAATAATAATTATTATTATAATAAAATATTTAATGCAAAACAACTTGAGGAAGCTCTTTAAAAAGCATTGTATACATTCTGAACTCTTATTATTCAGTGCCTACAATTGTATTGAACATTGGGTAACTTATTGAGAATGATTATGAGACTATACACAGAAATCTTCCTTACTAAAGGAGAGGGATTATGTAGAAGAATATGACTTTGTACAGCAACAATTTTTCAAAGACAATATAAGCACCACTTTTCCTTAAAAGGCTGCAGATGTATTCTGTATGAATTTAATACTTAAGCACTAATCATTAATAATAATTCACGAGTTCCCATAATATCACTATTCTAATAAAGCAAGATAACTTCCATAGCATCAGTGATCAGTGTTTAAATGAAGAAGACTTATTTTATCATCACAAATGGTGGGAGGTAATCAATCTAATATGCCAGTATGTTAGCCAAGGTCAAATCACCCTTCAAACTTTTCTTTTGTTCTAATTGCATGTCCCTTATAGACGCATGTGTTTCTGACCTGCTGCTTCTGATTCTCCTTTCATGATACATTAAATTCCCTTAGAACCAATTATTAATTTATTAATTATCACCAAGTAAAAATTTGTTTAAAATGCCCAGAGGGTATGTACTGTAGATTCACAGCTGTAGATCCAGCAGAGCTTATGAACTCATTGTCAGTGAATTAGGAGACTTCTGTATGCTCAGAGGCCATTATTTGAACCAAAAATAAAATTTCTAATTATTTCCATCCATAAAATGTCCAGCAGAATGCTATGCTATGCTAATTTTAAGAATATAGAGTAATGTAACAGGTGTCATGGGTGGGCTACCACCTAGGAGAGACAAAATCCTTCAGTGAAGGAAGCTTTCTTTTTGGCATTATCATATTTCATTACTTATGAGCTCTTACCACTGAATTAGCAATGATAGTATATTACTAGGATGCCCTCTCTGTCCCAGACTCTGAACCAGGTGTTTTCCGTGAAATACTGTTTAATCCTTACAACAAGCTTATGAGGTATATATTATCTGCATTTTACAAAGGCAAAACCTGAACACATTGGGAAACTTGCCCCAAGTCACACAGATAAGTAAAGGCACAGCCATAAATTAATACCTTGCCTTTGGACTACAGAATCTCTATAGGAAACAATGGTAAGGAACAACTGGTAACCTGTGTACATCAGAAATCCTAGAAGTAGAGAAAGAAAACACCCAATAACAAAGATTTTCAATATGATTTTCACCTCCAGTCAACTCTTGATCATCTCAGGATACAGAAAACAGAAATTACCTAAACGATGGGAATTATAGGAAAAGCTTCAAATTTGCTTCACCAGTTCCTTTTCTTACTTAGTGTAAAAAAGTGTTTAGGTTGCAGAGAACTAATGCCACAAAGATCTAACATTAATTATAGGGAAACAATAATCAAACAGAATTAAACTATGCGTGTTAGAAAATGACTTCAGGAAATTTTCATTTTTCCTCTTTCTCCATGTCCAAACCAGGAATCAGACATTTCCTCAAGATATAATAGCACTAAGTACCACATTTTCACAATTAATTTATTTCTTGATCATTTTATTATCAAATCTACTTGCTTTAGAATATCTCTGCCACAACCTCCATTTTCCCTTTTTGGAACTTTTGGGGTTTTATTTTTTTATTTTTTTGCTTTTCCATAGAAACCTAGGCTTAATATAAAACTTAATATAAAACTCATTAACTCTCTATTGTATATACATTGTTTCTGTAAGGTAATCTCTTAGGATCCTGGTCATTCTGAAAATTATCCTAGTCTGGGAGCAGATCTTAAACAATAAAGACTGTGTAGGTACATGGTCCCTTTTAACATCATCTCCCTTGTTTTGGGGAATAGAAACATGCACAGTCAATGTCCTCCCTACTTCTCCTTGATCCACCCATAGGATTAATCCTTACTGCATCAAGTTAAAAGTTACTAGTGGGGCTCTTTTTAATCCACTAATTTACATTTTGAAATCTGCCCCTTTCCCAATATCAGAGGATATAGAAGTCAGCTCTGAGCATCCCTTTTCAATTTAGTTCAAATGATGTTATATCTAGAAGATATTCTTTCATCTGTGATGTGGAATTTAGCTGTTTCCTAGTTTCCTCTATATTTTTTCCTCTATATTTGATTCTTTTTGTTCATTTCTGTGGCTTCAGGGAGAGGAATAAGGCAAACCTACTTTTATTTTGCCATCCTTCCAGAAACTTACCTAATTTGAATATTTAAATACCTTATCAAGTATTCATCAAAATATTGATTAAATAATGCATATTTAAATGGATAGAGGTATATTCTATGGAATTTTTTTTAAATGCAAACATCTAAAGCCTCTTCTGATATTCATTGTTGAGAGTACTTACCCAAGCTTTGTTCAAAATGTGAACCATTGACACAGGTATGAGAAATCATATCACTCACTCCCTTACTAACCACTGGCTTAATAGGAGTCTTGGTCTTCTCTACATTACACTAGGACCCTATAAGGACACGGAGATAACAGGGGGGTAACTACTTAACCTGTACATACTATATATACATATCAACTAACTGGCATGGTGAGTAGGTAGGTAAATTTGTTTGAACTATGAGCAGGAACCACAAATGATGGTTCGCACATGATTTAGGAAGAAATAACTTAAAGAGCAGCAGCAATACTTTTTAAGAGTATGAACTCCATGGTTAGGCACTACTTATTAACAGTGCCTGGACCACAATATGAACTAGCCCCAAGACCACTTGGCCTGGGTCACCAGACTACCCCATAACTCTTGTCACAATGGACTACTCATTCCTTTAGATGTTGCACAAAAGTGCCTTTCCGCACAAAAGTCTCTCTACCTGAATATTTCTGATTCTGCCTACCAATTTTACCCATTGCAATGTCCAATGTAAATGCTTTCTCTTCCATGAAGCCTTTATCATTGTTTTCTCCAGTCAAAATTAACCTTTCCCTACTTTGCATTTCTATTTTTCCATTAGCCCTTTATCCTCATTCATTAATTATTTTTCAGCATCTACTATATGCCAAGCACTATTCTAAGGATTATGGATACAGTACTTTAAAGGGCACAATTATTGCTCTATTAGCTCATATTCAAGTGGATGATACAAAGTAACAAACAAAAATAATTGAATTTCAAGTACAGTTTGGTGCTATAAAGAAAAATTAAACTAGGTAAAGAGTTAGATGAATAGAATGACCGTATGGAAAGGGTTGGTGAAGACCCCTCTGACTAAGTGACATTTGAGCAGAGACCCATGTAGTGAGGGAGTGATCATGGTAAAATGAGGGAAGAGCCTCCCAAGCAAAGAGAACAGGTGCAAAGGCCCCACAGCAGGAATTAAATGCTTAGCATACTTAAGGAACAGCAGGAAGGCTAGCGTGGCCTAGAATGTTGGGGAGGGGGACAATGGAAGGAGACGAAGTTTAGAAAGATAGAGGCCAGGTCAAGTACAGCCTTGTAGGCAATAATAAGTACTTTAGTAACAAGGACTGCATCTCCAACTGCACCAGACATCTCATCATCCTTTTCTTTGGTGAATTCTCACCCTCCCCTATAGGGTTCTGTTAAATCTCTGTCACAACACCTTGCCAGTTCCCCTGCTGCAAAGTACATGACCCA
Organism: Mesoplodon bidens; assembly: GCF_964165515.1. NCBI lineage: Eukaryota > Metazoa > Chordata > Mammalia > Artiodactyla > Ziphiidae > Mesoplodon > Mesoplodon bidens. Next base: position 94,476,615 of record NC_138160.1, on the reverse strand, counting down.
GGTCAGGTCCAGCATTATCCCCTCCCATCCAGTCCCCAGAGAGTAGATGGTCATGTGACTCAAGCAAGGTCAAAAGTTTTAACAATTGCATTGCTACCTTGTGCCAGGGGCTATCTGCATTCCATTTACCACCAGTGATGAGAGTCCTCATTGTCAACCAAATGGTGCATAATCCAGATCCAACATCTTCTGCCAGCATCTACATTTTTGGATCACTCCTGGCACCAAATGTCACAGGTTGGACCCAACTCTGAAAAGGATTATGGCATGTAGGAGTGTTCTTGTGATAAATACCTGAAGAGGGGAAGCAAAGAAGCAGAGGTGGGCAGAGGGAGAAGATGAGCCACAGTGCAGTCTCAGTGGAGGTCTCAGCCCTCTCTACAGGAAGTCTTGAAGCTGGAATGACCCTTCAGAGTTGTCGCAAGGTGGGACAAGAGGCCTAAACGTTTAGGCCAAACGTCAATCAGTCACTGGAGATGGGCCACCCTGGAAAGCAGGCATGGCTTGGGCAAGGCAGTTCTCTTCAACTGAGGTAGTACCCACAAGGGGCTGACATCTGAGGGCTTTCTGCCAGCAGCCCACACAGAAAGGGGACCTGTTTCCTTCCTAAACAGGTATCTGGGTAACGTACCAGAGTGCCTACATAGAAACTATGACTAGCAGTAAATAATGGATTTTTGTGATAGTGTTTTAAAACACACATACAAATACATACACAGTAAAAAAAAATGGCAATGTTCAACTACTATGTTAATGCCCAAAAAGTTTCAGCTATAAAGCCCTCAATTCAACCTAGAGGGTTATGATGAGGATAATACATAATGAGAAACTGAAGTGCCTCATTTTGTCAGGGAGGGGAAAATTTCCCCTTACCCCTCTTGGTTCTTTTGGCTGGTCTAATAATTAAACTGACACAAGGCAGATTAACAGGAGGAAAAAAATTTTTTAATTTTATATTTAGGGTGGTCCCATAGATATAGGATCCATAAAAGTGACAAAAGCAGGCAGCTTTTACACCTTTTAGACAAAGAAACAGTAAATTCGTGAAGACATGACAAGACAAAGGGATTTGGGCTTGGAGTAGTAAATTAGTAAAGAAGTAACAAGGTTTGTTTATACAGCCTTCTTGGCCCTGAATTCCCTGTCTCTAGTGATAAGGATGTCTCTCTCCCTCCTGGTACAGTGATGTTACCTTTCACATGGGAGATTTATTTCCTGCTTTCAGGGGGACAAATGGAGATCAAAGTGTCCTTCTTGCACCAGCTGTGTCTTAAATAACTTTAATTCAAAATGATTAATATGCCAAAGGGCATATTTTGAGGCAGCATGGCCTAAGCCTCATCAATGCCATACCTGGCACTCAGTAAATGTTTTCAAACTAAATCTAATAGAACTTGACCATTAATGCTCCAATTTGAAAATTCACATAGAAATCCATCAACACAAACAGATGTTAATAAGGAATCTCATACTACAGAAATTCAATAAAGTTTCATTGAACAGGTCAGGGTTTTGACTGAAAACAGATGGAAAGATTGAAGAGATTTTTATGAAGTGCCTATTTACAAAGGAGTCAAGGTTAAGGAAAAACAACAAGGGGGAATGAAGTACCCAATGACTGGAAAGAGCAGGAGGCTACTACCACCCCTAGATCAGATGGAGCAAAGGAAGGAACAAGAAGTCGCTGGAAACAAGAAAGTCCCAGCTGTAGGACAGAGCTATCTGACAGGAGCTGTGGCTTTTAGCAGAAGATCAAGGACACAGAGAACCTGCCCAGTGACCTAGCAGACAGATGTAGGGAAATAAATTCTCAGCTATCTTCTCACCTTCCCATTTCTCGCTGTTGCCTTCCATTGGCCAAGCCCAACAAGAAGTCAGAGGACATAAAAGCCAGTATCCTGGGCACAAAGGAGAGTGATCTGTAGTCAAGGTCTATCCATCATAGCAACCTTCACAATTGCTTACTATAATTTAAGACACAACATTGAGTTTTAGATATAGTTAGGTATGTTTATCAGTGCAAATGAAAAGATTATTCTTTTAAAGGATACTTTATTGACTCAATATTATTAGCTTCAGTGGAAAGAGGTGTGAACAGTGAGCACTTTAGTTCCTGTCTCGGCTAGAGTGTGGCTGAGGATATTACCAAAGTCAGAAAGGACTGGAGGAAAAAGAGAACAAGGAAGTAGAAGAAAAAATAGCACATCTTTTGGAGATTTAGGCACTTCAAGAATTTTGGGGGGAAAAGGGGAATTCCCTGGCGGTCCAGTGGTTAGGACTTGGTGCTTTCACTGCCCTGAGCCCGGGTTCCAGCCCTGGTCTGGGAATTATTTAGATCCTGCAAGCCATGCAGTCTTGGCAAAAAAAAAAAAAAAAAAAAAAAAAGAATTTTGGGGAAAGAAATATGGAAGGGTTTTACTCTAGAGAGGTGGGTCCTGAGCACATGCCATGGCTCTTCTTCATGGCTTTGTTTAGTGGTCTGTACACAAGGGATGCTGCAGAGAATCTGTATAGCCAGTTTGCCCAAGTGGTCTCCCCATTTGACTTGGGTTTTCTCTCTCTTCATGTCTGAGGACTCCAACACCAGTATTTATAATATGTTCCTTATGTGTCATCAATACTCTGTATCCACACATTTATAGTGTTACCTTTGGCTGTGGAGATAACATAAAGCACGTAACTATAAGGTACGTTAAGGGGGTAGGGAAGGTTAGTTACAAGGAAGGCTCTGGGCAAGCTTCCTCCTTAACCAAAGCCTCTCAGCATTACTAGGACCCCTTCTGCCTCAGGGGAGAAGGACCAGCTTTTGAGTCATGATTGTAACTGAAATATAGAAATGTCTCAGAGCCAAAGAATCCAAGTCCACAGCCAGTATCACCCTGGTCCCTCAGCAGCCAGAGGCATATCCTTAAAGTATGTTATGACTGAAGAAGAGCCCCAGCTCCAAGAGTTCCTCCCCATCAGGGCATCATTTGACTTTTCTAAAGTCCTGTTTTCAGTCAAAGCTCTCACTTAACCTTTGGGCATTAGGTTCTTCATCTGTTAAAAAAAAAATCATGCACTTTGTGATTTCTTAAATTCCTTCCAACCCTAAAATGTTCTTGAGAACGTGCCATTTAAATCACTGCACTTTTTCATTCACGTCTATAAAGCTTACGATTGAAGTTTGAAAGCACCATGCAACACCACCATCTAGTGGGGAAAAAGGAAATAATACTAGGGATAATTAATACAAACAAAATGAAATTTCACAAGGAGAAAGTAATTATGTAGAACTTTCCAGGTAGTATTTCTTTTTCTTTTTTTTTTTTTTTTGAGGCACGCGGGCCTCTCACTGTTGTGGCCTCCCCCGTTGCAGAGCACAGTCTCCGGACGCGCAGGCTCACCGGCCATGGCTCACGGGCCCAGCCACTCCGCGGCATGTGGGATCTTCCCAGACCGGGGCACGAACCCGTGTTCCCTGCATTGGCAGGCGGACTCTCAACCACTGCACCACCAGGGAAGCCCTCTTTTTTTTTTAAATTTATTTATTTGTTTTTGGCTGCATTGGGTCTTTGTTGCCGTGCGCGGGCTTTAGTTGCAGAGAGCGGGGGCTACTCTTCATTGCGGTTCGGCGGGCTTCTCTTGTTGCGGAGCACAGACTCTAGAGTGCAGGCTCAGTAGTTGTGGCGCACGGGCTTAGTTGCTCCGTGGCATGTGGGATCTTCCCGGACCAAGGGCTCTAACCCATGTCCCCTGCATGGGCAGGCGGATTCTTAACCACTGTGCTACCACGGAAGCGCCTGTATTTCTTAACTTTTTATACACTGTGGGGCCTCTTGGAGATTCCCCCCAAAATGAAAAAGTCATATATACCTAAATTCTGCATACAATTTCAGGGAACATATGGCCCTGTCCAGGCCTCTCCAATCATGCATGGGCCACAGTTTAAGAACCTCCACTGTTTACATTATTTCAACCATTGGGAAAATAAAAAATGATACTAGGGGCTTCCCCGGTGGCGCAATGGTTGAGAGTCCGCCTGCCGATGCAGGGGACACGGATTCGTGCCCCGGTCCGGGAAGATCCCACATGCCATGGAGTGGCTGGGCCCGTGAGCCACGGCCGCTGAACCTGCGCCTCCGGAGCCTGTGCTCCGCTACAGGAGAGGCCACAACAGTGAGAGGCCCACGCACCACAAAAAAAAAAAAAAAAAAAAAAAAAAAAGATACTATAATCATCAGGAATCAGTAGATGCTATAACAGATCTATGTCTCCCTTAAAAAAAAAAATCTAACCATAATTCAAACCTCCTTGTTCTTGGGAGGGATACTTCATTGTATTATGGTGGTTGGGAGGCAGGTTCCCACCTTCCATGGCAGAAGAGGCTAGGTGCTTTTGCTTCCTACTCTTTGACAGGAAGGTTACCTACTTGGCCAGTCATTCGCGCCCACCAATTTTGATTCTTGAGAGCGTGGGGGAAAGATAAAGTGGAGACTGGAAAAGTCACTGAAGAAAAAAGTGGGAATCTAGCATTGCCAGTGTCCAGTGGCAGCAAAGCCAGTGGTAAGATCCTGGACTGACCTTTCCTTGGCTCTAACTCCATCTACCCACTCCCCTGCCCATTTCCATATCTTTAATCCCATCAGTTCTCTAAACTGTTTTGACATCCTTCAAATAAATCCCTTTACGGCTTAAGTCAGAATGTGTTGCTTACAAGTAAATTACACCAAACTTTTTGATGGATACACACACCAAATTCTTAGGGGTGACCCAAAAGTTAACTTTCATTCAATACAACATATTTTATCATTTACTTACCAGCACTTCTACTTAAAACAAAAGACTGAAAACTAAAATTTCCAGAAGCCACATCTCTAAAGATGATCAAGTATTGACAGTGCATTACAGCAGTATAGGCCAGTCTTATATGCACACTTCTCTTAACTGATGACCCTATGTCTTGCTGTTTATATAATAAGTCATTTCTTATTTTGCTATTTTCCCCTATGTATCACACCAGAATTTGTTTAGTACAATCTCAAATACTTTGGAACAAGATAAAGGATTCTATATATTTACATACTCACATAAGTGTTTCTGATGGTTAACTAGGATGAATTAAGAGTAGATGAAACATGTTCTGAGAAAAATTAATTGTAACTATAGAATCGTTTTTTAAGAAACTGCCACACGAAAGTGAAAGAACCACCAACAGGTTTGTGTGTGTTTTTCAAACCCAAACAGAATAGGCCTAATTTTTTAAAAGATTATTTCCCTGATTTAAAAATAAAAATTTTTGCTCACTAAACTTATTGTGATAATCACTTCAAGATGTATGTAAGTCAAATCATTATGCTGTACACCTTAAACTTATACAGTGCTATATGTCGATTACATCTCAATAAAACTAGAAAAAATAAATAAAAGAAATTAAAAAAAATTTATCCAGGTATAGCTAAGACCATTTCCATACCCAAATCATTCTGTTTAAGGAACTATATCCTCCACTTGTAGCTAAGTATACCTTGAAATACATAGTAGAATTGTTCATACCCTCTCATCTAGTAATACTACTCCTGGGTATCTGTCCTAATGAAATTATTTAAAATAAGAAAATATTTGCAATAATACTATTCACAATAGGGAAAAATAAATGAAATAATTTTATTCTAAAAAAATGAAATGTATTGAATATTATATAGCCATTACTATGAATAAATCAGAAGTCTGCAATACCATGGGGGAAAATCATCATATAATTTTAAGTGAAAATAAATAAAATATTATACTGTACTATGAAAGAGACTAGGTAAAACTCATATTCAATAATGACTTTTCCTCACTGCTATTCTCTTTATTGCTCTTAATAATTTCTTAGCAAATATTTATTAAATGCCTACTAAACACTGGGAAAGAAACTCAGCATATAAAATTGAAAGATTCCCCAACTCCAAGGAATGTCTGTGGACAGAGAAGAAGGCAGACATGAAAACAATGAATCATAAAGCAATTAAAGTATCTGATAATTACTATAATTAAAATATGCAAAACAGTGAGGAAAAATTATATCAATACCTAGGACTGGAATGTGGTAAGTGTATGTTTAACTTTTTAAGAAAATGCCAAACTATTTTCTAAAGTGGTTGTATCATTTTACATTGGACTAAGAAATCCAATTTCTCCCTGTCCTTGCCAACATTTGCATGGCCAGTCTTTACCATTTTAGCTATTCTACTAGATACATAATTGTATCTCATTGTGGTTTTAACTTCCTAATGACTAATGGTATTGTGCATCTTTTTCACGTGCTTATTTGTCTTCTCTGTATCTTCTTTGGTGAACTACCTGTTGAAATGGCCCAATTTTTAAATTGGGTTGTTTTTCCTATTATAGAGTTTGGAGAATTAAGTGTTCTGGATACCAGTCCTTTATTAAATGTATGCCTTCCAAATGTTTTCTCGTGGTCTACAGCTTCTGTTTTAATTCTCTTAATAGTGTCTTTTAAAGAAGAGAAGTTTTAAATTTTGACAAAGCCAAATTTATCCTTTTGTTCCTTTAGAGATAGTGGATCTAAAATTTCTGGAAAACCAAGAAAGATTTTCTCCTGTTTTCTTCTACAAGTTCTATAGTTTTAGCTCTTATATTTTAAGCTTATGATCCATTAGGAGTTAATTTTTATATATTATGTGAAATATGGATCTAAGCTCATTATTTTGTATATAGATACCCAATTGTTCCATCACATTTATTGAAAGGGGTATACGTTCTCCACAATATTGCCTTTGTGTCCTTGTTTTTATTTATTTATTTATTTATTTTAACATCTTTATTGGAGTATAATTGCTTCACAATGGTGTGTTAGTTTCTGCTTTATAACAAAGTGATACAACTATACATATACATACATCTTCATATCTCTTCCATCTTCTGTTTTCCTCCCACCCGCCCTATCCCACCTCTCTAGGTGGTCACAAAGCACCGAGCTGATCTCCCTGTGCTATGCAGCTGCTTCCCACTACCTATCTATTTTACATTTGGTAGTATATATAAGTCCATGCCACTCTCTCACTTTGTCCCAGCTTACCTTTCCCCCTCCTGGCATCAAGTCCATTCTCTACGTCTGTGTATTTATTCCTGTCCTGTCCCTAGGTTCTTCAGATCCTTATTTATTGTTTTTTTAACATTCCATATATACATGTCAGCATACAGTATTTGTTTTTCTCTTTCTGACTTACTTTACTCTGTATGACGGACTCTAGGTCCATCCACCTCACTACAAATAACTCAATTTCGTTTCTTTTTATAGCTGAGTAATATTCCATGGTGTATATGTGCCACATCTTCTTTATCCATTCATCTGTCGATGGACACTTAGGTTGCTTCCATGTCCTGGCTATTGTAAATAGAGCTGCAATGAACACTGTGGTACATGACTCTTTCTGAATTATGGTTTTTTCAGGGTATATGCCTGGTAGTGGGATTGCTGGGTCGTATGGTAGTTCTATATTTAGTTTTTAAGGAACCTCCATACTGTTCTCCATAGTGGTTATATCAATTTACATTCCCACCAACAGTGCAAGAGAGTTCCCTTTTCTCCACACCCTCTCCAGCATTTATTGTTTCTAGATTTTTTGATGATGGCCATTCTGACTGGTGTGAGGTGATATCTCATTGTAGTTTTGATTTGCATTTCTCTAATGATTAGTGATGTTGAGCATTTTTCATCTGTTTGTGGGCAATCTGTATATCTTCTTTGGAGAAATGTCTGTTTACATCTTCTGCCCATTTTTGGAATGGGTTGTTTGGTTTTTCGATATTGAGCTGCATGAGGTGCTTGTAAATTTTGGAGATTAATCCTTTGTCAGTTGCTTCATTTGCAAATATTTTCTCCCATTCTGAGGGTTGTCTTTTTGTCTTTATGGTTTCCTTTGCTGTGCAAAAGCTCTTAACTTTTGTTTTTGTTTTTATTTCCATTTCTCTAGGAGGTGGGTCAAAAAGGATCTTGCTGTGATTTATGTCATAGAGGGTTCTGCCTATGTTTTCCTCTAAGAGTTTGATAGTTTCTGGCCTTACATTTAGGTCTTTAATCCATTTTGAGCTTATTTTTGTGTATGGTGTTAGGGAATGTTCTAATTTCATTCTTTGACATGCAGCTGTCCAGTATTCCCAGCACCATTTATTGAAGAGGCTGTCTTTTCTCCATTGTATATTCTTGCCTCCTTTATCAAAAATAAGGTGACCATATGTGCGTGGGTTTAATTCTGGGCTTTGTATCCTGTTCCATTGATCTATATTTCTGTTTTTGTGCCAGTACCATACTGTCTTCATTACTGTAGCTTTGTAGTATAGTCTGAAATCAGGGAGCCTGATTCCTCCAGCTCTGTTTTTCTTTCTTAAGACTGCTTTGGCTATTCAGGATCTTTTGTGTTTCCATACAAATTGTGAAATTTTTTGTTCCTGTTCTGTGAAAAATGCTATTGGTAGTTTGATAGGGATTGCATTGAATCTGTAGATTGCTTTGAGTAGTATAGTCATTTTCACAATGTTGATTCCTCCAGTCCAAGGACATGGCATATCACCATCTGTTTGTATCATCTTTAATTTCTTTCAGCAGTGTCTTATAGTTTTCTGTATACAGGTATTTTGTCTCCTTAGGTAGGTTTATTCCTAGGTATTTTATTCATTTTGTTGCAATGGTAGATCAGAGCGTTTCCTTAATTTATGTTTCAGATTTTTCATCATTAGTGTATAGGAAAACAAGAGATTTCTGTGCATTAATTTTGTATCTTGCTACTATGCCAAATTCATTGATTAGCTCTGGTAATTTTCTGGTAGAGTCTTTAGGATTCTCTATGTATAGTATCATGTCATCTGCAAACACTGACAGCTTTACTTCTTCTTTTCCAATTTGGATTCCTTTTATTTCTTTTTCTTTTCTGATTGCTGTGGCTACAACTTCCAAAACTATGTTGAATAATAGTGGTGAGAGTGGACAACCTTGTCTTGTTCCTGATCTTAGAGGAAATGGTTTCAGTTTTTCACCCTTGAGAACGAGGTTGGCTGTGGGTTTGTCATATATGGCCTTTATTATGTTGATGTAAGTTCCCTGTATGCCTACTTTCTGGAGGGTTTTTACCATAAATCGGTGTTGAATTATGTCAAAAGCTTTTCCTGCATCTATTGAGATGATCATATGGTCTTTCTCCTTTAATTTGTTAATATGGTGTATCACATTGATTGATTTGCATATACTGAGGAATCCTTGCATTCCTGGGATAAACCCCACTTGATCATGGCATGTGATCCGTTTAATGTGCTGTTGGATTCTGTTTGCTAGTATTTTGTTGAGTTTTGCATCTATGTTCATCAGTGATATTGGCCTGTAGTTTTCTTTCTTTGTGACATCCTTGTCTGGTTTTGGTATCAAGGTGATGGTGGCCTCGTAGAATGAGTTTGGGAGTGTTCCTCCCTCTGCTATATTTTGGAAGAGTTTGAGAAGGATAGGTGTTAGCCCTTCTCTAAATGTTTGATAGAATTCACCTGTGAAACCACCTGGTACTGGGCTTTTGTTGGAAGATTTTTAACCACAGTCTCAATTTCAGTGCTTGTGATTGGTGTGTTTATATTTTCTATTTCTTCCTGGTTCAGTCTCAGAAGGTTGTGCTTTTCTAAGAATTTGTCTATTTCTTCCAGGTTGTCCATTTTTGGTATATAGTTGCTTGTAGTAATCTCTCATGATCCTTTGTATTTCTGCAGTGTCTGTTGTTACTTCTCCTTTTTCATTTCTAATTCTATTGAGTCTTCTCCCTTTTATTCTTGATGAGTCTGGCTAATGGTTTATCAATTTTGTTTATCTTCTCAAAGAACCATCTTTTAGTTTTACAGATCTTTGCGATTTTTTCATTTCTTCTTCATTTATTTCTGTTCTGATCTTTATGGTTTCTTTCCTTCTGCTAACTTTGGGGATTTTTGTTCATCTTTCTCTAATTGCTTTAGGTGTAAGGTTAGGTTGTTTATTTGAGATGTTTGTTTCTTGAGGTAGGGTTGTATTGCTTTAAACTTCCCTCTTAGAATTGCATTTGCTACATCCATAGGTTTTGGGGCGTCGTGTTTTTATTGTCATTTGTTTCTAGGTATTTTTTGATTTCTTCTTCGATTTCTTCAGTGATCTCTTGGTTATTAAGTAGTGTATTGTTTAGCCTCCATGTGTTTGTATTTTTTTTACAGATTTTTTTCCTGTAATTGATATCTAGTCTCATAGCATTATGGTCAGAAAATATAGTTGATATGATTTCAATTTTCTTAAATTTACCAAGGCTTGATTTGTGACCCAATATATTATCTATCCTGGAGAATGTTCCATGAGCACTTGAGAAGAAACTGTATTCTGTTGTTTTGGATGGAATATCCTAAAAATAACAATTAAGTCCATCTTGTTTAATGTATCATTTAAAGCTTGTGTTTCCTTATTTATTTTCATTTTGGATGATCTGTCCATTGGTAAAAGTGGGGTGTTAAAAGTCCTCTACTGTGATGGTGTTACTGTTGATTTCCCTTTTATGGCTGTTAGCATTTGCCTTATGTATTGAGGTGCTCCTATGTTGGGTGCATAAATACTTACAATTGTTTTATCTTCTTCTTAGATTGACCCCTTGATCATTATGTAGTGTCCTTCCTTGTCTCTTGTGATAGTCTTTATTTTAAAGTCTATTTTGTTTGATATGAGAATTGCTACTCCAGCTTTTGATTTCCATTTGCATGGAATATCTTCCTCCATCCTCTCACTTTCAGTCTGTATGTGTCCCTAGGTCTGAAGTGGGTCTCTTGTAGACAGCAAATATATGGGTCTTGTTTTTTTATCCATTCAGCCAGCCTGTGTCTTTTGGTTGGAGCATTTAATCCATTTACATTTAAGATAATTATCAATATGTATGTTCCTATTACCATTTTCTTAATTGTTTGGGGCTTGTTATTGTAGATCTTTTCCTTCTCTTGTGTTTCCTGCCTAGAGAAGTTCCTTTAACATTTGTTGTAAAGCTGGTTTGGGGGTGCTGAATTTTCTTAGCTTTTGCTTGTCTGTAAAGGTTTTAATTTCTCTGTGAAATCTGAATGGTATCTTTGCCGGGTAGAGTAATCTTAATTGTAGGTTTTTCCCTTTCATCACTTTAAATATGTCCTTCCACTCCCTTCTGGCTTGCAGAGTTTCTGCTGAAAGATCAGCTGTTAACCTTATGTGGTTCCCTTGTATGTTATTTGTTTTTCCCTTGCTGCTTTTAATATTTTTTCTTTGTGTTTAATTTTTGATATTTTGATTAATATGTGTCTTGGCATGTTTCTCCTTGGATTTATCCTGTATGGGACTCTCTGTGCTTCCTGGACTTGATCATTTCCTTTTCCATATTAGGGAAGTTTCCAACTATAATCTCATCAAATATTTTCTCAGTCCCTTTCTTTTTCTCCTCTTTTCTGGGACCCCTATAATTCGAATGTTGGTGGCTTTAATGTTGTCCCAGAGGTCTCTGACACTGTCCTCAATTCCTTTCATTCTTTTTTCTTTATTCTGCTCTGCAGTAGTTATTTCCACTATTTTATCTTCTAGGTCACCTATCCGTTCTTCTGCCTCAGTTATTCTGCTACTGATTCCTTCTAGAGAATTTTTAATTTCATTTATTGTGTTGTTCATCATTGTTTATGTGTTCTTTAGTTCTTCTAGGTCCTTGTTAAATGTTTCTGTTATTTTCTCCATTCTATTTCCAAGATTTTGGATCTTCTTTATTATCATTACTCTGAATTCTTTTTTAGGTAGACTGCCTATTTCCTCTTCATTTGTTTGGTCTGGTGGGTTTTTACCTTGCTCCTTCATCTGCTGTGTGTTTCTGTCTTGTCATTTGGGGTCTCGTTTTTACAGGCTGCAGGTTCATAGTTCCTGTTGTTTTTGGTGTCTTCCCCCAGTGGCTTAGGTTGATTCAGTGGGTTGCATAGGCTTCCTGGTGGAAGGGACTAGTGACTGTGTTCTGGTGGATGAGGCTGGATCTTGTCTTTCTGGTGGGCAGGACCGTGTCCAGTGGTGTGTTTTGGGGTGTCTGTGACCTTATTATTTTAGGCAGCCTCTCTGTTAATGGATGGGGTTGTGTTCTTGTCTTGCTAGTTGTTTGGCATAGGGTGTCCAGCACTGTAGCTTGTTGGTCATTGAGTGGAGCTGGGTCTTAGCATTGAGATGGAGATCTCTGGGAGAGCTTTCGCCATTTGGTATTATGTGGTGCCAGAAGGTCTTTGGTTGACCAATGTCCTGAACTCAGCTCTCCCACCTCAGAGGCACAGGCCTGACACCCAGCTGAAGCACCAAGACCCTGTCAGTCCCATGGCTTCATTTCTATAGATTAGGGCATTCCAGCTGGTAGAATTATAGATGTCCCTCAAGATATTCTGTCTTCTTATCCATTGGGGAGTCCAGGCAAGTAGCTTGATCCTGCGCTCCTCAAATTTGGGCCTGGCTTAAAGGCAGGCAGGCTGGAGATGTTGGACTGCAATGTTTCTCCTCTGGATAGTGGTTCTCCAAGTGTGATCCCCAGACCAGCAGCCAAAGCCTCCTGTGCACATTTCTGTGCCCTTGTTTTTTTAAAAAAATCAGTTATCCCTAGATGTTGGGTTTACTTCTGGACTCTTTATTATGTTCCATTGATATATCTGTCTATCCATATGCCAATATCATGCTGTTTTATGTACTGTAGTTTTTTATGAATCTTGAAATCAGGTACTGTGAGTCCTCTAAAGTTCCTTTTCAGAGTTGTTTTGGTTACTCTAGATCCTTTGCAATCCACATTAATTTTGTCAATATCTACAAAAAAGGCTTATGGGATTTTGAGATTTTGTTAAAGAGTTTGAAGATATCTGACATCTTAACAATACTGAGTCTTCCAACCCATGAACAAGTTTAAGTCACAATTTGGTTTTTTTAGGTCTTCTCTCAGCAATATTTTGTACTTTTCAGAGTACAAGTTTTTCCACATCTCTTGTCAGTTATTCCTAGGTATTTGATATTTTTAATGTTACTATAAACAGTATTTCTTTTAATTTACAATTGTATAGAAATACACTTTTTAAAAACTGACCCTGTATCCTGCAACCTCGTTAAAGACACTAATTAATTATAGTAGCTTTTGGTAGTGGATAGCTAATAATTTTGCCTTCCCCAGAATGCTTATTCTGGTAATATTACTTTGATATCCCTTTAGAGAATCATTTCTCTTCTCTTCTTGGTCCATGTGTTTGGGGTGAATATTTGACACAGATTTGGCCAATCAGCATAGTGATTGGTATAGAGATAAGCACATGATCAATTGATCCAATGAGAGTCAATCCTGGAGCTTATGAGGAAACTAGTGAGAAAACGTTGCTTTTTCTAGCTGATTTAAAGTAGGACGTTACTCATTTCTAATTTAAGTCCATTGTGGTTAGAGAACATACTTTGTATGACCGGAAACATTTTTAAATTTATTAAGATTTCTCAAAAATAGAATTATCAGTGAAGTAAGTCAGAAAGAGAAAGACAAATACCGTATGCTAACACATATATATGGAATTTTAAAAAAATGTCATGAAGAACCTAGGGGTAAAACGGGAATAAAGACACAGACCTACTTGAGAATGGACTTGAGGATATGGGGAGGGGGAAGGGTAAGCTGTGACAAAGCGAAAGAGAGGCATGGACATATATACACTACCAAACGTAAGGTAGATAGATAGTGGGAAGCAGCCGCAGAGCACAGGGAGATCAGCTCGGTGCTTTGTGACCGCCTGGAGGGGTGGGATGGGGAGGGTGGGAGGGAGGGAGATGCATGAGGGAAGGGATGTGGGAACAGATGTATATGTATGACTGATTCACTTTGTTATAAAGCAGAAACTAATTAAAAAAAAATTATGGGAAGCAAAAAAAAAAAAAACGGGAATGGAAAAAGGGCAACCCTCAGAATGGGAGGAAATATTTGCAAATGAATCAATGGACAAAGGTTTAATCTCCAATATATATAAACAGCTCCTGCAGCTTAATATTAAAAAAACAAACAACCCAATGCAAAAATGGGTAGAAGATCTAAATAGACATTTCTTCAAAGAAGACACAGAGATGGCCAAAATGCACATGAAAAGCTGCTCAGCATCACTAATTATTAGAGAAATGCAAATCAAAACTACAATGAGGTATCACCTCACACCTGTTAGAATGGGCATCATCAGAAAATCTACAAACAACAAATGCTGGGGAGGGTATGGACAAAAGGAACCCTCTTCCACTATTGGTGGGAATGTAAATTTATACAGTCACTATGGAGAACAGTATGGTGGTTCCTTAAAAAACTAAAAATAGAATTACCATATGATCCAGCAATCCCACTTCTGGGCACATACCCAGAGAAAACTATAAATCAAAAAGACATAGTCACCACATTGTTCATTGCAGCACTATTTACAATAGCCAGGTAATGGAAGCAACCTAAATGTCCACAGACAGACGAATGGATAAAGATGTGGTACATATAGAAAATGGATTACTCAGCCATACAAAGGAATGAAACTGGGTCATTTGTAGAGATGTCGATGGATCTAGAGACTGTCATACAGAGTGAAGTAAGTCAGAAAGAGAAAAACAAATATTGTATATTAATGCATATATGTGGAACCTAGAAAAATGGTACAGATGAACCAGTTTGCAGGGCAGAAATAGAGACACAGAGGTAGAGAACAAACGTATGGACACCAAGGGGGGGAAGCCATGGTGTGGTGGTGGTAGGATGAGTTGGGAGATTGGGATTGACCTGTATACATGTATATGTATAAAATAGATAACTAATAATAACCTGTTGTATAAAAAAATAAATTTCAAAATTTTTAAAAATAAATAAATTTTAAAAATAAAACAGAAAAAAGTTCTTCCCTTCAAAAAAAAAATAGAATTATCATATGATCCAGCAATCCCACTTCTGGATATATTCAAGAGAACTGAAATCAGGATCTCAAAGAGACATGCGCACTCTGAGTTTACTGTATTATTATTCACAATAGCTAAGATACAGAAACAACCTAAATGTCTATCAAAAGATGAATGGATAGGGCTTCCCTGGTGGCGCAGTGGTTGAGAGTCCGCCTGCTGATGCAGGGGACACAGGTTCTTGCCCCTGTCTGGGAAGATCCCACGTGCCGTGGAGCAGCTGGGCCCATGAGCCATGGCCGCTGAGCCTGTGCGTCCGGAGCCTGTGCTCCAGAACGGGAGAGGCCACAACAGTGAGAGGCCCGCGTACCACAAAAAAAAAAAGGAATGGATAAAGAAAATGTGGTACTTACCTACAATGAAATATTATCCAGCCTTGAAAAGGAAAGAAACCCTGCCAAACACAACACCATGAATAAACCTGGAGAACATTATGCTAAGTAAAATAAACCAGTTACAGAAGGACAAATACTGCATCATTCACTTTATGAGGTATTTAAAGTAGTCAAAATCATAGAGACAGAGAATACAATAATGGTTGCCAGGGACTAGGGGTAGTGGGAAATGGAGATGAATAAGTTCTAGAAATCTGCTGTATAACACTGTGCCTATAGTTAACATTATTGTATTGTACACTTAAAAATTTGGTGAGGGTAGACCTCATGTTAAATGCTCTTACCACAAGAAAAAATAAATTAATAAATAAATGTATTGAGATTTGTGTCATGGTCCACAAAGTGGTCTATCATGATATTCTGTGTGCACTTGAAAAGAGTGTATATTCTGCTGCTGTTGGGTGGTAAGTTCTATAAATGTTAATTAGGTGAATTTGGTTGATAGTGTTCTTCAAGTCTACAGTATATTTGCTGATTTTTTGCTTACTTTTTCTATCAACTATTGAGAGAGAGGTATCAAAATCTGACTATTGTGAACTTATCCTTTCAGTTTTATCAACTTTCACTTAAGTATTTTGAAGCTCTTTTAATTAGGTGCCTAAATATTTAGGATTATGTCAATTGATCCTTTTATTATTACTAACTGCCTGTCTTCATCCCTGTCTTTATAGTCATTGCTCTGAATTCTACTGCCATTCTAGGCTTTTGTTTGTTTACTAATAGTAGCATGGTATAACTTCTCCCATTTTTTAAAACTTTTAACCTATTTGTTTTCATATTTAAAGTACATTTCTTGTAGGCATCATGTAATTGAGTCTTGATTTTTTTAATCCAGTCTGACAAGCTCTCCCTTTTAACTGGGATTTTTAGACATTAATATGATGATTGCTTTTGTTATGTTTGAGTCTATCATCTCATTATTTGTTTTCTTTTATTTTGTTTGTTTCCATTTGTTATTTCCATTTGTTCTTTTTTCCTCTTTTCTGCCTTCTTTTGAATTTTTACAAGTCTGGGTAATGAGAACAGATACTATTACTGGCCCTTTATAAGCATCAGGCACTATTCCCTTTAATCCTTTCAGATGGTTCTTTTCCTGACCTCAGGCAGTTTCTGTGCGTGCATGACCTGATCAGCACTCTGATGAGTATTCCACGGAGACCGACAGATCTCTGAGGTTCACCTGCTATGCAGTTCTACCCTCTCTGCTCTTCTGTTCTATGAACTCTAGCTGCTTTGGTTTCCCCACTCTAACCTCTGTCTCCTCAACTCAGAAACCTTCAAGTTCTGCTTCAGTTCCCCTCCTTATGCCACAGCCTGGAAACCCTCTGAGGCAGTAAGCTTGGGCAATTGTAGGACTCACCTTGTTTGTTTCCTATGTCACAGGGATTACTGTCCTTCACCTGATGTCCAGTGTCTTGAAAACTGCAGCTTCATGTATTTTGTCTTTTTTTTTTAATGTTGTTTCAGGAAAGAAAGTAAATACAGTCCATGTTACTCCCTATCTTGGTTAGAAGTGCAAGTCCTCACTACCCAATCTTTAAAAATTACTCTAAAACACCAGTAATCGAGACTTCAGTATTGGTGAAGGACAAATATATATATCAATGGGATATAATAGAGAGTCCAGAAATAGAGCCAAAGAAATAGGCAAACTGATTTTTGTCAAAGGTGCAAAGACAATTCAATAAAGGTAAAGTTTTCAACAATGGTGTTGAAACCATTGGACATTCATATGCATTAAAAATAAACCTCAGCCTAAATATCACAACTTGTACAAATATTAACCCAAAATGGGTCATGAATCTAAATATAAGACATATAACTACAGAACTTTTAGAAGGAAACATAGGAGAAAATCTTCATGACTAAGGATTAGGCAAAAGACTTCTTAGATATGACACCTAAATCATGATTCATAAAAGAAAAAAAACATGTTTTTTT
The DNA here is from genome assembly GCF_964165515.1 of Mesoplodon bidens. NCBI lineage: Eukaryota > Metazoa > Chordata > Mammalia > Artiodactyla > Ziphiidae > Mesoplodon > Mesoplodon bidens. The sequence goes on along the minus strand of NC_138160.1, from coordinate 94,459,311 downwards.
AAAAAAATTTAAAAATACAAAAAATACTGTTAATTAAAAGCTACAGAGAGAAAAAAACATTTTTAATCACATATCTGACAAAGAACTTATATTCCAAAAATATAATGAAATCCCCAAACTCAACAGTAAGAAAACAAATGATTTAATTTTTAAATGGTCAAAACACTTGGACAGGCACTTCACCAAAGATATCATTTAAATAAATCATACAGTATGTAACCTTTTGGGTGACTGCTAGAGGCTGAATGTTTGTGTGCCCTCAAAATTCTTATGTTGAAATTCTAATGCCCAATGTGATGATATTAGGAATCTTTCTGGGACCTTTGGCAGGTGATTAGGCGATGAGGGCTGAGCCCTTATGAATGAGATTAGTGCTTTTATAATCCCCTTCTACCATGTGAAGACACAGTAAGAAGTCAGCAATCTGCAAGCAGGAAGAGGGCTTGCACCAAAACTCAACCATGTTGGCACCTTGATCTTGGCCTTCCAGCCTCCAGAACTATGAGAAATAAAGAGAAATAAATTTTGAGAGAACTATGAGAAATAAATTTTGGTTGTTTACAAGCCACACAGTTTGTAGTATTTTGTTATAGCAGCCTAAAGAGACTAAGAGAGCACATGAAAAGATGGTCAACATTAATAGCCATTAGAGACATACAACTTAAAACAATGATCAGATACTATCGCACACCTAATAGAATGATAAAAATAAAATATACTAGCAATAGTAAGCACTGTCAAGTATGTGGAGCAACCAGGAACTCTAAGACATCGCTGGTAGGAATGCAAAATGGTATAGCCACTCTGGAAGACAGTTTGGCAGTTTCTTATAAAATAAAACATACACTTACCATATGATCCAGCAATCGTAGTCCTAGGTATTTACTCAAGAAATAGAAACATATTTCCACACAAAATACTGTACACAAATGTTTAGCTGTTTTACTTATAATCACACACACACAAAATGGAAAACAATCTAAATACCATTTGACAAGTAAATGGTTAAAAACAAAATGTGGCACATTCTATACAATGGAATACTACTCACAATAAAAAGAAATGAACTTTGATATACACAACTTGGATCACTCTTAAAGGCATTATGATGAGTGAAAGAAACCAGACCCAAAAGGTTACATACATACTGTATGATTTATTTAAATGATATTCTCAAAAGGAGAAAACTAGAAATGTCAGAGAACAGACCAATGGCTGGCAGGTGTTAAGGGTATATAACTACAAAGGGATAGCATGAGGGAGTTTTGGAGGTGATGGAACTGTATCTTGATTGTGGTGGAAGTTACATAAATCTGTACATGTGTTAAAATTCATAGAGCTATACATCTAAGAAAAATTTGATTTTACTGTTTGTTAATTCTAGAAGTTAAATAAATTTTTAAAAAATTTACAGTAAACCTAACAGTAAATGATGACACAACTAATTGGCCAAATAGATATTCTGAGAAGAGTAGGCAGAGTGAATAGCTAAAACTAGTCTCTGATGCTGGAAGTTGCCTGGTATATTCAAGGAATAGTGAGGAGGTCAATGTGGCTAAAGTGGAATGAGCAGAGGAGGAGAGTAGAGTAGAGAAGTTCAGAGATGTAATGGGGGACCAGATCATAAAAGGTGCTTATACCATTATAAGGACTTTGGCTTTGAGCAAAATGGGGAGCCGCTGAAGGGTTTTGAGCAACAGAGTAATATGAACTGATTTAATGTTTTTAAAGGACTACTGATTTCTGTGTTGAAAACAGATTGGTGGCATGAGGAACAGGAGAAAAGGGAAGACATCTTAGGAATGATGGTGGCTCATTCCAGAGTAGTTGTGACACATGTGGTGAGAAACAGCTGGAGTCTAGATATATTTTGAAGGTGAAGCCAAGAAAAATTTCTGATGGATTAGTTTGAGAGAAATAAAGGAATCATGGATGGCTCCAAGTTCTCTGGCCTGAACAACCAAAAGAATGAAACTGGCATCAACTGAAAATAGGACAGCTTTAAGTGGAATAGATCGTGGGGAAAGAACTGTGGTTCAATTTTGAATATACAGAATTTGACATTTTATTAGACAGCCAAGTAGAAATTCATTTTTGGCTAGAAAGACCATGATGCATCCAGTGGCCTTGGCTATACTGACTGCACTGTGTGGTCCTCTGGGTAGAGAGGAATCATGGAGAATTCAGGAGCACAGTGAGGATCTGTGCTACGGGAAGCTCATTCGGACTGAGAGGTGTGGTCACTTGTGAATTATGTGTCCAGTTTTTCACCCTGGTGTTGATTCAGGGGTGAAGTTCATTTGACTTATTCCTCAACACTTTCGCTGTCTCAGGATATAAGATTTTAAACGGTGAAGAATGAGTCTCTGAGGACAAATTCTTAAATGAGCATGTCTTTTCTTGAAGTACTCATTTGAGATTATTCTTTCCTTATTGTCTATCTTTGCTGTAATTGGTAGAGTGAAGCTGGGTTGTTCAGTGGATGCAATAATGCAGTACCATAATGCAGTGTCCTGAGAACAAAAGGTGCACGGCTACATATTCTATTAATAAGCAAAGGATTTTATATTAAAAACACGTCTTGGGACTTTCCCCATTCTCCTATCGTAATAAGGCAATTTTTTTCGAGGGGGAGGTATTGATATGAGGCCATCACCTTCTATTGCAATTTAGTATTCTTCAAAGTGTATGAAATTCATTAATATCTCAAGGGGTGTTGTTGATCATTGTTACCTTAGTCCTACTATATAGTGTCAGAAATAACAAAATTTAAATGATTTAACAGAATATCATTTAATAAGTATGTTTAAAGTTCATCTCTTCCAAAAAACAGCATTTTAATTACATTCAAATTGTGTTCACCTTAAATATCAACAAACTCATCATTTACATACAGGGATATATATTAGAAAACAGATGGAAATTAAAACAACTTCTATTTTTTAGAAGTTCTTACTTCCAAATTAGGACACTGTGAACTGCTAAATATGTACCTAAACAAAATGTATCCATTATCAGAAAACCACAACTTGCTCTAATAGGAAAAGAACTGTAATACGCATATAGTGGAACATAATTCACATAGGCTCAATTTACAGCTATGTTTCAAAGTATAAAACAAACAAAAATCCTGTACCTACAAATACAGGCAAAAGTCACAGCCGACATTTTAAACTAATGCACCAACATATAATGCTTTCCCAGAGAAAGTAGAAGAGTTCCCAAGATTTTATGTTGACCCATGATTTTTCACTTCTTTGTTCTCAAACACAAAAGCAGAGGACTTAGAGTTTTCTTTTTGTCTTTAAATCAGATTCATGTTGGGTTTTTGTTACATGGCAATGACCCAACTGCATCATGAGAAGTGCTATCAAACCTGTTCTGTTTAGAACTCAGTAACCAAGACATTTCTTTGATTTCTCCCTGAACCTCCATTTTCCTTCAGAAAGCATCTAAGGAAACTTCATAAACAATTGTGATAAAGACAGCAAACCAAATAATTCTGAGATGGCAAAGAAATATATGAGAGTTGGCACTAACATGGGTTTACAAAAAGTTACTCTCCATTTATTAAACCACAAATGCAAAAAAAGAGAAATCTTACCTGGAAACATAAGTAGAATAAAAAGTACTAGAAAACAAATAGAAGGCATTTAGAATTGTGGCGTTTGGAGGCTTCAGTTTGGAAGACATAGAGACACCAAGCTACCACTAACTGTTAATAGCATTTCTTTTCAACTTGTATAACTTGCTTAAATTTTTAACTTGTCTAAATCAAGTTTCTCTAGCCAAAACAAAGAGATCATAATCACTGTTTTTATATCAGAGATGTGTGATGACTGTAATGTAGTAGAAAGGAAGGTTTGGGACACATCAGGTTAAAAGAGGTAGCACCGGGAATAAAACTAAGCACTTAATCTGATCTGATCAAAGTCAGGGAAGAATTCTGCCTTTCTTCAGTTTTTACTGCATTTCATAGTTGCAAAAAGAGAACACCCATGTTTTTTTTTCCTTAAGATGCCTCAGGTTAAAAATGGCACAATGAATAGTCCTTAATCAGCACACACTATTTTTAAAAGGGACATTTTTAGATTTTGGTCATTTGCTTTTCTTTGCTTGTTTTTTAATGATAAATCTTTAGAGTTGACTCTTCTAAAATGTTGCTCAGATGGACAGATATAGTCAGATCTTTCTTAAAAGTAAACAATTTACTCTGCACTTAAAAAAATCACCAATAAGAGTTCTAAGTAAGTGTTTCAAACAAATGAAATGTTTAACTTCAATTGAAGTATGTTTAACTGCTATTGTGTTAAATAATGAAACTACTCTATTTCATTCAATTATAAACATATTAACAAACATATAATCATTCCCTATGATCACTATAAAAATTAAATTATCCTTTTCTCTTTTATATGAAGATGGTGGTTCTAAAGTAACACTTTCAACCGGAAAAGCCCATTCAGAATAACACACAACCCCATCTCAGTTTTTGGAAGTCAGTGCATTCAGTGGTTATAAGTAGGCATGATGTTCTTCTGAAGCTAAGAAGTCTGGAAGGGTTAAAAAAAAAAAAAAAGAAAAAGAAAAAGAAGAGGAAGAAAAAGAAGAAAAAAAGAAAAGATAAATAATCTGAAAGATATCCTTAATGATCACAAATACTGCCAGTACTCAAAGTCAAGTATGGTATAACCTGAATGTCAATCAGTTGTGGTTTTTTCTCCCAATGAAAGGCGTTCCCATAACTGGAGCAACTGTTCACCAACCTGAGGTTCTAGTTCCTAGATAAACCAAAAGTCAGAATGAACATAAAAAGGACTAGACTGAATTTTTTATCATCAAAACCTATACTGATAAAAGTGTAAGAAAATCAACTCAAATTCCATGTTTCTACAAGAACATGCTAAAATCCTATGTTATGCATTGCTCTAATTCTTTTCATTAAGATTCAGAGTTGACTTCCAGATTTCCAAGATTGTAGTTAACCTGCAAATATTGCAACTATCTGTGACAAAATGGTGAGAAATTTCCAGGGAGGAGTTCTGCAATTTTTTCTATCTGGAAATAATGAATTTTGTTTTCATGGAGATTTAGCAAAAGCACTCAGCTTAAACTTCTAAAGGTTTATGGTGATACTTAGCATATTAGATGTTTGGGGTATTTTTTTCAAGAAAATATCTTGGATGACTATAAGGAATGTGACTTATTTCAAAATCATTATTATAGAATAAAAATGAAAATATTTTTATATAATTGAAAAGAACATTTATAGTCCCCTTGTGACATCATGTGCACTTAAAAAGAACCCTAACACTTTTCATATGGTGATTTGAACTGAGTCACACTTGTTCAAATAAAGTATTAGATGTGACCTTAGGCAAGACTAGATAGATTCTCTGAATCTATTTTCTCCTATAAAATATTTGGCTAATAACTCATTTTAGGCCTAAGAATTGAACTACCTCACATAAAGAAGCTAGCACAGTAGTCAATATATCAATATATGTTAATTCCCATCACCTTAACTAGTTTAAAATACACATCAGCAGCATCATGAAGGCAAAGCAAAGCATAATAGAAATAAAACAAGCCACAAAAATATAAAAAGGTTATTTATGTTATATCATTAGTTAAAGCCATAAAGAACTTAGATACTGTTGTTATCCTTAGACTTTAGTGAAATTATTTCAGAATTACACTGTTTTGATCATATCTTTAGTTAAACAGGAACCTCCAAGAATTGACTTATGAAAGATTTTATATATGCAATGACAGAGAGAAGTCAAATTTACAAAATGTTAAAAAAAAACAATGAGCTCTGTCAGGCACATTTGAAAGTAGGTTTTTAACTAGCTCTTTTACAAATCTGAACCATTATCTCCCCATGTGCACATAGAATATACAATTTGTATTCTTGCATTTACTCCTCAAACAAATCACTGAATAACAGTCAAACAAAACAAAAAGAAGAGTGGAAGAAAAATATTAAATGCCATTGTATACCTGCCCATCTCTGCTTATCTGGACTTTCTTGTTGTCATTCCAAGGATTGAGTAAATGGTGTGCAAACTGAAAGGGAAGACTTTCTTTTTGTATCCACTCCACCTTAAACACTCCTCCTAGTCCAGCTGAACCCCAGTCCTGACTCTTCTCCCTTCCTATCTCAGAAGACATTCTAGAAAATCCCTGTGGGTAAAATGAGGGGAAATGGTGAAGGTGAGGATGACATTAAGACTCTGAATTCAATTTATCTGAGAAACTCTGAGTGTTTTTTAATTTTAAGGTAAAAATGTAATATAAAAATAATAGATATATAACAAAAATCCAGAAAGCCACTCATTGTTTTTTATTAAAAGATGAATTAGCAAATTTTAGAGGAAAGACCAATTCCAGCCTTCTAATGTAATTTCAAATACAAACAGATATTTTCTAAATAATGTATCATAGTTCTAAACCCACATTTATTCCATTACAAATGGATACAATCTAACTTCTAGGTTTTTAGTTCCAAAAATGATAATAATATCAAATAATAAATTCATTATTTTATAAATTCAGATATACATCAAGTAAAGATGAGTTAAGAAACACACTCAGTTTCCTGACAGTCAAAACTAACCTCTTTGGCCTATTTAAAATAAACATTTTATCAAAAAGTCACGCTTCTCATTACTTTTAATCCACCTGAGAAATAGTAAATCTAAAGTTGTCTCAGAAGGAAAAATTGTTTATCTGGAAAAGCTCTGGTAAAACAAGGCAAAAGCAAAGGGATCCCTATACATCATTCCTTTGAAGAGGTGTAATATATTCCTCATCCAAGCAAAATGCATTCTTGCATTCCAATGCAATAAAAAGCCAGCTTCTTGGGGCTTCCCTGGTGGCGCAGTGGTTGAGAGTCCGCCTGCCAGTGCAGGGAGTGCGGGTTCGTGCCCCGGTCTGGGGGGGTCCCGCATGCTGCGGAGTGGCTGGGCCCGTGAGCCATGGCCGCTGGGCCTGCGCGTCTGGAGCCTGTGCTCCGCAACAGGAGAGGCCGCAGCAGTGAGAGGCCTGCGTAACGCCAAAAAAAAAAAAAGCCAGCTTCTTTTTAACCTCTATGATTTAAATGATCTAATCTGCAGACAGAAGAACAATGCCCTTTTACTGCTTCAGGATGGCTCACCTGGAAATGTCCAGATCCTTGAACAGAAAATATCAAGTAAACCATGCTGCTTTCCCAAAAGGCTTGGTTTAGCTTCCGCTCATTACTAGGGGTTGTAGACCAGATACCCTTCTGTTGAGAAATTTCAAGGTTTCTCAGATTGCTACTCTTCATTATGAAGTATCGAATAGGCATGTTTGGTCTTGGTGAAGGAGATTTTGAGCCCTAAAAAAGGAAGTATAAATTTTTGAAAGGTAATTTGACCTTTCAAAATCAATAGGCTCCATTAAACATCTTCATAAATATATAAACCAAAATATTTTACCAAATAGTCAACAAATGCAAATAGCTCTATCATGCCTGAAAACCTACACAAGGCTCAATCAAAATGAGGTTAAAGAGCCCAAAACAAGCACTCATTTTCAGAGTATTCAAAATCCCTTATCAAGAAAGGATCCTGGGCTTCCCTGATGGCGCAGTGGTTGAGAGTCCGCCTGCCGATGCAGGGGACACGGGTTCGTGCCCCGGTCCGGGAAGATCCCACATACCGCGGAGCGGCTGAGCCCGTGAGCCATGGCCGCTGAGCCTGTGCTTCCGGAGCCTGTGCTCCACAACGGGAGAGGCCACAACAGTAAGAGGCCCACACACAGCAAAAAAAAAAAAAAAAAAAAAAGAAAGGATCCTGGTTTGCCAACTTTGATTTACACTCCAAATGTACTTTCAGAAAAAATTTTAATAAACTTGCAAAGTCTGAAAACAAAACAAAAATTGCTCCAGCTTACTGCCTGGATACAGTTTCCAGGTGACAATGAAGGGAAACACAAACAGAATCCAATGGTCTCACTGAATTGCACACATAAACCTTAGAGTTTAGAGGCCAAGGTAACTAGATTTTCCATGGCAGTGTACTATATAGAAGGAAGCTTCACGGGAAGAGAACTCCCAAGGAACTGCAGAAGGTGTTCCCAGAAGTTTTTGGCTAAGTAGTGACCTGCACATAGGTAAGAAAAAATGACCTGAGGCCAGGAAAGATCCAAAGGAAAAGAGTTCTTAGAGCTCACACATGGTTGGGAATATTTCATCTTATTCTAGACAGAAGAGAAAGAACTTGTAATACATAGTGCATTAGCCCACAGAAGGATCATACCTTAGTACTGGAACTAAATTAGTATCAGAATAAAAACTGCCCTGGATCCACCCTAACACTGCTTAAAAGCAAATCCCGAAAGGATTACACTGATTGCAACTAACTTAACTGTGTATCAGAAAAATGTCTAACACTATTTAAAGAAATACAACAAAAATATAGCAGCCAAACACAATTTTAAGGAATGCAAACAACAGGAGAATATGACACACAACCAGAAAAAAATTAATCAACAGAAACAGAGTGAGATCTGACAGATGATGAAATTAGGAGGTAAGAATTTAAAGCAGCTATCCTAAATCTATGTGCTATGTTCAAGAAGGTGGAGGAAACATAAATGTGATGAGTGGGGAAATAGAAGGTATTTTTTTAAAGACCCAAAGGAAGTTCTGGAGATTAAAATATAATATTTGAAGTAAAAATACACTAAAAAGAATGCACATCAGATTAGACACTACAAATAAAAACATCAGTAAATTTAAAGATGTAGCAATAGAAATGATCTCAAATGAAGGAAAGAGACAAAAACAACTGAAAAAAATGAAGAGAATATCAGTGACCCATGGAACAATATCAAGTAGTCTTACATTTGTATATCTAGAGTTCCAGAGAAGAAGGGGGAGAGGTGAGATACAAAAAAATATATGAAAAATAATGGTGTTAAAGTTCCCCAAATTGATGGAAACTATAAATATACAGATTAAACAGGAAATATAAAGAGAACCAGACCGAGTCATATCAAAATCAAATTGCTGAAAACCAGTGAGAAAAAGAAAATCTTAAAAGCAGCTAGGGAAAAAAAGACAAATTATATATGGAGAAAGAAAGATAAGAATGATAGTAGACATCCCATGAGAAACTATGTAAACTACTAATATGATAGTATTATAATAATGAAAGAAAATCACTGTCAACCTAGAATTATATACACAGTAAAAATATCTTTCAAAAATAAAAGTGAAAAAGAATTTTCACACAAAAGCTAAATGAGTTCATTTCCTGCAGATCTGTACTTAAAGAAATGTTAAAAGAAGGTTTTCAGCCAGAAGAATATGATCCAAGACAGAAATTCGTGTCAACACAAAAGAATAAAAAGCACAGGAAACTGTAAATATAGAGTAAATATAAAGGACATTTTCCTGACTTTTGATAAAAAGATAATTGACTATGTAAGTAAAAAACAGGGGCTTCCCTGGTGGCGCAGTGGTTGAGAGTCCACCTGCCGATGCAGGGGACGCGGGTTCGTGCCCTGGTCTGGGAGGATCCCACATGCCGCAGAGCAGCTGGGCCTGTGAGCCATGGCCGCTGAGCCTGCGCGTCTGGAGCCTGGGCTCCGCAATGGGAGAGGCCACAACAGTGAGAGGCCCGCGTACCAAAAAAAAAAAAAAAAAAATACATTGTGGCATTTATAACATATATTGAAAAAATGTATGAAACCAATAACATAATGGATTGAAGGGTAAAATAAAAGTACACTGTTGCAAGGTTCTCAAACTGTAACTGAAAGGGCATAATACTGATTCAGGATACATTAGGGTAAGGTAAAAATGACTTAACTAGTGAATTCTATCAAACATTTAAGGAAGAAACAATACTAAATCTATACATCTCTTCCAAAAAATTGAAGTGGAAGGAACACTTCCCAACGAATCTTTAAGAGTACAGCATTACTCTGATACCAAAACCATCCAAAGATAACACAAGAAAAGATAACTAGAGAATAATATCCCTCATAAACAAAGATCCCTCATTTAACAAAATTTTTGATTGAACAAAATCAAATCTAGCAATATTTTAAAAGGATAATACATTATGACCAAGAGAGGTATAAACATTAGAAAAATCAATCAATGAAATCCATTATATTAACAGACCAAAAAAAAAAAAGAATTGTGTTATCATTTCAATAGATGTAAAAAAAAAAAATTACTGAGTATAATTCAATGCTTATTCCTAACAAACCTTCTTAGCAAACTAGATCCAAAAGAAAACATCCCACTAAATGGTGAAAGACTTAAGGCTTAACTTCTAAGGTCAAGACAAAGAGGAGGGCTCTAAACATCTTTATTAAATATTTTATTGGAGGTTCTAGCCATAGATATAAGGCAAGAAAAGAAATAAACGGCGTTCACTTTGGAAAGGAAAAAAGTAAAACTACTTTTATTAACAGCATGATTGTCCATGTAGAAAATCCTGAGAAATCTACATAAAAAGCTAATAGAATTAATAAGTGAAGTAAGGTCATAGGATATAGGATAAATATACAAAAATCAAATGTATTTCTATATGATACCAATGAACTGAAACTCAAAATTTTAAAAAAACAACAGCATCAAAAATATAAAATATTGGGCTTCCCTGGTGGCGCAGTGGTTGAGAGTCCGCCTGCCGATGCAGGGGACACGGGTTCGTGCCCCAATCTGGGAAGATCCCACATGCCGCGGAGCAGCTGGGCCCGTGAGCCATGGCCGCTGAGCCTGCGCATCCGGAGCCTGTGCTCCGCAACGGGAGAGGCCACAACAGTGAGAGGCCCGCGTAAAGGAAAAAAAAAAAAAAAAATATATATATATATATATATATATATATATATATAATATTTAGGAATAAATGTAACAAAAAAACTGTAATATTTGAACTCTGAAATTTATAAAACACTGTTGAGAGAAATTAAAGAATATCTAAATAAATGCAGCTATGCTTATGGATTGGAAGACTAAAAATTGTTAATTGTAGATTTTCAAGTTGATCTATAGATTTAATGCAATTCCCCTCAAAATACCAAAAATTTTTCTGTAGAAATTGACAAGCTTCTTCTAAGTTTATACAAAAGCACAAAGATTGTAGAAGAGCCAAGACAATTTTGCAAAAGAAGAACAAAGTTGGAGAAAAATCATTAACTGATTTCAAGACTTACTAGGAAGCTATTATATAATCAAGTCACTGTAGCACTGGCAAAGGAGAAGTATGCAGATCAATGAAATAGAGTCCAATAAGTAGAAAACATATTTATGGTCAATTGATTCTTGACAAAGGTGCCAAGGTAATTCAATGAAAAAAAGATCTTTTCCACAGATGGTTCTGGAACAACTGTATAGGCAAACACCAAAAAATTATCATTCACCCACCCATACTATAAAAAAAAATTAACTTGAAATTAATTAATTCAAGGTATATGAAATAGATCATATACCTATCAATACATGTAAAAGTTCCAACTGTAAAATCTCTAGAAGAAAGCACAGGAGAAAATCTTGGATTAGGCAAGGACTTCTTAGGACACCAAAAATATGAACTCTAATACAAAAAACAGATGAAACCAAAATAGAAAAAAAATAGATTAAATGGATTTCCATCAATATTTGTTCTTTAAAAGACAACTGAATCACCTTGCTGTACACCTGAACGTAATACAATATTGTAAATCAACTATACTCCAACATATAATAAAAATTAAATTAAAAATATAAAAAATAAAATAAAGTAAATAAGCAACAAGGATATATTGTACAGCACAGGGAAATACAGCCATTATTTTGTAACAACTTTAAGTGGAGTATGATCTATAAAAATATTGAATCACTATGTTGTACACATAAAACTAATATACTATTGTAAATCAAGCATACCTCAATAAAAAATTAAAAAACACTCATAAATAAATAAATAAAGTAATGGGTTACATGAGAAAAAAAAAGACACCATTAAGAAAATGTAAATGCAAGCACAGACTATTAGAAAAAATGTTCAAAACATAAAATTAAGACTTGTATCCAGAATATACTAAGAAACTCTTACAACTAAATAATAAAAGACAACCAATGAACAATGTAAAGAGGTTAACAAAAATTTGAACAGATATTTCACCAAAGAAGATTCAGTAATGGCAAAAAAGCACATGAAATGATGCTCAATATCCTTAGTCACTGGGGAAATGCAAATTAAAACTACAGTGGAGTATCACTATATACCCACGAGAATGGCTAAAATTAAGAGACTAGTAATGTTAAGTATTGTTATGAATACTGAACAAATGGAATTCTCATAGATTATTGAAGGGAATAGAAAATAGTACAGCTATTTCAGAAAACAGTTGAGTAGTTTCTTGTAAAGTTACACTTACCATACAACCCAACAAATCTACTCCTGGGTATGTACCCAAGATTAGAAAATATATCTATACATAAAGATTTGTACCTGAATATTATTCATAATAGTCAAAAAGTAGAAATGATCCAAATGTCCATCAATGGTAAATAGACAAACATACTGTGGCATATCCATACAATGGAATACTACTCAGCAATAAAAAGTAATAAACTAATAATACACTCAATAATACAGATGAATTTCAAAAGTGAAATAGCCAGTCATAAAAAGGTATATACATTCCATTTATAGGAAGTTCCAAAAAAAGCAAAACTCCCAGAACAAAGATCAGTTTAGTGGTTGACAGAATCTAGGGGTGATGGGCATGTTCTCTACATCACTATAGTACAGTTACATGATTGTATACATTTGTCAAAATTCACTCAATTGTACAGTTTAAATTGGTGAATTTTATTGTGTAAATTATGCCTTAACAAAGGCACTTTAAAATTAAAAACAAAAAAAACAAAAATATCTTAAAACCTAAGAATGCAAATCTGCAAAAACATTCTTTTCCTCTTATTTAACAAGAGTAGTTCAGCAGACATTTTCACCAAAACCACATCATATAGCTAACGAACACTAATCGAATACTCAGGTACTAACAATGCAGAAAAGTAAATGTAAACATATTCTAAACATTTGAAATCATTCGTATTACAAATTTTTTAAAAGATATATAGCTCTCAATTCTTTATCAACATTTCCTATCTTCCTAACCCCATCCAGTCTTGTATTTTTTAATATAACCATTGAATTGGAGAAATCAATTAAGAATTGAAAGAAACTATTGTTTTCAATTCTGAAGGTATGAACCAAAATTAATTTAAGAAAATCTTCTTGTCATTTGTTTTTAACAAAAAAAGGTTCTAAAGATACAGAAAGGAAATCATGAACTGCCTAGCTACATGCCATCAGTGAATGACCTATTAGGTTTAAAACACCCCAAGATGATAATGACCCAAAATACTTGGCAAGCAGGAAAAAACTAAAAAGTTTACTCGGTTTGTCAGCTTCTATTTATATCTAGAACAGAGGCCATGATTAGTAACTTAAAAACAGAATTATTCTATAATTTTGTTTAAATATGTAACATCAGATTTGCTACAAATCCTTGATACTCTACCTTTCCTGAGGATGGAGAAGAAGGACTAGCACAAGGACTTGGATAACTATTGCTGTCTGTAGATTTCACAGAAGGCTGATCTGACCTATCATCAGTGCTTCGTTTAGGATGTAAAATTCCTCTATCTTTGTACTGCTGAGGTGGGTGCAGTGCTGGAGATGGAGATTTCATCAATACTCTTGAGTGAAAATGAGGAAGCAAAGATCAGTTATACATAAGTTCATAATACAAAGAAGAGTCCATTTCAAACCAAAGTTCCAATGACACTTTGATTTATGGAATAGTATTTAAAAAGGCAATTTCATTCTTCAATTACATTTAGATGAAAGAGTTGTACTATTACAGTATACTTACAAAAACAACATTTAAAACAATACAAAAATACATTTAAAACAACCTACAAAAATCTTTAACTTAATATTAAATACCCAAGTATTATTCCCTTACAAAACTCCTAATCTCTTTTAATGTCTAGGAGAAGTCCTTAACAATTATAATGTCTTATATTGATATTTAATGTCTTTTAACATTATAAAATTAATTAAATATACCTGTGCTAATGGCCTTTACTAGAATATCACTGACTCCGCTTCCATTCCACTTTCATATAATATCGTAAAGCCAAATACAATAGATTTCAAAAGCATACTAAAAATTACAGTATGGTAAAGTGGAAATAAGACTGGACTAGAGTCAGGAGAGAAGATTTTTGGGACAGTACTAAATTTACAACTAACGAGGCAGGTGATCCTGGGCAAGTCTTAATTTATCTGAGTTTTAATTTCCTTACCTGTTAGATAAAGGGAGTAAACTAGATAAACGCTAAGATTCTTCTGTTTTAAAATTCTATCAATAAATGCAGCAAAAACGGCAGTCAGGAATTTTACAATTTTTAAAAAAGTATACACCTTAGTGGAACAACCAGACATTAAAAAAAAAAAGACATTAAGTACTTCCTAAAGTAGTGCAATATAAAGTTCATAGCACTACCTATAAAATATTCTTGCCAAACCACTGGATCTTATCAAGCCCTGAGAGCTAACCACCAGTTTCCATGAAATACACAGGGTATAGCAATAAAAAGAAACAAATACAGAATGTGGTACATCTAATACCACTGACCTCGTTCCCTAAAAAAAGTCAACAGAGGAACTAACTGCTCTAGATCACAAGAGATTCAAGAAACAAGACACCCTAATACAATGCATGAGTCCTCCCTAGATGTTGTTTCAAATAAATCTATAGTTTGAGAATTGGGGAAATGATTATTTTATTGGGACTGATAATTGGATTTTGATTATGTAGGAAAAATGCCTCTATTTTTAAGAGATGCATATTTAAATACGGAAGGGTAAAATGACATGATGTGTGAGACTGATTTTTGAAATATGTAAACAGAAAAAGAAAGGAAGCAAGAAAAAATAATTGGGGTAGATAAAGCAAATAGGTGAAAATCTTGGTAAACTACTGAAGCTGAAATATGGAATTCACCATGACATATCATTTACTTTGCTATGTTTAACAATATTTATAATAAATAAACAAAACAAAAAAGGCCAAGTCATCAATAGTACATAAACTTCCACTGAGTCTTGCAATTATAATTATTCTGCCTTCAAAACAAGTTAAAATAGCTTATCCCCACAATTTGCTTCTTTCAGCAAGTATCTTAGATCCAATACTATTTCATTCACAAATGAAATAAAATAGCTAAAACCTAAAAATATTAACAAAAATATATAATGAATAAACATCTGAATAATTAATAACAACTTGATGAATGCAAAAAACCAATCTTTCAGGGTTTTTTTTCTCTCATGAATTGACCGTCCAATGAATTATCAAGTTACACCTCTAAAATTCCATCATTCTTTCCCTGGTACTTTATTTACCCGAAAATTAGGTAACAGAACTTAACTGAGTGTAATACCTTATTAAAATAAAAATGATGTTTTCAATAGAACTAAATGTCTACTTTTGTGGTTTTCAATTTGATCTTTGACTCTGTGCTCTATTCTAAGCTTTTCTCTCATACTTGGCTTCCCCCGCCAAAATTTCATGCACATAGAAACAAAACATTCGTGTAAACCCTTTCAACCTAAATTTTTATTTAAGAGGAACAAAGAGTTCTGATAACTCATTTATATCTCATTTTTCTTATAGAAAAGATATGCTTATTCTCTGTAAATGAGCAAGTTATTATTTAGAAAATGACAATAAAAAATTGGTCTAATTTTAAGGTGTGATGTGGGCAACTTCTATTTTTAAATAGTTTCTTAAACTTTTAAAAGAGTTTAAATAAAATGCTTTTATTAAAAGAAATTATCTAATCTATATCTTGCCATGCTAGCATGAAAACTCTAACTATAAATCCCTTTTCTCTAAGAAGTAATCCTAGAAAGATTATAACTTCTCCATTCAAAAATAAATCTTCCTAAGAGTCCTCATTCTATTCCTCACCAAGCTACATCAATTCCAGGCCTTAACTATTAATGCTACCAAAAGTCTAAAAGTGGATGAAATTCTGTATCTCACTGTTCAACAGACAAGAGAGTGAAGAGTGCAAGGCTACAACTTGTAAGGAAAGGAAAATGGTAGACACTGGTATCACAGGTGGAAAAATGAATTTATAAGATAATCAGTTTCTAAACCATAACTAATATTACACTTTATAATTCTGATTTTCTTCTTCTATATTTCCAAATTTTATTAAATGAGTATGTATTACTTTTATAAAGAAAAAAAACAAAGGTTTTTTTCCCCTAAAAATGTATGTGTGTAGTATGTGTGTATGTATATAGACACATGTGTGTAAAAAGTCTCTGAATATAAAAGTTTTTTTACCGATTAGTCTATAAATAACTCTACCACATAATTTCTATGCAAATGTATTCACACATTCTAAACAATCATTGTTCAAGTAAACTTTTAGAACAATCTTTTTAAAAAGTGAGGCGTGTCTAAGTAGAAAATGTGTTTTTTACTATTTTCCTTTCACTTGGCAGTGTCTACATCAGAGAAAAAGGTTCAGGGACGCATATTACGAGAAGGTTTTCTAAGCAACTGGTTGAATTATTCCTAAACTGTAATATACAAAGAACTTGGAAACCATCATGTATTATTCCTTTTTAACTGAAGTCTTAACTGATAACATGCCTTTATGTTTCATTCAAATAAGTAAAATCTGATCAAAAGAAGGCAGGTACTATATACTCCATCTGATCCTTGAAAAACAATAAGCACTACATATCTTTTATGTTTCCATTGTTCTTATTTTCAGGTTTTTAACAATGAAATCATATTCTTACCACAGAGACTATCTACCATACTGCCAAAACTAGCATTCCAAGCAAGAATTTTGTCTCTGTTATCAATTCTAACCCGGTTTAAAAAAAAAAAAATTAACTGATATAAAGAAATTTAAATTTGATTCTAACAAATATTTTTACAACCAGAAATATTTCTGAATCATGACCGACAATTCATTATAACCACTATTATACCACCAATTACATTTTTTGATAAATAATTCAATATAAGAGCTCTCATTATTATTACTAATCATATAATAAACAAAAAATCACATCTAATTGCCAAATGCTAGAAAGGATAAAAGAAGTTACCTAAACTAAAAAACTTTGCCAAGACAGTAAACTTATTTACTTTTTTAATATATGTATGCCTCCCCTCAATAAAATGTAAACTCTCTGAAGAAAGAGATTTTGTCTGTCTTACACATTGCCATATCCCTCACACTAAGAACAACAGGCATTCAATGTGTCCCTGTATGAATGAATGAATAAAGTATTTTTCTGTAGGAATACTAGTCAGTGTTATTAATATCTAGGTAAGGCCTGTGGGGAGGCTGTTCTTCTAAATGGCCACAGCCAACACTTCTCGTTGTGAGGTATCTAGGAAAGATATGGCTTGACATATATCAACTAAAATACATAATAAAAAATGTTGCTATCTTTTTCTCAGGTCCTAAATTTGTAAATTCTGGAAATTAAATGTTTTAAGCTTTTCCTGACAAAAAATTTCCTTGTTAAATAACTCAAGACCCCAGGAGCTTGAAATCCTTAATATTATCTAACACTTGAAAGAATTATCTTTTGAAAGTAACTCTTCCCATTTTATTGCGACCTTTTTGTGTATCTTAGATTATAAGAAAGTAATTTTTAAATATTATAAAAGCACATGATTCTATGATAAATAACTATTTTCCTAGAGAAAATATCTCATTTTGATAAAATATTATGAATTTACCTTTCTGCAGTAGTAGACTCATCAGAAAATTCAGTATCTGCTGAAATTTTCCTGCTATTATTTGACCTCCAAGATGATGCCAAAGGAAGTTCTTCTGAAGACATAGGCTTTGGCCTTTGGCCAATCCCAGATGGTTGATGTAAACCTGCAGACTGTTCTTCAGTGCTTAAAACAGCTATAATTGTTCTTATGGTAGCTTCATCAACTTGGGACCAAGGTTTGGATGGAGCTCTCATTCGGCGTAAAAATAAGCTATGCCACTTCTGTCTAAGCTGCAGCAATAAACTGGCTGCCTATAATAAAATGGTTTCTTCAGTTCAAACAGATACAAGCAAAATATCTATCACACTTGCAAGACAACTATTTGTTTATTAGTTAAGGTCTGAAACTGTTTCCAAAGAAGACGTTTTATATCTCATATCATTTACTATCAATTTCAGCCTTTTTGCTGCAGGAAAGAAATAAAATTTCTTATTTACCATTCTGAGGCACTAGAGACCCAAAATCAAATGAAACAGTCCAATGAGAGAGAAAGTAAACAATGCGTGGTAGAGTGTGATTAATACTGGAAAAGTAACAGCAGGGTAAATAAAGAAAAATACATTTAGTTCCATTCATACTTCATTTTACTGCCAAATGATGATGTTCATAAGGCAGCTGAATTCATAGGTCCAGAGAAAAGCCTAAGCTAGAGATACAGATAAGATGTACCTGGAAGTTATCAATGGATAAATGGTTACTAAATCTACACATAGAGGTAAGGTCCTTAGAGATTGTGCAGAGACAGAAGAATAGAGTAAAGAACAGACTACTAGAGAACATCTAACATTTAAGGCACAAACACATACAGAAGAGTTAGTGAAAGAACCTAAGAAGGAATGACCTCTCTAGATAGAAGAATCAGGAAAGAGTAATGTCATAGAAACTAGTGACAAAGAAGTTGGGACAGGGGTGAGGAAGAAAAATGGGGAAGGGCAGAATCAATAAAAAGAAAGGTATGGACAATAGCTAAACATGAGAGAAAGGTCAAATTTATCAAGGACAGCAGGCTGGCTTTGACAACCTGGAGGAGACAATATTGACCTTGGCAAGCACAGTGAAGTGAAGTAAAAGATCGATGGGAATGGAAATGAGACTGCAGTAGGTTGAAGTGATAAATGAATGTATGGCAAAAAAGTAAACCTAGCCAGTATCGACTTTTAACAGTTGATATTGTCCCAAAAAAGGATACAGAATGATCTTTAAAAGTAAAGATGGAATTAAGGGAAGGCTTTATCAAGAAAAATTTTAATTTGAAAAAAAACATTCATCTTTCCTACTCCAGAGAAATATGAAAAGAGAAAACAGGATGAACTCACATCTTTCCCTTATAAACAGAGTTATATAAAATAAAAGGATTTCTTGTGTACCCAATACTCAATATTTTCTTATATACACAAAAATATTCAAATATTACCATGCTCAAATACTGAGCCACACCTAGATTTCTCAAATCCTCTAGAGAATAAACCCCAATATGGCAGAGAATGTATGAAAACTGAAAAACAAGCTGTATTCTCTCATACTAAGGGCTCAATTTTAAAGATATAATTTTCATCACACTGTGTATCAATTCATACAACTGAATAAAAGAAATCTATCACACTACTAAAAAGCAACTTACCTCTGGCTCTAGTATGAAATTGAGCCACTCATCAATTTTTAAAGCTGCCAAATTAGCAGTAGTTCTGTCTTCCATTTCACTATCACTACTGTCATTAGGAATACCATCTGCTGTTCACACATATTGAAAGGAAAAAAAATTTCACTTTTACTATCTTATATCACAGACAAAAAAGTAAGTCAATATAGATACACTACATTTACACAAATCCTCCTGATATACTAACAATTTGTGTGGGGAGTTCTCCAAACACAACAGGTCACAAATTAAAACTCAGTATTTGGCCATTGTTTATTTCTCTACTCAAATTCTAAATATCAGAATTTTTCAAATTTTGTCAAGAACCCTCTTTTTTTAAATATCATTTACAAGCTGATGATTTCCAAATTTGTATTGCTAGTCCAAACTCTTTCCCTGAGCCCCAGATATGGAGAATAAATCCACTGACTCCAAAAGAAAAAATCTTACTTAGGATTCCTTAGCCATCTCAAATTTAACATGTCTAAGAGGACCCCTGACTTCTCCCCTACACAACCTGCTCCTCCCAGTTTTCTGAATCTCAAATAAGTGGCACCAATTATTCAACTAGCTACCACAGCCAAAAACCCAAGAATTAATGATTCCTCCCTTTCACTCACCACACACATTCAATCCAGCCGTTACTAGTACATCCAAAATAATTTCAAATCTACTTCTTTTCATATCAGATGCCACCACTGTAGTTCTAAGTCATCATTATCTATCATAAGACCACTGCAAAAGCCTCCTACTTGCCTCTTCTCTTCCGTTCTTGCTCCTTCAAGCAATCCATTCTCACAGCCAAAATGATTTTTTTTTTACATAAATCACACCATGTTACTCCTTTCTTAAAACACTTCAATGGTTTCCCTTGCATTTCCCTTACAAATCCATGCCTTTCTTTCAACCTTAGATCATCCCACTCTCACCTTGATCACTGTGGTCCCAATCATACAACCTTTCTGTCTGTTCCTATATCATTTCCTAGTGCAGAATCTTGGTCCTCGCCATCTTCTCCTACCTAGAGCATATTTCTGCATCTTCACATGGCTGATTTCTTCTCATACTTTACAGCTCAGCTTAAATCTCATCTCCTCAGAGAAAATTGTCTAAGGTCCCTTTCTAAAGTAGGTCACTCCTAAGGAGACCCTCTTCATTTTTTTCAAAGTACCATGCATGTTATTTACTTTTTTGCTATATGTCAACACCCACTACCAGGTAAACTCCTGAAGACAGAAATACTTTGTATATCTTGTTTTCTGTTATATCCTCAATGCCTAGCACAATAACTGACATGTAATAGTTGCCCAATAAATATTTGCTGAATCACCAAATAGCAAAAAATTGGAAACAATCTAGATGTCTAACTATAAAGGAACATTTTAAATGCATTATGTCACTATAATGTGATAGAATATTTTCCAGCTATTAATATGAAATATTAAAAATGTTTTTTATATTTTGTGAAATGAAAATAGCAGAATATAAACAGTATGGGTAAAATAACCTAAAATATGTAAGTGTACAGAAAAAAATGTATAATATTAAAAAGTGTTTGCATAAGGGTAGTGGGAAAATGGGTAACATTTCCTTTAAACAATTACTTTTTTAACATCTTTATTGGAGTATAATTGCTTTACATTGTTGTGTTAGTTTCTGCTGTATAACAGAGTGAATCAGCTATACATATACATATATACCCATATTCCCTCCCTCTTGTGTCTCCCTCCCGCCCTTCCTATCCACTCCTGTAGGTGGTCACAAAGCAAGGAGCTGATCTCCCTGTGCTACGGGGCTGCTTCCCACTAGCTATCTATTTTATATTTGGTAGTTAAACAATTATGTGTTTTTTATGTTAAACTATCATTTAAATTCAAGTGGAAGAAAAAAACAGACTATCAACAAGATTAATCAAAATGCACAAATGAATATCAAGTTACCTTAGAAATCAATTTCAAGAACAGTGGTACACTTTAGTAATTTTTAATTAGTCTTAATACATCAAAAGGGAGCTACTACCACATAAATTTTTATAATTTCCAAATTTGTTTGGCTTAGTAAGAAGAAAAAATTTTATTTCTAAATAGATTTGTATTTCCTTCAATAATATATTTACCTCGAAAAGATGAAGGTTCTTGAAGAGCATTACTTGCCAACCTAGCTGGTCCACAAAATATCAATACAGTGACAGGTGTCACTGCTGAACAACATCTAATATTAGCTATTCTATGAGCTCTGGTCATTTCATCATAAATAAGCCAATCTGTGGGCAGTGCCTGAATTGCTGCAGCTTGACCATTAGCTGGAGGAATCTATTAGGAAAATAAATTTTAAAACTGTTAAGTAAATTTATCACTTAATTTACTGGTAATACTTTTTAAATGTACGAAGTTCCTCAGCGAAATAGATGTTGTATATTAGTACCCAAACAAAAATTAAAGTAAGTCATTGGTCATGTAGTTTGTACAAAAGTCCTCAATACTGACCACATTACCTCTTCCAACTTTAAGACTCAACCAAAATATTGTTCCAATGTTGAATTATACATACATAACTAATTAATTTCTTAAAGCAGGTTGGCATTGGGAGCATTTTTTAATTTATCTTCAACTATCTAAATTAGATTAGTTTTACCTCAAGGCCTAAGAGCATTCAAAAAGTTTTACCTTTTTATATTGAGGCTGACTGAGAACTGAAGTGGGATGAAACCGTACTTTTTTCTCCTTTGGCCCTGTCAATACTACATTCTCTCTGTCCACATGGACTAAATGAGGATACATGCCTGCAACCAATGCAGCTTTAACGACAGCCCAGTTCTCAGAATTTGTGTTAACATCTCGAATGTCACCACCACCTCGTGCTCTCACAAAACCTAGAAAGAGGAAACAAATCACACCAACTTTTTCTATTGCACAAAATATACTTTTAAATTTGGGTTTTTAACAAAAAATTGTATAATCCATACAATTCAAATAATGATTCAATTCAATAATGATTCAAACGTCACAATAATTCATAAAATCTCCTCTGAAAAGTTTAAAATAGAGTCAATGTTCTAAGAAAGTTTAAGTTTGCTTAGGCTAAAGTAAGCAGAAGATTCATTGAGGAGTTAGGGACTTCAAAAACAAATACATATTCTTGCAATAAAGTTCTTCATAAGCTGCTATCAGAAACATACTAAAATCATAGCTGAAAACCTAAACTATTCTGCTGAATGGTATTAATAACATCTTGGTTGTGACAGAAACTAATCCTGGAAGTGAAGTCAAGTAAATATATTCTTGCTTGAATTTCAAAAGTCCTTCATATTTCCCCATGTTTGAGACAACTCTAAATCCTCTGGTTCATTCCTTATATTACTCTGGCACTTCAGCTATTCCATAAATCCAGGCTCAGGTACTTTTCTTCTGTTTCCTCAATGTACTATGCCACTCAAAAAGAAATTCAAAGGAGCAATTCTAAAATGAAATAGCAAAACTGACATTTTCTTTAAAAAAAAAAAATCAAGTGCCTTCAAGTGATTACTAGTTGTTTTATGTTCCAAAAATATAAAGGCCAGCTTTCATATAAATCTACATAAATTTTTGTAATTTCTCTTTCATAGAGCTAAATATTTATTAATAGTGACAAAATATAACAAGTACAATCTCTAAATTGATTTTTGCCAACAAATATATTATAAATTGATCATTGCCAACAGTATCAAAAAGCATTCATATATTTCTCAACTATAGCTTCTACAATATCATTTTTTTAATCAACAAACAAAAGTTGAGGTCATGCAGAAGTCTACAAAGCAGTTCATGAACATAAGATATACAACATGATAATGTCATAAAAATAATATAAGATGGCATTAGTTAACACTAGAAATACTATAAGGTACAGGCAACTCTCAGTAGTTTAAATAGGTTCTTTGGAGGAAAACTTTACCTGATGCTCTAAGTTGACCAAGCAACTGAGTTCTCATGCCTATGATTATTTCCATAGTAGCTTGTGAAAGAAAATTCTTTTCACAAAAGGCTCGCTCCCACCCATCACTTCGAGCCTTCTGCCATGCCTATAAAAATATAATTACATAACAAGACACATTTCTACTCATTTCTTAGGAAGCAAAGTAACTGAAAATCACTACAATAACCACTCAAGGTCAATTCTCCTTTTTCTAATTACTTTATAAAGTCTAAGACTATGAAAAACAAAAACAAACGCATAGATACAAAGAACAGACTAATGGTTGCAAGAGGCGGGGGCTTAGAGGAGTGAGGAGAGTGGATGAAATAAGTGAAGGGGATCAAAAGGTACAAACTTTGAGCTATAAAAATAAATAAGTCCTGGGGACGTAATATATAGCATGGTGACTATGGTTAATAACACTGTACTGTATACTGGAAAGTTGCTAAGAGAGTAATTTTTTTTCATTTTTCAACATCAACATTTATTTTTGTAATGAATTTTTATTGGAGTACAGTTGATTTACAATGTTGTGTTAGTTACTGCTGCAGAGCAAAGTGAATCACTTATACATATACACATATCCACTTTTTTAGATTCTTTTCCCCTATAGGTCATTACAGAGTACTGAGTAGAGTTCCCTGTGTTATACAGTAGGTTCTCATTAGTTATCTATTTTATATATAGTAGTGTGTATATGTCAATCCCAATCTCCCAATTTATCCCTCCCCTCCCTCTTTCCCCCTTGGTAACCATAAGTTTTTTTCCTACATCTGTGACTCTATTTCTGTTTTGTAAAAAGTTCATTTGAGAGAAATTTTTTTTTGGGGGGCTCCACCGAGCGGCATGTAGGATCTTAGTTCTCCAATGAGGGATTGCACCTGCACCCCCTACACTGGAAGCGTGAAGTCTTAACCACTGGATCGCCAGGGAAGTCCCTGAGAGTAATTTTTTTAATAAATATTTTTATTGAAACATAACTGACATATAACATTAGTTTTAGGTGCATAACATAATGATTTGTATTGTAAAATCATCACAACTCTAGTTAACAGACTAGAGGGTAGACCTTAAAAGTTCTCATCACAAGAAAAAATGTTTTAACTATGTGTGGTGATGGATGTTAACTAGACTTATTGTGGTGATCATTTCACAATATATATAAATACTGTCATTAGGTTGTACACCTAAAACTAATATAATGCTATATGTCAGTAACATCTAATTTTTTAGAATAATTTTAAAATAAAATCTAAGACTTTATGACCAAATAGAACTTATCATTTTTAATTTATACTCAAATGTTATGAAAGCCATTGAGTTTATAAAATCCCAATGAGAACAGAAGTATCAGGCAACCTAAATACCTAGCTATGTAAAAATATTTACCTTTACAAATGTGCCTGCTAACTTTCCTCCACTGAAGTATGGGAGATTTTCAATTAAGCTGTCATAATACCATTTATATCTAAGAAACCTGCCACTCCAGGCCTCTAAAAATAATATTTATATCAGCCTCCTAATCTGTCTGAGAATGGAAAGTGGGATTCCTAGAAATCACCTATATGTAGTATAATGGAGCTCTCTTTGAAAATGAGTTCTCTTGCTTTGGAATGTAACTGAAAGACAAAAGCAGTAATTTACCTTCTCTTGTTTTTGAAGGAGCTGGGGAAAAAACAAAGAATAGATAGGAATTCTACTCCAAATCTCCCCCCAGTTATAATCACTCAACTGATCTACTATAATATATGGTATCTAATAGACCAAATTAATAGCAATGCATCAACCACTATTCAATAATGCCCACAAAAGACCTTACAATTATTTTTTTAATTGTATGTATTGGAAAAATCCTGTATGTCTGGAAAAGAGTACTTTCTGCAAAAACACAATTTTTTAATGTACAGATACAGCCTACATTCAAGAGAACTGAAGGATAAATAACATGTCTACCTTTTCAAGAAATAACATATTCTTCCCCCACATAGCTGAATTTCTAAATTATATATCATTTCCTTTACTCAGGCTCACTATCCTTATCTTTTCTTTCCCATTTATCACTTTCCTCAATTTCTCACTATTATCTTAAGATTTTTAAGTGATTCTTGGATTTTGCTTTATAAAATTAAATTCTTAACATAGTGCCTTGAGCACACAAGAAAGGAACGCACTGTAAAAAATCAATAAATGGATATTAAATTCAAGATAATTTTCTTCTAAGTTTTGTTCTATATACTTTGAATAATATACAATGTTTCTTAACTAAAATTTTAGAGCATTCCTAAACAAGATATGATTAAAGATAAGGAATTTGGGTTTATAAAAAAGAAATATACATATAAGTATAAATAAAAATAAATATATACATAGTCCTACAAGGAGAAAACTGAGAAAATGAAAGAAAAAAGTAGAGAAAAACATGATAATTTTAACATATTAACAGTTTAGGGAGGTATTTTTCTGAGCAATTAATAAAATATGACTTTATAATGAAACAAAATTAACAGAATCATATCTATTTTTTAATTTGTTACACTTACCCTAGAAATGTGTTTAACCAACAACACTTCAAAAATAAAATGACAGGGGCCTCCCTGGTGGCGCAGTGGTTGAGAGTCCGCCTGCCGATGCAGGGGATGCGGGTTCGTGCCCCGGTCTGGGAGGATCCCATATGCCGCGGAGCGGCTGGGCCCGTGAGCCGTGGCCGCTGGGCCTGCGCATCCGGAGCCTGTGCTCCGCAACGGGAGAGGCCACAACAGTGAGAGGCCCGCATACCACACACCAAAAAAAAAATAAAATAAAATAAAATAAAATAAAATGACAATAATAGTACCTGGAATGCTCTGAGAAGTGCCATGTGGTCACTGAAAGTCCCTGCAGTGAAACGTTTCCTACAAAGCATAGCTGCACGTTTTTGAGAGGCCTGCATTGGCAGGACAAAAGGATCTCGATAGGCTAGTATGCAGGCAATTGTAAGGATGGGGTCCAGACACTTTAACACCACAGCACACAGGACCATTTTACCAAGATGTGGTTCTACTGGCAAGTCAGCCAAATGATATCCAAGTTCAGTGAGATCTTCCCAAGCATTCATTGCATCTATTGTCTAAATAAAAGGATATAAAATAGAACTTGACATGACCAAAAACTGTTTAATCAAACCACATACTTAAAAATCCATAAGTAAGATACAAGAACATAAATTTTCTTTTGCTACTGTACCTCATAAAAAATATATTTTGCTTCAAATATATTATGTAAAAATGAACTATACCTACTGTGTTACTATAATTACCACGAGAGTATTTATTATTCAAAATACATAATATGAAGATAATTTTTTTAGGTACAAAATTAGTTAAGACATTTCTCAATTGGTTTAAATTTCAGGTAAAATGAAACTATTAAGACACCAACCTTAAGCATGTGCACAGCATTTCTTACAATTAAAGCTGGTGGAGGTTCAGGAGCTTTCATAAGGAAATCAGCAATAGGACAATTAACTGGGGCTAAGAGCTTGGTATGTAAACAAAGTTCCTGTAAATAAGAACAGCAAATAATTTTGAAATACTGACACTTATAATTGATATTTATTTTTTAAAAAATCCTGGGAACTATAGTTTCCCAACACAGACTAGCAGAGTCTCTGATTAAAATGAACAGCAGAGGGAACAATGTTCTTCTATGAAAGATGGGCTCATACTTTAGAGCGAGAATCTTAATAACCATCCTCCATCAACTGCGGGCAATGTCTCCTCACACAGTTCATATATATAACAATAACAGTCACTGTCCAAAAATCTTTTTTTTCCCTTTATATTACATTCTAGAATCTTTTATCCATTCAACAAATATTTAAGTGCTTGCTAGGTGCCAGGCACCACGTATCAAGTTGGAGAAAAAGAAGAGGATAGGCAGATACTGCACCCATGGATTTTCACTGTGTGTGAAAAACAGAATAATTATATAATTAACTAGTTAATTACAACTGGGATAAGTGCTATGAAGGATACAGGGAACTAAAGACGTAAACACAAGTTCAAGAAAGAGTAGGAGGAGGCAGCCATGGGAAGTCAAAGACAATTTCTCTGAGTAAATGACACTTAAATTAAGATGTATAGATTAATTAGGAGTTAAACAGAAAAGGAATAAGGGGGCGGTTTCAATGGAGAGGGGATAGCACATATGAAGGCCCTAAGATAGAAGGAAATAAAATGTGCTTCAGAAATTGGAACTACTGGTATGAGCAGAGAGAAGAGGAAAGGCAAGAATTAAAAAATTAAAACTGGAGACACAAGCAGGAGAGATATTTGCATTTTATCCTAAGAAGAATAGAAAATGGCACACAGGCATGGAGAAGTGGGAAGTCATCCAGGTACCTGGATGCCAAAAATATGACCCAGTGTCTCTTTAAGGTTTGGAAGCCAGCATCTAGCTCAGCACACCAGAGAATCAAATTAATGCACTTCTGATAGTTTTCCCTAGAAAGTACATAGTGTTTGGCTGTTCCATGAAGTCAGAAAACCAAAAGGAAAACAATTCATACAGGCCAGGAAATCTCAGTGAACTCACTTCCAAAACTACCAAGGTAAGATCAGCATCTTAAACTGAGATTTTGGTATTATCTTTTGTACTTTAAATGATTTGTTTTCTACTTCTTATTGAGAATTTAAAAGGTGAACACTCATGTGGTTGACAGACTCCTAGAATGTTACATTAAAAAAAAATGTATCTATAAACCATACAAAAATTCAAATGCACTCAAGTAATTCTTTTAAATTTGGAGGTTTTTGAGTTAAATTTTCTTATACAGAAAAAAATATTAGTTATATATAACCACCCTCCATAATATATATTTTATAATTTTATTTTATAAATTGATTTTTTAAAAGTCCAATCAGTATAAGTTGAAATGGTCCCTCTCCTCCCTCACCCACAAAAAAAATAGCCTTTTAGATAGAGTTAAGTAAATTTCCACCTGTAATGGCATTCTCAAAAGTTCTGGAGTCTGAAATTCCAACATATTCTGGAATCGAAGTCTACTGAACAGCCGGAAACAAATTCCAGGTCTGCATCGCCCTGCCCTTAAAATTGAAACACAAAATTAAGGCTCAAACAAGGAATAAAGACTATAATAAGGAAACTGTAAAAGTAATATGATTTAGGAGACAGAACAATGAACCAGTATCAGGGCATCTGAGTCTGAACCTCTACTCTGATACTGATCCCCTAACCTTTGAAAAGGTACTTCACATTTGTGGGACTCAATTATTTCATTTATAAAGTGAGATTCATAAATGACAAGTAATATTACCTACAAGTAATACTTCTAAGACAATGGTAAAAATTTATATACTACATATATATATATACACATATATATACACACACAAAAATAAAAGTGAGTAAAAAATAAGGCATGAATAAATATATGGTAATTTAAATTTAATCAATTTTACAGAGCTGATACTAAGCACTGTGTTTAGGCCCACTAAACACAGAGTTGTGGAAGTTATGCATTACACAAATCTAAGGGAGTGTCATTTACCCCACGGATCATAGAGACTTGCATAATTTTCTGCAAAGCACTAGAAATACATCTTGAGGAAAAGCAGTCACTTTTAATTTCATCCAAAGTCCCTGTATCAGCTAATAGCAAGGCTGAATATGCCAAGTGACAGAGATACAGAAATATCCCTACGTAGCCTCACAAAGCTCATAATCCAAAGAGACAAACCTAACTATAACACAGTGTGATACAAGTCAGAAAATCTGACATTGTTGGACCATTCCTTCCTTCATCAAATATTTCCCTCACTACATACCCATTAGCTTTCCCACCTATCCAGCCTCCTCTGAAAGACTTCTATCCTTCCCAGTCCTTAAATGTTGGTGTTCCTCTGAGGTCAGACCTTAGCCCTCTGCTCTCCTTATTCTGCTCTCTCCCAAGTGATATTAATAATCCTCCTAACT
This sequence comes from Mesoplodon bidens, assembly GCF_964165515.1. Taxonomy (NCBI): domain Eukaryota; kingdom Metazoa; phylum Chordata; class Mammalia; order Artiodactyla; family Ziphiidae; genus Mesoplodon; species Mesoplodon bidens. The sequence continues at coordinate 94,429,880 of NC_138160.1, read as the reverse complement.
TCAAATTCCATCCATCTAGGTCTCCTTATCCTAATTCTAGACCTATATTTCAGAAGGCTCTTAGCTCCACTTGTATTTTCCACAGTCAACTCAAACAACACAACCAAAAATTAATTCTCCCCACATAACCACGCTTCACATTTTCCCCGACAATAGCACCACCATCCACAAAATTTTTGTAGAAACCTGCAAGACATCCTTCATTCCACTCTATTCCTTACCCCCCCCACCCCCTGGAAATACAATCACCAATATTACTCTCCTGAATATCTCTTGAATTACTTACAGGCATACCTCAGAGATATTTCAGGTTCGGTTCCAGACCATGGCAATAAAGCAAACATTGCAATAAAGTGAATCACAAGAATGTTTTGGTTTCCTAGTACACAGAAAAGTTATGTTTACACTATACTGTAGTACATTATGCGTGCAATAGCATTACATCTAAATAAATAACGTGCATACCTTAATTTAAAAAATACTTTATTATTAAAAAACGCTAGCCGGGCTTCCCTTGTGGCGCAGTAGTTGAGAGTCCACCTGCCGATGCAGGGGACGCGGGTTCATGCCCCGGTCCAGGAAGATCCCACATGCCGTGGAGCGGCTGGACCCATGAGCCATGGCCGCTGAGCCTGCGTGTCCGGAGGCTATGCTCCGCAGCGGGAGAGGCCACAACAGTGAGAGGCCGCGTACCGCAAAAAAAAAAAAAAAACCACTAGCCATCATTCAAGACTTCAAAGTCATAGCCTCTTTGCTGGTGGAGAGTCATGCCTCAGTGTTGATGGCTGCTGACTGATCAGCTGAAGGCTGGAGGCTGTGGCAATTTGTTAAAATAAGACAATAATGAAGTTTGCCACATCAACGGCCACTTCCTTTCATAAACTATTTCCCTGAAGCATGCCATGCTGTTGAATGGATAGCATTTTACCCAGAGAACTTCTTTCAAAATCAGAGTCAATTCTCTCAAACCCTGCTGCTGCTTTATCAACTAAGTTTACATACTATACTCCTTTGTTGTCATTTCAACAATCTTTACAGCATCTCGACCAGGAGTAGATTCTATCTGAAGAAACCACTTTCTTTGCTAATCCATAAGAAGCAACTCCTCATCTGTTAAAGTTTCATCATGTGATTGCAGCAATTCAGTCACATCTTCAGGCTCTACTTCTAATTCTAGTTCTCCTGCTATTTCCACCACATTTGCAGTTATTTCCTCCTTCAAAGTCATCCATGAGGGTTGGAGTCAACTTCTTCCAAACTCCTGTTAATGCTGATATTTTGACGTCTCCCCATGAATCACAAATGTTACTAATGGCATCTAGAGTGGTGAATCCTTTCTAGAAGGTTTTCAATTTACTTTGCCCAGATCCATCAAAGGAATCACTATTTATGGCAATTATAACCTTACAAAATGTATTTCTTAATGAATAAGACTTGAAAGCTGAAGTTACTCTTTGATCTATGGGCTGAAGAATCAATGTTGTGTTAGCAGGCAAGAAAACAATATTAATCTCGTTGCGCATCTCAATTAGAGTTCTTGGGTGACCAGGTGCATTGTCAATGAGCAGTAGTATTTTGAAAGGAGTCACTTTTTCTGAGCAGCAGGTCTCAAAAGTGGGCTTAAAATAGTCAGTAAACCATGCTGTAAACAAATGGGCTGTCATCCAGCCTTTGTTGTTCCATTTATAAAGCATAGGCAGAGTAAATTTAACATAATTCTTAAGGACCTTAAGACTTTTAAAATGGTCAGTGAGCACTGGCTTCAACTTCAAGTCACCACTTGCATTAGCCCCTAACAAGAGAGTCAGCCTGTCCTAGGTGGCATTTTCTTCCAAGAAATGGCTGTTTTCCAAGGAAAATCTGTTTAGTGTAGCCACCCTCACTATCTTAGCTAAATCTTCTGGATAACTTGCTGTAGCTTCTACATCAGCACTTGCTGCTTCACCTCCACTTTTATGTTATGAAGATGGCTTCTGTCCTTAAACCCCATGAAACAGCCTCTGCTAGCTTCAAACTTTTCTTCTGCAGCTTCCTCACCTCTCTCAGCCTTCACAGAATTGAATAGAGTTAGAACCTTGCTCTGGTTTAGGCTTTGGCTTAAGAGAACATTGTGGCTGATCTGATATTCTATCCAGACCACTAAAACTTTCTCCACATCAGCAATAAGGCTGTTTCAATTTCTTATCATTCATGTGTTCAATGGAGTAGCACTTTTTATTTCATTCAAGAACTTTTCCTCCACATTCACAACCTGGCTAACTGGTGCTAAGAGGCCTAGCTTTCGGCCTGTCTTACGTTTTGACATCCCCTCCTCACTAAGCTTATTCACTTCTAGCTTTTGATTTAAAGTGAGAGAAGTGCGACTCTTCCTTTTACTTGAACACTTAGGTGCCATTGTAGGGTTCTTAATTGGCCTGATTTCAGTATTGTGTCTCAGGGAATAGGGAAGCCCAAGAAGAAGGAGAGAGATGGGAAATAGCTGATCAGTGGAGCAGTCAGAACACACACAATATTTATGGATTAAGTTTGCCTTCTTATACGAGCACAGTTCATGGTACCCCAAAACAATTACAATAATAACATCAAAGACCACTGATCAGAGATCACCATAACAAATATAATAATAATGAAAAAGTTTGAAATATTTCAAGAATTACCAAAATGTGACACAGAGACAAGAAATGAGTTCTCGGGTGACCAGGTGCTGATAGACTTGTTCAACACGGGGTGCACAAGATTGCCATAAACCTTCAATTTGTAAAAATTTCAGTATCTGAGAAGTGCAGTAAGGGGAGGTATGCCTATATTTCTCTTTATTTCAACCACCACTATAATAATTCAGGCTACTCTCATCTCTCCCTTATTGTAAATGACAGGGTTAATGAAAAGAGTCTCCTACTGGGGTCCTCCTACCATCATTTTTGTCTCTACCTATTCATTCCTCAAAAAGATGAAAGAATAATATAACCATGTTATTAAGAAGAAAAAGAAGAGAGAGAAAATACAAAATGGTCCTAGAGGACCAGTCTGCAACTTACCTCTTTCCACTCATTTTTCATTATTCTCCTCTAAACTAAACTCCATCCAAACAACTTTCTTTGTCACTCTTGCCTTTAGGCCTCTGTGAATGCTCTCCCTCTGCCAGAAATGGCTTCCCAAAATACCTATTTAATCATATTTGTCTCAGATTCTATCTTTTTTTTTTTTTTTTTTTTTTTTGCAGTACGCGGGCCTCTCACTGCTGTGGCCTCTCCCGCTGCGGAGCACAGGCTCCGGACGCGCAGGCTCAGCAGCCATGGCTCACGGGCCTAGCCGCTCCGCGGCATGTGGGATCTTCCCGGACCGGGGCACGAACCCGTGTCCCCTGCATCGGCAGGCGGACTCTCAACCACTGCGCCACCAGGGAAGCCCTCAGATTCTATCTTAACTCCTCTAGAAGCATTACCTAGTTACAGTGCAGATCACATAGTATTAAAATTGCTTAATTTACTGGATTCCAAGATGGACTGCAACATTTCCCCATCTCAAACTTTACCCATCAGACCATAGTTTATTCATCATTGCACCCCTAACACTTGCACAGTGAAGGCTGGCAAAAAACATCTGTTGAAAAAGATGACAAAGAAAATTTCTATAATTTCTGATTTTTATCCTTGATAATATACTATTAACACGGTGTAAGTCCAGCTCAATGTGCCAAGCCACACTTGTCATAAGAAGACAACTGACACAATAACAACAACAAATAACAACAACAAAGAGCATTCTATGAAGTTATAAAGTACAGAAATCAATGTATCCACCGTCTACAGTAGGCAGCACTCTTAAAGTCAGTATCTGATGTTTTCTTGTTAGTTAAAATGCAAGAAAAATTAGTCAAATAATTACTGAAAAATATGACTCTTTTTAATCTTGCCTTTTTAAAAATGAAAAAGTAATGCAAGTATGTGCTAAAGTAAATAACCGAAATACAAAAAATACAAAAATAAAAATTGTCTCCTTCCTCCAAGAGCCCCACAAATCCTCCTTCTCAGAGTCAACAATCATTGTTAGACACACACAACATATGTGTGTCTAAATATACATGCAAACATACACATGCATAGATATTTTTTAGAACAAGAAAATACTAGATACATGTTTTATACCTTACTTTTTTCAATTAATATGAGTTTCTGAAAACTCATTCCATATAAAACACATACATCTACATATTTCCTTTTAACAGTTACTTAGTATAACATTGTGTGACAATAATATAATTTGCTTAATCACTTCACTACTTATGAATACTACAGTGTTCCTAGACTTTTCACTACTACACATAATACTGCAAAAAACATTCTTAAACATACATCTTAGCACACATACTATAAGTGCCACATACTTGGCACACATTTATCCTGAGTACAAGTATACTCAGGATAAATTATGAGAAGAAGAATCCACTGCTAAAGGGGAGATCTGGATAAACAGTTTCAAATCAGCCTCTGAAGAAGTCACATCAATATACACTCCCATCAGCAAACTGTGAAAGCCTATTATTGGTCCATGCTTTTGTAAACTCTTGTTGTGTGTGCTGTTAAAAGTTTTCACTGATGCCAATCTGATAAGTAAAAAGTAGTACCTCATTAATTTGCATTTCTTTAGGTATATATGAGATATATGTGGTATACGTGAGGTTAACGTAGTGGTCTTTATTTAATTGATTTTCATGGAGCTTTTTTTGTATTGTACAGAAATGAGTCCTACATCTTATACTGCTTTTATTTTTGTTTTTTAAGTTTCTTATGTCTTCTGAGTGTAGATCATACTAGACAAAAATTTTTATTTTTAACATCACCTAAATTCAACTTTTAAAATAAGTACTAAAATGGTCTGCTTTGCAAAAATAATATAAAAATTAAGACTAACATGAAAGTTTTAACATTTTATAGAAAGTAGAATATACATTAAATATGTAATACATATGAAAATGTTTCCAATTTATAGGCAATTGAATCAATGTCCATTAAATATACATTACCTGCCTTTTCGCTGTATGGCACTAGCTTTGGAAATCCACACCATTTTTAACATTGTAACAAAATTCAGTGCATCGAAGGATTTCTGTAATATTTAAATCACCTTCATGTTAATACATAAAAGGTATTTAAGAAGAAATAGCAGAAAACATTATGAATATATTTTAGCACATCGAGTTTAATTCAAAGTCCCTTTTGATTAATTAGAACAGGACACTGATTTTTAAAAAATCCAGATTTCTGGTCACAAACATTCTAAGGAAAAATAATGAAAACTAAACTTAGAAGAGCTGTAAAACGTCCTCATTCTGTGCCTTGCTAAGCTATCTGTTTTTCTCTGCTACACTTGGATAATGGCAGTCAGTTCTCATAAGGCATCAAGATTGGAGAGAACTGATCTATTCCTTGAGGTCATTTTCTATCAGATTTACGTCACTGTGGGTAATAGGAGTGACCAGGGAAAGACGTTTGCTGAAATGCTTTCCAGGAAGCTGATCGGAAGAATAACAATAATCACTAAAGTAATCCTATTCCCAACTGAATAATTTTTAACCCCTTCCATTTTACTTCCTGCTGAACTACTAATGCAGTTAGCCTATCCAGAATGTTACAAAAGATAAAGTAAAAAAGAACCATTACTATTCCCATACTTTCACTTCTAAAGTGGAAACTTACGTAGAAAAATATTTTAAAAGAATTCATTGCTAGAATATATATATCAATCCTTCAGTGACCTTGCACTTTCCTTTTCATAAAATAACTACATAGAGCAAATACAAATGTGTTCTCATAATTGTTTAATTATGGGATTTTTAGAAAAGATGCTGCTTATTTTGTTTTTAATAAAATGTTACATTTAACAATTTTGTATATAAAATAACTTTTGGTACTACCATCACAGTTAACTTGATAAATAACACCTAAAGGTAATTAATTTTTTCACATTAAAAATGATCATTTATATCCACTAGAACAGATATAATTTGCTTTCCCAACATGGATAGCATTGCTCTCCTTGAAAAATCAATTACCTCTATCACTTTCAATTATTTCAGTGAAAGGATAGACCAAAATTAAGGGTGCTGAGAATTGCTGGGCATTCCAACACTAAAAGGAAATAAATGCTGCCTTTTATTTATATCAGGAGTTGGCAGTAAATATTTTAGCCTTTGCAGAGTGGGTCTGTTGCAACTACTCAAATCTGCCACTGGAGTGTGAAAGCAGCCACAGATGATGGGTAAAAAGTAGACATGGCAGTATTCCAACAAAATTTATTTTTATGAAAGCAGGTGATGGGACCAATTTTACTGCTAGTCATCATGTGCTGAAGCCTGGTTTTATGTTTGTTTTCTATCAGCATGGTTCTCTTGAACTAAGTATCTTTTGAATATCTACTATATGTGGAGCACTGGAGATATAACAATGAACAAGAGAGACACAGTCCATGCCCATGAGTAGAAAGAAAACATACAAAATATGTAATCAAATTCCCACATTGACAAAATTTTCACTGTAACTAGCCAAATCCTTTATTTTATTCCTAATATTTAGTGAGCAGAGGCTAAATTTTTTGTATAATTTGTTAAAATAACAAGACAGATCCTACAAACTGAATTGTTTAAGGTAGAATATTTACTTTAGTGAAACCAACATTTACTACGTTAAATTCATCTTAGAACCAGAAATTTTACCATTAAAATGAATTCTGGGGCTTCCCTGGTGGCGCAGTGATTGAGGGCACGCCTGCTGACGCAGGGGACACGGGTTCGTGTCCCAGTCCGGGAAGATCCCACATGCCGCAGAGCGGCTGGGTCCGTGAGCCATGGCCACTGAGCCTGTGCGTCTGGAGCCTGTGCTCCACAACGGGAGAGGCCACAACAGTGAGAGGCCCGCGTACCGCAAAAAAAAAAAAAAAAAAAAAAAAGAATTCTGCTTATAAAAGCATTTATTGTTATGGAACTTAACCTTCGTCATTTAGGTAAAAATACAACTTATCCATACATACCTCTTTCACTTTACCAGAATCAATAACAAAGACAACGTCATTGACCGTGATGCTGGTTTCAGCAATATTGGTGGAAAGGATCTGCAATAGGATATTATGTTATCGTTAATATGAAAGCAAAACCAATGACTAATAAAATGGAAAAAAGAAGATTTTATGAAGCTTACTATTTTTCGAACACCTGCAGGTGGGTTTTTTAATATCTTCTTTTGATCGGATGTTTGCATATTTGAATGAAGCATAAAGACTTGGTACCTGTCGGCAATTAAGAGAAAATACACTGTGGTACCTAACTGTTATTTAATGCAATAAATATAAAGCTTTAGCTTTTACCTATGAGTATTGTCAGCGAACCGCTTGTCATCAAACAGGATGCGATCCCTCAGACCAACAATTTCATCATATCCAGGAAGGAAAATCAATATTGCACCTTGAAGAAGAATGACTTTTTTTTAAACATTAAATCTCTTTGTAAAACGAGAATCAATCAAAACAACTAGCTAAAATGAACTACATCATGTGTTTTCAAGTACTAATAAACTCGAATACTTATGACACAAGATTATTTGTGCATTATCAATAAAATTGTATAAAAATTTGTACACACACAAAATACTAAATTTAAGTCAAAGAATATATTTTTGCTTCAGTTCTTTTAGACAATACTTATTTACCAGAATCACAACTATGGCAGATATTGTATAGAAGATGCATGATCAAATCCAAGTCTACTTTTTCATCATCAAAACTATGGTGATAAGCTTTCAGAAGCTCTCTGTCTTCTGCACTGAGATCACTCCCATTTGTTTGAACCAAAGAACTTTCATCTAAATTTCCAAATTCCAATGAAGCACTAGAAAAGAAAAACATAGACCAAGTCAAATTTCATTAAAAAGAGTAACCCTTAAAGGCCAATGATTCCCATTATGTCCATGTTCAAATTTTCAATATACTCTAAAGAGGGTAAGTGACAATTAATACTCTAACTATAATGTAATTCATATTTTGGCTTCAAGTATATTATTCAAAGTAAAATTTGGCAATAAGTGTTTTTAAAAAAACTCTATCTGAAGACATTTCTCCAAAGGAAATATACAAACAGCCAATAAGCACATGAAAATACGTTCAACATCATTAGTCATGAGAGAAATGAAATTCAAACCACAATGAGATACCACTTCACACCCACTAGGATGCCTATAATAAAAAAGACAGATAATAATAAGTGTGAGAGAGGGTGTGAAGAAATATTGTGGAAATATTGGAAACCTATATTCCTATATTGGAAATTGGAACCCTAATACACTGCTAGTGGGAATGTAAAATGGTGCAACCACTTTGGAAAACAATGTGGCAGATCCTCGAAACTGTTAAACATAGTGTTACCATATGGCCCAGCAGTTAGACTCCTAGGTATATAGACAAGAAGAAATGAAAATATATGTCCACATAAAAATCTGTATACAAATGTTTATACCAGTACTATTCATAACATCCCAAAAGTGTAAACAACCTAAATGTTCATCAATTGATGAATGGACAGACAAACTGTGGTCTATCCATAGAATGGAATATTACTCAGTCATTAGAAAGATGCTACAACATGTACAAACCTTGAAAACACTATGCTAAGTGAAAGAACCAACCACAGAAGATCACATATTATATGATTCCATTTATATGAACTGTCCAGAACAGATAAATCTATAGAAATGGGAGGTAGATGAGTGGTTGCCTAGGGCTGCTAAAGTTGGGGGAAACTAGAAGTGACCTCTAATGAGCATAGATTTGTTTTTGGGGTGATGAAAATGTTCTCAGAATTGGCTGTGGTGATGACTGCATAACTCTTTGAACATACGTACTAAAAACCACTGGATTATACACTTAAATAGGTGAATTATATGGTATGTGAATTTTATCTCAATAAAACTTAAAAAAACACAAACTTTTGGTCGTCATTTACATTTTCTTAATAGGTTGTTTCTAATTGTTCATTATTATAAACAATATTCTGGAGAATAGTTCATTTATAAAACAAAAACACTCTACAGGTATCAGCTTAAAATGACTACTAATTCAGTTATCCTGTACTAAAAGCAGGTTGATTATGCTATTTCCCGAAAGCCAAAGTCAGTAGAAATTACTGAAATAACCCCCTTGCTTCTTCATCCTGTATGTGAAAATATAAAACTGCCATCACTAGTAATTATAAATATGATTTCTAGAAAGTTCAGTTAAAGCCCAATCTTTCTTAAAGAGCTTAGCAGAAAAATAACATAAGACTGCTTTCAGGGACTTCCCTGGTGGTGCAGTGGTTAAGAATCTGCCTGCCAATGCAGGGGACATGGGTTCAAGCCCTGATCTGGGAAGATCCCACATGCCACAGAGCAACTAAGCCTGTGCACCACAACTACTGAGCCTGCGCTCTAGAACCCATGAGCCACAACTACTGAGCACACAAGCCACAACTACTGAAGCCCACACGCCTATAGCCCGTGCTCCGCAACAAAGATAAGCCACGGCGATGAGGAGCCCGTGCACCGCAACAAAGAATAGCCCCCGCTCGCCGCGACTAGAGAAAGCCCATGTGCAGCAACAAAGACCCAATGCAGCCAAAAATAAATAAATAAATAATTTTTTTAAAAAAAAAGACTGCTTTCAATAGGAAAAATATGAAACTTCTGCAACATTATAATTGTAGTATTTAAAATTTTTAAATCCAATTTAAAACATTCCAAGTTTTTTGTTTTGTTATTTTTACCAGGTAAATTAAGGAGTTATTATTTTCTTTGTTTAATGCTATAAACTTTAGATATCAAGTATCAATAATCCAGCAAACATAATAAATTTAATTTAAATATTTTAAATTTATAGTTGACAACATCATGATCTGTGGAATAAAAAGAAAGCTGACTTAGCCAGGATAATTAAAATATTATCCAGATAACTGTTTTACATGGTAATCTGTAGTACGTATTGAGCTACACCAAACACCGTAACAATATCTGGAACATTCGAAGTGTTAGCATTAAAAGGATTGCAAGTTCTGGTGCTATTAATGAAATGATAATAAAACCCACCACACCAGAATTAGCATTTGGATCTGCCAAGACTTTGAGACTCTACATTATCATTTAATGAAATTAAAATGATAAAACTAATTTCATATTTCAAATGTTTACTTCATCTAATATCCGAGACTTCATCTATAGACTTAAATACAAAAACCCAAGTCAAATAAAACATTTTATATGTTCTTGAATAATAGATGTTTTAATATATTTTAACTTCATACTCTATTATTTTTTTTGACAGTCTTATAGGTTGAAAAGAGATAGAAGCTATCAATGTACTATAAAATACATTTCCTTTAAATTTCTTTTAAATATATTTTTTCTTTAAATGTCTAATCTAAACTCTATATAAATATCAAAATTTATCTAAAATAATTATCTAAAAGAAGAATTATAATAGTTTCATAGGATTTTGAAAGTATTGCCTCTTTTTTTTAAATCAAAGTAATACATGTACATAGTGTTAATAAACAACGGTTTTATAGAAGTTATAACAAAAACCCCTCTCCACTCCTAGTCACACTGCCTAGGACCTTTTTCAATTCTTTTAGCCATTTCTTTTGGTATTTACTGCCGTATTTCTAAGCAACAGGCATCTTCTGCTATTTATTGATTTAACAATTTAGTAATTATCTGTGAATTTCCAGTTAATGAAAAATGAGGTCACCACCCCCACCCCCATATAGTTTCCACACACACAAACCCATACAATTTTCGTTAAATCTGCATTCAGCTTTACTTTGCAACATAAACATTATTTACCCCTGAGCTAAATAGTAAACTATGATTACACTCCCTTTCTTCTGTAAATTTTTGGTTTTCCTTGAGTAATTACTGTCTAATTTCTATTTGCTTAGTTTTCTGTGTACTTAGCACTAATTCTTCCCAAAGTGTCCAACAAATTCATAAAATCTTTTTAATATGATCAAAACCATCAGGTAATCCTTTTTACCCCAGAGGGAACTTCCTCCTGGAGCTCTCTATCTTCTGTTTCAATGAGACTAGGCCTACTGGGCAGCTGTCATAGTAACAGCCCTGTACACCAACATACTAAGCATTTCTTTCACCTATCTCCTGTGCTGGATCTACTCTGTTCTTCTCTGTTTTACTTCACTTCCTCATTTTTGTAGGACACATTCTCTAACAGCTTTCTCATAAAAAAGTACATAGGAAATAAATTTTCCTATCCTTTTTCTACTATTTTCTATTTTTTTGTCTTTTTTTCTACTCTGTCAGCAATTTTTTTCAACTTTATCTTGCAACCCTTCTGAATTATTTTTCTGCTATCATATTTTAATTTTCAAGGGCTCTTTCTTGTTTATTCATTCTTTCAAAACTAATCACTGAACATCTATATCCAGACACTGTCCCTGAACAAAGGAGACAAGGAGCTTACTAAATTCCACTGGAGAGAAGAGACAGACAATAAACCAATAAATACAGTAAATAAGTAAATTATATAGTGTATTAGAGGATGGTAGGTCCTATGGACAAAAGAAAAAGTAGAACAGGTTAAAGAGGATCAACTGTGGGGGGAGGCAGATTGCAACAGATAGGTAAATTTGGGTAGCCCTCATGAAGATGAAATTTGAACAAAGATTTGTGGTCTGTTCCTTTTTTTTTTTTTTTAAGCACACTGTTTTCTGGTTCATGAATATTATTTTCTATTACTATTTTTGAAGTTTTCTTCTGGTCACTGATGCTCAGTTTTATTCAACTTCTTGGGGGTTTTTGTTGTTACTGTTTATTTGATGTTTGAGTGCTTTTTCCACTCAAATGCCTGGTGATCAATCATTGGCAGTTTGTTTATTTTTAAAGAGTAAAGCACAAAAACCTCCATGTGTACAAGTGGGGAAAATTGAGTTATCTGGTTTAAAGATGGTCATTTCATTGAAGGAATACCATACCTCTTAAAGTTCTAAATCTTTTCTCTAGGCTTGGTCTGTTTTTCCAGGAAGGAATTCTCAAGTTTTCTGCCAAAGAACATAAGCATCAAACAGGAAAAGGCGATAGGGACAGCAGGGGAAGGGAGTGGATGGTATCTCAACTTTTAGTCTTTAAGTAGACTTTCACTGAAACCCCTTTTCTGTTTGATACCTTACTCCCACTCTCCCACTGTACCTGGTCACCCCAAGTCCAAACTCTAAATGGTTTAATTTTTCAATGAACTTCCTACATCCTGCTACAGTGGGAAAGAGATATCACCTGAGGGCAGGGGAGAAGGGAATCTGAAATTCCAAATACTCCTCATAGACAATTTCAACTAACTCTGTTATTTTTTTAGCCCTTTCTTTCATTGCTTCATTCAGAAGTAGTTGAATGAGCCTCTAAGAAGTTCAAAGCTAAAATGAGGTTGTTTCTCATTGGCACTTCCCTCTTTAGGCACTCAGGCTTCAGCTTTCTTAGCTTTGCTAAGTCAAACATCAGTAATCCATTAGCCATATATCATCCAAAAATTTACTAACATCTTTCACCAGTTGCCATATCCTCTTCCATTCTCTTTGACTTTGTTAGTTTACACATTTTATACTCCTTCCTTACCATTTTAGTGAGGTTTTCGGGAAATGCAGAGAGACAAATACCATGTTTAACTGGAAATTCCCCTTCTTCTTTTTTAAGATAAAATAAAAAATAAAATAAATACTATAATACAGTGGATCTTACTAACAACCTACAAAATAACTGAAAGCTGTTATTAGAAAAACTCCTTAGAACTACAAAAAAAAATCTGGATAAGAGACTATAAATAGCCTTCATTTGTCACATTCTATGATTTATATGGCTAAGTTTTTTAAAAAGGAGTCAGGATTAATTAAAAATAGTATAAAATGTTACCTGTAAGATTCTAGAAGATCCACAATTTCAGTCTGCCCAAAGTGTTTAGCCCAATCTAAAGCCATCCTGCCAAAATTCAAAGATATCGAATTAAGAAAGAGAAATAATATTCTCAAAATTATAAAACTAGTTACTCAAATTTATTCATTCACCCATTAAAGTAGAGGTGTATGAGCAATTATTACAAATAACTTTTAATATAAAGACATATAAGAAATCAAAAAAGATATATGTAGTTATTCAAAGATATACAAAGAATGAATGCAATTTAAAATTACCAGCCATTTGATGCTTTAATATGAACATTGGCTCCCATACTAATTAACTGTTCTACTTGACTTGAAAAACCTCGTCCTGCAGCAATCATCAAAGCTGTTGCACTGGTTTCACTATGTCTGTAATCCACTAAAAGAAGGAAAAGATACATAAATGTTACATTTCCAAATTACTTTGGAAAATCATTTTAATTTTCTTGAATGTTACGAGAATTAACCTGGGACTTGCTCCTTTACCTAAGTATATAACAGCATTGTATAACCTTTAACTCAGTTGATCCAAGAAGATCCGATACTGATGTGTCCTTAGTATAAGCAGGATGAAATAGGTACTATCAGTTGGAAGGCAGGAGAAGGAAAGATAGTTGTTAAATAAAACAGAAAAGGAAAGCTACTAACTTTGTAGAATCCTTAAGTAATCTTCCTAAATCTAGATATTGCCTTGACCAAATGATAAGATATAATTAAAGAAGAATTAAAAAGTTAATTTTCATCAGTATCTGGTAATGAATGCTTAAAAGGGCAAATGAAAAGTTCAAAATGATTTTTTGAGGTCCTTTTGTTTTGCTTTTATTACCCCATCATGTCAGGTTCTTATTATCTTAGATGCTTAATGAGAATAACACTGGCAGGAAGTTTACTTCCCATAAAACCCCTCCATGAGAAAAAAATTAAACTTTTATTGAATTTAAATTCCTTCTTAGAATATATTTCAAGCAATGCAACATACTATAATTACTGAGAACTAATTTTCATAAATTACAAAATTACAAAATTTCAGAAAGAAATCACCACTGAAAAAAAACCTCTGTAGTAAAATTTAAGATAATTACAAAAGGAAAAATTTAATTTTCCATATATACCTAATTATCCTCATTATTTAACAACCCTCTAAAACATGGTATCCGTTATTAATATAAGCCAACGGTTCTTAAGGTGGGGAGAGGGACCTATGGAGAGAATTACTTCAGGCTTTTTATTTCTGAAAACACAGATAGCTATGCGTTACTCCTAGATTAAGATTCAGTAGGTCTGGGATGGCGAGGAACATGCATTATTACAGAGATCTGCAAAGATTATGATTTGTACTCACTACATGCAAATTATTGTTTCAACGGAATATTCAATTAGGGGTATGGATAAGTGTGGGAGTTTGAAAACATCCAAAAATTCTTTAATACTCTTCCCTTCAAGGGGTGGAGCCTAATTCCCTTCTCCTTGAGTGTGAGTTGGACTAAGTGACTCATTCTAACAAATAGAATAAAGTGGAAAAGATGGTGCGCAACTTTGGAGACTAGGTCATGAAAGGTACCTATAGCTTCCTGCTTGCCTTTTCTTCTTCTCTTCTGAATCACACACTCTGGGAGAAGCCAGCTGCCACATTCTGGGAAGAATAAGGCAATCCTATGGAGAGGTCCAGATGGCAAAGAACTGAGGCCTTCAGCCAATAACCAGAGACAAACTGAAGCCTCTAGCCAACAGCCATGTGAGTGAGCCTTCTTGGAAGCAGATCCTCCAGCCCCAGTAAACCTTAAGATGACTGAACCCCTGCCAACAGCTTAACTACTATTCCATGAGTGACTAGGAACCAGAACCACTCAGTTAAGCCACTCCCAGATTCTTGACTCTCAGAAACTATGTGAAATAATAGATGTTTTAGGTTGCTAAGTTTGGGAATCATTTGTTATGCAGCAATAGATGATTAGCATCTGGTGTTCCATAGAATGCCTAGTCTTACTAAACCAGCTAATTACTACCTGGTTATACAAGATCACAGAGGGAAATTGATATGATTTAAAAAAAAATCTACCAAGCCCAAGGCTTCCTGGATCACATGAAGTATTTTCAACTCTGGTGCCAATTAAGAGTTGAGATTTTAGAAGAGAAATAAAAACATGGGAAGTAAATTACTGTTCATAGAGATACCATAACATTTTAGTTTACTACATACACATGGCCTAAGACATTAGAATACTGGGCTCCAGAAAATGTCCAATAAAACTATAAAGGAGAGGGACCTGGATGGTCATAATGGATGACCATTATCAAAGTAATAGTCTAGTACTCTCTAAAGAAATATCTAGGAAGAGGGTCAAAGATAATACAAAAATACTTTAAAATGTTTCATAAATGTTTTAAAGCAACATGTCTCAGAGTTCAAATTTCCTAACTTATGGATAGAAACCTAAATGAACTAGGTACTGGGCCATATGAGTATTTGTGGGGACCACGTTCCAAGCACAGAAAACGACAAAAGCAAAGGCCCAAAGATGGGAATGGGCCAGCATATATGAAGAGCAAGAAGACAAGAGTGGCTAAAGCACAGTGAACAAGGAAAATAGTAGAAAATGAGATAAAAAAGACTGTCAGAGACTAAATCTGGGAAAGAACTTAGATTTTTATTCAAAGTGTAATTGAAAGCCATGGGACAGCTAAGAGAAGAGAAGTGGCATGATCCAATTTCCTTGTCAAAAGGATCAATCTGATTGTTCTCTGGAGAACAGACTAATAACATAAGAATAGAAGCAGTTAATAGTCCACTGTAATAGTTCAGGAAAGAAACGTTGGCTTTGACTAGGATGGCAGCAGTAGAGGAAGTAAAACATGTGAGATTCAGGATTTATTTAGAAGGTAAAACTAACAAGATTTGCTAATGGATTATATGTGGGGTATGAGAGCAAAGTCAAAGATGATTTTATATTTTGTTGCCTTAGCAACTAGGTGAATGGTAGTACCCTAGAGTTAGATTCAGTGTGCCTGGGATGGCCAGGCACATACATTTTTAAAGAGGTCTACAACTGATAATGATCACTAAGGGAACACTAAGGAAAAAGCAGGTTGAGAGGGAGGTAGAGAAACAGAGAATCAAGTTGTTTGGGGAATATCTAATTTTAGTCCCCTAACAGACTTCCAACTGGAGATGTCAACTGGTGAGGTATATTGAAGTGAGGGGGGAGTTCAGGATTGGAGACGTAAAATTAGGAGTCATTTTAAATAAATATTTAAAGCTTCGACTAGATGAGATCCACCTAAGGAGTAAATGTAAATAGAAGGAAGGTCTGAGGATTGAGGCCTGGGACATTCCATATTCAGAGGTCAAGAAAAAGAAAAAAATCCTGCCAAGGAAACCAAGACACACCAGCCAGGGAGATGAGAAGAAAATAAATCAAGTATGGAATATCAGAAGTTAACTGAAGAACATGTTTCAAGAAAGGAGTGATCAAGTATAGTAATAATAATGCTGAGAAGTTCAAGTGAGTGGATAAACTACTTGACATCTAAATCCCTTCCAGGACTGACCTTTTATTATCATCATTCTACCTTTTGCCTAAAAGCCTTCAGGGTCCTAAAACTCACCCGATTGCCAATATCCATTATAACCAACTAACGAACTCAGAATAAAACATTAGTGAAAATATGTCATGTGACATAACGCAGGTACATGTGAATCAGAACTTGAACCTATATAACAAAAGGTATACTAAAATTTTCCATTTATTGAATGAATAATCTACAGCAAAAGTCATTAACATTTTTCCCGTTTTGAAATAACAAATCTCTTTGAAAACCCAAGATACTCCAGGGGTAGGGTGATGCATAGCGGGGAGTGTATTTATGTCACAAATTTTATACACATAAAAATACTTTTGCATATAACTGTCATATATTCACAGACCCCATGAAACTATTCTGGAGACATTAGGTTAAGAGTCC
This sequence comes from Mesoplodon bidens, assembly GCF_964165515.1. Lineage (NCBI taxonomy): Eukaryota > Metazoa > Chordata > Mammalia > Artiodactyla > Ziphiidae > Mesoplodon > Mesoplodon bidens. Next base: position 94,412,953 of record NC_138160.1, on the reverse strand, counting down.
CTGATTTAATACAATACTTATTTATTCTACTATGCTAATAAGAAGATCCTGATTTGTACATTTGAAATAGTACTCCAAAAGAACAAAATATTGGTTGTGAACAAAAAGTGAATTTTGAATTTTATGAATTAAGCTACACTTCTATCATAATAAATAACTTCAAGAGTAATAAAAAAAACTTAAATAAATTATACTTACCACTAACATTTTCAGTTAAAATAAGGTGAAAGACCTGAGCAAAGGCATCAACATCTTTGCGCAGCCATATGTCAGAAAGACAAGCATCCATTTCCTTTATTAACCATGGTTCAAGGCAATTCACATCTTTTTCTGCCTTTAAAAAGAAGCAAAGATTATAAATTACTTAACAGCTTAACCTTTGCTTGCAAAGAACATGAGATGGCCACAACGGCCACAAGAACTACTAACCATTCAGTATTACAGCAAAGGCTTTGACATAAAAGTTTCTCATCTCATCACAAACATAATTACTCACAATATTGTATCTTGTTTTCACATTCATCTTTTATCTGAGAATGAGCCTGTCAACAAAGGAGTACAATACAGTCACAATATTAACTGTGCTTCTGACAGAATGTTGCTAAATGTACCTGTATATCAGTGGTCTTATGTCCCAACTGCACAACAGAGGATACATCACCTGGAGCTTTTCAACACTGAAGCCATGTCCCACCCCAGAGCAAGTACTTCAGAATCTCTGGGATGGAGGCCAGATTCCACAGGACTTTAAAAGTTCCTTAGGGGATGCTACTGTGCAGCCAGGCTTAAGAATCACTAATTTAGGGACTTCCCTGGTGGCACAGTGGTTAAGAATCAGCCTGCCAACGCAGGGGACACGGGTTCGAGCCCTGGTCTGGGAAGATCCCACAAGCCATGGAGCAACTAAGCCCGTGCGCCACAACTACTGAGCCGGTGCTCTGGAGCCCACGAGCCATAACAACTGAGCCCGCGTGCCACAACTACTGAAGCCCGCACACCTAGAGCCCGTGCTCCACAACAAAGAGAAGCCACCACAATGAGAAGCCTGCGCACCACAAAACAAAGAGTAGCCCCCACTCGCCGCAACTAGAGAAAGCCCACACAGAGCAATGAAGACCCAACGCAGCCAAAAATAAACAAATAATTTAAAGAAAAAAAGAATCACTAATTTAAATGGTCAAAATGCTGTTCACTGAACCAAATGGATGTTCCCTGCACTAAATAACAATTTTTAAACATTCTTTAAAAGTACACATTCTTTAAAACTATAGTTCATTTGGATGCATCAGAACTTTAAACACTGGAAGAAAACTGCAAGCATATCTGCATTACGTAGCTTCTCATGCTCAAAAGAGTTTAATTCTTTTTCTAAAAAGTGCATAGTCCCAGACATCTCACTAATCACCAATGCCTTTTTAAGAATTCTAAACCAGAATCAAAAGACCAGAAGGGACCTAGGAAATCCAATGGTTCCAGTTTTCAAACAGACTCCAAGAAATCCAAAGTAGCAGAAGCCCCACTTAGGGGTGGGGATGGAGAGTGATGGATGAGCAGGCAGTATTTCTACAAAATATTTCATTTGTAAAAGATATTGTGGCAAAATAGAAGGGAGAAAATCAGAAGAGAAAAAGAAACTGAGGTCTATAGTGGGTAACTGATTTTACAGAGTCACATGGCTTTGTGGTAGAAACATCAGTCTTGATTACTTGCCCTAATACCAACAGGCTTTTCTCAGTTTTTTCCTAACTTAGCTTATCTTGCATTGCTTAGCTCATAGGTTCTTAAACTTCTGAGATGATAAAATATCTAGCAATAATAATGTATGTATATATACATAATATCTACAACTATTTTCTTCACAAAATTTATAGAAAATATTGAAATAATTTTAACTCAGAATGAAACAATAAAAGATGTTGCATTATTTGAAAAAAAAGTGTGTAGAAAATTATTCTGAAAAATGTGTTGTAGTCCAACATAAACTAAGGCAATTATTCCTTAATAATGTAATAAAAAATATAATCTCATAAAATGTTCTTTAAATTACACAAGTTTCACTCAAAATAGCAGTGTGAAACCACTGAGGTCTTACCGACTGACTGAAGACAGCATCACCATCATCCAATAAATCAAATTCTTCAGTTACATTTGGGACATCTCTCTGTCTCTGAGATTCAGGCTTGAAAGTATTCTCTTGAGCTGAGTACCATTCTGTAAGTGTGGTTTGTTGTCTTTCTTCTAAATTAATTACCAAAGAAAATAAGTAGATAAATTCTTTGCTTTTTGAAATATATTTCTTTGTTTTAAAAAAATTAAGTGAATCTGAGAATACCTAAAAGTTGGCCTTATTTTAAAGTTACTTTAAAAAAATATATTAATTAGGAACATTCAATAAAATGTGTTATGCTGAACCAAAAGGAGACATGAAACTGCTTTATAAAACCTCATCTATTCATCTACTAGTAAGAAGTTTACTTCTGAATAAGGACATAATTTAATGAACAGTATTTTAGCCATATAACAAATACTGTTAAAATCAATGACTAATATTAATATAGCGCTTTGTAGAAAATCATTTATTGAATTTGAGACACAAGTTATATTCAAATTTCATCTCCAAAAGTTCTGAGAACCAGAAGTTTTATAATTTACACATTAGTGATTCAGCACTGCACTGTGACACAGGCAATGCTAATTGCTTTTTTCAAGTGAAGAATCCAAAGAAGTTAAGATTATTTGTCCAAGGTTATACTAACTAAACAAAGGAATCAAAGCTTGAAGCCAAGTCTTCCAGCATGAATAATGTAGTTAAAAGTAAGCAAAAGGAACTTAACCTTAATTCAAAAGCTGAGATATAGTATAAATCATAAGAGATGTATTAATAGGCAAGTAATGTTAAATTCAAAGTACTGATGCAATTCATAACAATATCAAGATTTGAAAAACTCAACAATTATACCAAAGATGAGCCTGTTATTACTCATATGCTACTCTTTCCACTTCCTCACCCACTCCCCACTCCCACTCTATAACATATGCTGGGGACAGCCAGCACAAATCTTCTGCCTCCTTAAAACAGTGGTTGAATATTTGGATACAGACACACTCAGCGTCCTCAACTCTGGAATCCCCTTTCAATTCCTCTCTATAGATTATAACTTCTGGACATAAACCAGAATGTAGAACATCCATATGGGACAGTATTCTAATATAATATTCTACAACTATACACAGAGAGAAATACTTTCAAGTATCCTTGTATCTGCATAGTATAAGACTGGAGTACTCCAAAAAGTCAATATCAATAGTAATTTTCTTTTATATTTGTTTGATAAAAAGCTTACCTCGTTGTTTTTCCTTTTTGTATTTTAACATTTCTTTGTTTGTGTATCCAGTAGTTCTTAAAATGTCTTCCAGAAACATTTCTTTTACTTCAAATGGTCTTCCCTGTACTAAACAGGAATTTTTTTAAACAGTCAATTTGCATCTTAGAGATAATTCACATAAAAACATGAGATTCTCAAATTAATAATTCTGAATATTAATCCAAAGGCAATTCCATAGGTCAAGTGATCCTCATATTGTCCTTTAAATATAACTCTGATCTATATTTTAGACAACTGTTCATTTGCATGTTTTTTTCCAGTGTTTACTATATACTTGATTGTTTGGCATCATGCTAGGCACTAGGAATATAAATGGTAAGCAGAAACAGAGTTCCTCCTGCTCTCTTGAAGCTTGAAGCTTGTAATCTAGCAGGGGAATCTGACATTAATCCAATAATCCAAAACGTCAGTGTAAAAATAAAGTTGTAAAAAGTCCTATGAGAGAGAAGTACAAGATACCATGACAGTACATAATAGGGGAATTTGAAGGAATCAAGAAAAGCATCCTCACTGAGAAAAATGAGAACCAAGAGAAGGGGGTAAACAAAATAACTAAGCTACGCAGAGAGGAAAGAGTATACTACGAAGAAAAAAAACAGTATGTACAAAGCCCCTATGGTGGGAAAGAGTATGATGTTCTCAAGGAACTAAAAGGCCAAGCTAGTTGGAACATGATGTGAAGAGGGGTGTGAAGAAGGGATTGTAGTTCAAGATGAGGCAGAAGAAATAGATAAGTCTTATTAAGGGTTTAGGTCTTTATTCTGAGGTAAAGGTTGTTCAAAGTTTCAAGCTCATGAGAGTATTTAACATCATCAAAATTCCACTTCAGAAATCTGGCTGAAAATTCCACGTTGGCTGCAACATGGGGAATGGATTTAAAAGAAAGCAGAGTGGATGAAACAGACCAGGTAGAAGCAATTACAATAGTTCACGCTGAAGAGGACAATAACCTGAACAAGATTGGTGATAGTAAAAATGGAAGGAGACAGACAGACTCTAGATAGATGGGAAGTAAAATCCACAGAACTCAGCATTAGATTGGGTATGGATACCCAAGAATGATAAGGAAGTGTCAACCACAGTTCTTGAACGTCTGGCTTACAAAACTCAATGGATGATGTTGCCATTTTCTGAGGCTGACAAGGAAAGCTAAAAGAAAAACAGGTTGGCTTGTGGGAGCCGGGGTTTGGTTTTAGACATGTCAAATGTTAGGTGCCAAAATGACCTTCAATTAGCAGATGCATAAATTTTATGTGCCTTACCACCCAGTAATATTATGAGCAAAAAGACTTACAGGTTTATGACTTAGGTGATTAGGTCAATGGTATGATTAACCAAAACAGGCAACACAAGAGAAGCAGATTTTTTAGAAAGGATTAAGTATTCAGTTTGGGTGTATTAGAGGTGAACTGCTTATAAGCAACCAAGTCCAAAGCTCTGGAGAACAGTTTGAACTGGGAAATAAAGATTCAAGAGTCATCAGTGCAAGAGAAAGTAGAAGCCAAGGGCAAGAATGAGATCTTCCAGGAAAACTAACTGTGCACCCCCAGTACCTAGTAGAGAACAGCATAGAGCAGGAAAGAGAGAAAAAGCAAAGAAATCAAAGAAGGAAGGGAAGGGAAAGGGGATGGGGAAGGGCAGGGAAGGGCGGGGAAGGGAAGGGAGGAAGAGAAAAAAAAACATGGGAAAAATCCTCAAAAATATCAATATTTAAGCACCATGCAAAAGAAGAGAAGCCCACAGAGGAGACTAAGAAAGTACAGGCTGTAATACAGAATGAGACTTAGGAGGTAGTTCTGGCAAATAAATTATGGGATACGAGCATTTCACAAAAAAAGGGTAACAATTATGAGAAATACTACAGAAAATATAAGTAAGATTATTATGTAAAATTAAATCAGTTTCAAAACAATACTGGTAAGAATGCACAAATGAATAGCCCCATAAACTGCAGAAATGTGAATCATTTCAGCCTTTTGAAAAAGTAAAATGGCAAAACCATCTTACTGTTAAAATTAAAAATAGATACATTCTTTAACTCAACAATTTCACTTTCAGGAATCTATCCTTAGAAATAAGAGCACCAATATATAAGAATATATGTAGAAGGATGCTCATAACAACGATGTTTATAGTAGGGGAAAGGGAGAATCAGGACCAATCTAATGTCCAAATATTAAGAAATGGTTAAATAAATCATGGTACATCCTTATTAGGAAATATAAAAGCAGTTCTTCAATATAATGAACTACATCTAGAGCTTCTAAACTGGAGAACTGTTCATGATATACTGTCATATGAATAAAGCAAATTGCAAAACACTGTATATGGCACGTGCCCATTTATGTAAAAACCATTTTCTATAAACCCAATATATATGTATATAATTACATATGTTGTATGAGCATGGACAAGGTGAGACAGGATATACACAAGGCTTCAACATCAAGTAATCTCAGGGAAGAAAAGATATGAAATGAAAAGAAGACAGGTGATTGTGAACTTTTTCCCTGAATGTTTGTACTATTTCACTGAGGTAAACACATAAAACTTTTTCAATTTTAGAGGAAGAAATCAATAATTTTTTTAAAGATTGGTGGAAAAACCAGATTTGATTAAAGGATAAGGACAAAAGTTAAGTGGCAACACATTTAGAAGTACATGGGAAGTAAACACGGGCATAAAGACTACTCTTTGAAAGAGTCTAGCAATAAAGACAAAGCTATAGGACAGAATTTAAAGGGGAATACAAAATAAAGCATATCTCCTTTTAAGACTAGAGATCAGGCTCACTACACAATACCAAAGAGTTGTAGATGGAAAAGGCGAGGATGAAAATATATAGAGATGACTGATTAAGCATATCTCAGAGAAAACAAACGGATGCTCTATACATCAGAACATTCCCCAATTTCTATTATAATAAATAAAGTCAAGCCAAAAAAGTATTCTTTCATAAAAATTCTAGAAGAAATCTGACAGTTTAACTTACTGTATGTCACTGGACAACTCCCAAAATATCTCATAAAAAGATTTACATCTAAGGCAGCACTAGAAAGAATTAGTTTCAAAGTTGGGTGCTTCTGCAACAAATCTCTTAACTTTGTAAGTAAAAAATCACTAAATCGATCCCTTTCGTGTACTTCATCCTGCAGTAAACAAAAACAAAACCATGGAACAGTTAAAACATAAAAATAACTAAAGTCTTTAAAATTATGGAGCTGCTGGGTTTCACACTAATTCAAGTTAAATGTGGACACAGCCAACTACTGAAAATTTTGTATTATGGACAATTTAGAAATAATCAGACATTAACGACCTACTGTGGGTAACAAAACACTGCCCTTTTTCCCACAAAAACTACAATAAATGCTGAATTAGTGGAGTCTAATTTAATGTAATTTTAATAAATACAAAATCTATTTTAATATGCTTCTGTTAGCATCAGGACCAGGTACATCCTGTGGTTTGAATGCACAGAACTAATAAGTTTCCAAAAGCTGCCCTATCACAAGCTTATAAAACTTAATCTAAGTTTTCTGACACAAACTGTATAAAAGCTTAGAATTCTTTAATAAGGTGGTAATTCATCTACTTATTTCATCAGCAGCTAGTTAATTTAGCAGCTTAACCATGAAGTTAAATGACTTTAAAGTATGCCTCTAAGATTTGGAAGAGAAATCAGATGACTAAGCACAGAGAAAAAAGAAAACTTTCACCATTCTGGAGAACTCTTAAAATACATGTGCCATTTTCATATATAAAAAGCACTTTTTAAAAAACTATCTACTTATTTTATTCTCACTCATAAAACCTGATGGTAAGAATATCTTTATTTAATATAAAATATTTATTTCTAACAATTATGGACAATAAAAAGTAACTTGAGGGACTTCCCTGGTGGTCCAGTTGTAAAGAATCCACCTTACAATGCAAGGGACACGGTTCGATCCCTGGTCAGGGAACTAAGATCCCACATGCCGCAGGGCAACTAAGCCCGCACGCCACAACAACTGAGCTCCTGCGCCTCAACTAGAGCCCACGTGCTCTGGAACCCGCATGCCACAACTACAGAGCCCACATGCCCTGGAGCCTGCACGCCACAACTAGAGGAGAGAAAACCTGCAGGCCACAACTAGAGAGAAGCCTGCTCCACAACGAAAGATCCTGCATGCCTCAACGAAGATCCCGCATACTGCAACTAAGACCCTAAGACCCGATGCAGCCAAAAATAAATAAAATAAATAAATAAATAAATAATAAATCTTTAAAAATAAAAATAAAAAATAAGTTAAAAAAAGTAACTTGATTAGAATAGCCGTTTTAAAAAAACTGGTTCTCATTTATATCCTATTCTAAATTTAATTAGATATTTAAATTTAAATATTCTTACCACAATAATATGTGTCACAGTTGACAATGAACTATCTCCTCCCATCAGAGTACGAAGCAGTACCCCATTGGTGCAAAATGTCAGAAGTGTCTTTGGAGAAACCCTTTTTAAAAAATCAAAATAAAGTTCACAATTACAAATCTTTTATGTAATTAAAACAAGGTCATATATTAAATGCTAGTGTCCTTTGTACTTTAATAAGTGTTACTAATATAACAGTGTACTAGTACATATGCTTTATTAGCAAAGTTATATGAAATATATATTTTATGCCTGATAATCTCACAAATTTATTACTAACAATCTTTTATTAATTTAGTAATTATTTTGTTAAAGAACTTAAATAGATTTTTTTAAAGATCCTAAACATTTTTTACTTGGGGGAAAAAGGTATATCATAAATGAGATTAGCTTTTTGAATCACTATATCCAAATACCTGTGAGCAAAGAAATGGTACTACTTCTCAAGAAGGTACTACTAGCACTACTACTACTACTAATAATAATCAATTCAGTCACTAACATTTACTGAGCGCTTACTATAAACTTCACATCAAACCTATGCTCTAGATGCTTTCATTAGCCCCATTTTATACATGAGGAAACTAAGACTCAAAGAGGTGAAATAACTTTATCATGAAACTATGAAACAGGATTTCTATCTACGGCCCAAACTCTTTTTCAAGCTATTTACTTATTCAAAACCTCACTAAGTTTAGACATGAGCTCAATGGCCTATTATAAACTTACTTGGAGCAAAATGATCATCTAGCTTTTCAACTAACACATGCTCTATATTTAATGAAATATAAATATTTAGTCTTTTCTGAGAATGATAAAAAGCTACAGGTGGATTGTCTTTACCTGCTTTCTAAACGGATCTGATACCCAATTGTCTGACCAATCCTTTCTCTTCTCTCTGCAGCAACTCTTTCAGCCACAGCAATAGCTGCTAATCGTCTTGGTTGAGTACAAAATATACGGCAGGGGATACCATTTTTAAAGCAATCATCTAAAAGGAACTGAGGAATCTGAAACAAATTTTAAAGTACTATAAGACAACATAATTGTATATCCAGAAAATCCATGTCAATCAACTGAAAAACCATCAGAACTAAAAAAAGTTATGTAACATATCCAAACATAAAATAATCATAAAACCAACAACTTTCATGTAACTGCTAATAATCAGCTAAAAAATGTAATTTAAAAAGATCTTGTTCACAATAGAACTAAAACTAAAACACTTAAAAACAAAATTATAAAGAAATAGTTAAGGTTTACATGAAAAAGATTATAAAACACTACTGAAAAACCAAGATTATAAAACACTACTGAAAAACATAAAAGACAGGAATATACTAGAAAAATATGACATATTCCTGGATAGGAATAATCAGTATTGCAAAAATGTCAATTCTCCCCAAGTTATCCTATAAAGTCAATGAAACAACAATCAAAATTCCATTGGAATTTTTTAAATAGTGAAAAATATAAAGAAACCAGAAAGAGCCTAATACCAGGATTGCAGACACTTTTCTATAATTAAATTTAAACAGGTCAGAAAGATTTAAAATAAAAAGTAAAAGTCTTCCCCACCCATACCACTACCAATAGCCCTCTCCATGAAAGTAACTACTGTTAAGTTTCTTATAAACTGTTCTAGAGAAAAAAAAAGTTTATACAACTTAAATTATTTGTGTATATAAACAGGTTTTTATTCACACAAAGTCATTATTATACTTAATGTTTGTAATTTGCAGATGTCACTTAATAACATATCATATCTACCTAATCCATTTTAATAGCTGCACATTCCATCTTATGGATGTGCTATAATTTAACAAATATGACTATACATTAAGTAATTTCCAGTTTGTTTAGGCTTGTTATTTTTGATGCTATTGCTTACTATTAAAAAGAATGCTGCAGTGAACATCTATCTTCACATACTTATGCAAAGACAAATATATGTGGAGCCAAAGAGTATATAAATTTAAATTTTTATAGAAAAATTATCAATCTGCTCTTCAAAACAATTTATACTTTTACCAACAGAGCAGAAGATGCTGTTTTCCCAACACCTATGCAAATGTTGGATTTCATCAATTTTTAAATTTCAGCCAATCTAATAGTTGAAAAATATAATTATTGTTTTGATTTCATTTCTTTAACTATGAGTGAAAAGGACATCTTTTCATGCATGTCTTACCCTCCGGGATTTTTAAAAACTTGACCAGTTCATTCGGAAGCATAAATGCAAACAAACTGCTAAGAAATATCTAAAAAGAGAAGCTAATAATAAAGCGGAACATTATGCTACATACTGTAAAACTACAAAATGCAAAAAATGAGACCTTGGTGTAGGAACAGATAATTAAAAATACGTAACAAAAATTCCAGAAATATACCCAGGTACTATAGAAATTTAGTATTTGATCAAAAGTAGTATCTCAGGGCTTCCCTGGTGGCGCAGTGGTTGAGAGTCTGCCTGCCGATGCAGGGGACACGGGTTCGTGCCCCGGTCTGGGAGGATCCCACGTGCCACGGAGCGGCTAGGCCCGTGAGCCATGGCCGCTGAGCCTGTGTGTCTGGAGCCTGTGCTCCGCCAACGGGAGAGGCCACAGCAGTGAGAGGCCCGCGTACCGCAAAAAAAAAAAAAAAAGTAGTATCTCAATACATGCACCCCAATGTTCACAGCAGCACTATTTACAATAGCCAAGACATGAAAGCAACCTAAGTGTCCATCAACAGATGAATGGATAAAGATGTGGTGGGTATATATATATATATATATATACACACACACATATATGTACACAATGGAATATTACTCAACCATAAAAAAGACTGAAATGTTGCCATTTGCAGCAATACGGATGAACCTAGAGAATATCATACTAAGTAAGTCAGACAGAGAAAGACAAATATTATATGATATCACTCATATGTGGAATCTAAAATATAATACAAATGAGTCTATTTAAAAAACAGAAACAGACTCAAAGACATAGAAAACAAGCATATGGTTACCAAAGGGAAAAGGGAAGGAGGGATAAGTTAGGAGTATGGGATCAATAGATACACACTACATAAAATAGATAAGCAACAAGGATTTACTATATAACACAGGGAACAATATTCGATATCTTGTAATAACCTATTATGAAAAATAATCTGAAAATAATTATATGTTATATATATATAACTGAATCACTTTGCTGTATACCTGAAACTAACACAATATTGTAAATCAACTATACTTCAATTTTTAAAAAGTAGTATCTTAAAATCGGGGGAAGGGATTATTAAATGAAAATTATATTGGAACACTAGATACTAACATAAGGAAAAAATTAGATTCCTACCTGATATGACACAATAAAATAAACTCCAGATGGATTTTTTAAACTACAAATATAAAAGTATTAGAATAAAATATTTGTAGGAAAATGTTTTTTAATCTTGGGGTAGAAAGTGATTTTCTGAGCATGGCATGAAGCCCTAATAAAAGACTGACAGATTTGACTAATAAAAATGTAAAACTACTAATCAAGATACCATAAGCAAAGCTTAAAAAGCAACCAAAAAATTGGGAGAAATTGTTTTTAAGATATCTAACGCATAACAGCCATGTATCCATAATGTACAAAGCACTATTAAAAATAAATCCAAAATGATTAAACCTAAAGAAAAATAAGATATAAATAAGTAACTCACAGAATATAAATAGATAATAAGCAAACGAAAACTCAATTAAGAATCAGAGAAATGCAAATTAAAACATTATTTTTTGCTTATCAGATTGATAAAGGTAAAAAATAAATTATATCCATTGTTGCCTAAGTTTTAGAGAAATGGGAACTTTCAACACATTCAGTACTATTTTAATACGATAACTCTTTTTTGAATTAACAGACAGTAACTAGTTAATCTAGCTACTAAAATTTTAAATGCAATATTTTTGATCCAGCATTTCCACTTCTAGGAATGTATCCCATTTAAACATTCCCACAAATTAGAAAAGAAATATTAGGATGCAATATAATAAAGCAAGTACAGAGTAAGACTCCTTCTCTGCCACTTCCTAGTTATGTGAATTTGGGTAGATTAACATCTTTAAGTTTTAGTTTTTATTCCACATCTGTAAAAAGGATAATAACAAGCTTACATATCTTGGGTTAATAAGAGGTTTAATTAAGATAACTGTTGTAAAACTTCAGCACGCAGTAAACAGTCATTTATTTTATCACTGTTATTACAAAAATGCTCAGGAATGCTACTCAATTGTTTAAAAAATGAGGTCTATCGCTAGGTACTGACACAGAAAAATATGCAATATCTATTAAGTGAAAAAAGCAAGATGCTAAGCATATACATATTATCCCATGTTTGTTTTAAAAATAATCTATATCAATACTGTAAAGAGAACAAAAACAAAACAATCCCCCGAAAAACCCAGAAACATATACTCCAAGTTTCTAACAATAAACCAGAGAAAGAGGAGGGTGGCAAGAGAACTAGAAATCTTTCACTTTCTATAATATTTTCTATAATGTTTGAATTTTATATAATGAACATGAATAATGAATATGAACATTCAAAAGGCAAATAGGGGCTTCCCTGGTGGCGCAGTGGTTGAGAGTCCGCCTGCCAATGCAGGGGACACGGGTTCGTGCCCCGGTCCGGGAAGATCCCACATGTCACGGAGTGGCTGGGACTGTGAGCCATGGCCGCTGAGCCTGCGCGTCTGGAGCCCGTGCTCCGCAACAGGAGAGGCCACAACAGTGAGAGGCCCACGTACCGCAAAAAAAAAAAAAAAAAAAAGGCAAATAACTTCCTAATGCTACCAAAGGAAAGATGAAAATGGCTAATGATATTAACTTCAAACTGTCATATTTGTATTTCATAGGACAGGAACATTAGTAATTTTACTTGAACTCCTTGAACAAGATACAATTACTTCTTAGGTTTAAACCCATTTAGATTAATAGTTTCTTTTGAAAAGCAAAGAGAATAATATTTAATTCCTAACTAAATTCTCCAGATCTTTTCATACCTAGTAAAATGATACACATAATTGTGAAAATAGACATCCATAATCCCAGTATACAAATATCCTTAGGAAACTCAAATAATTTAAATAAAACCATATTTGTTATATTTTATCAAAACTTTCATAATCTCTATTTGATATAATTAAAATGGCTACAATTAACATCAACTGGCAAAACTTTCTAATATTAAAACAATTATAACAATCTAAGACATCTGAACAGATTCTTTGGCATGACTCCATGGAATTTCACTTAATCATAATCATGTTGAAGAAAAATCTTATACATTGTCTTCATATAAAAATTTCATCACGTTTGTAATTAGTTTTATAGGCTCAAGTTTTAGGTATAAAGAGTTACACTTCTGTGAAAATGATTAAGTCCCACAAGTAAATAACTGGTAAAGTTTACAGTCAACCTCTCCTACCACCTTGCCTTATTTATTTGACTAACTTTATGAAACCAACTAATATAAGCATAGGAAATCTTAAGCAACTGTCAAAAGCAAATTTATTTGTCCATAAAAGAAAAGAAGAAAATGTAAAATTATACTGACTATTCTATCTGCACCTCAATCAAAAGCAAAGTAATTTTCCTGTTTCAACATGCTAACATGTTAAAGAACATAAACAAGAAAAGGTCATTATCATTGTACCATACTTACTTCCAACCTTGTCAGCCTATGAGTGAAACTTCATAACAATGAAGTACTATGATTCTAAACATCCAAGTCAAACATGTCATATTAATCCCACTTTATGTTAACTTTGTATTAACACTTCTTGTTGTTATCAATATTACTTTTAATTTAGCTGCTATGTAAAAACACTATGCTAGGCACTTCACAGACATTATCTCTAAACCCCACCTTGAGTGGTAGCAATTGTTAGTACCATTTTATAAATGAGGACTCTGGCTTAAAGAGTTACAAGTCTAGCCTAAAATTTCACATTCAATAAATGTGGAAGCTGGAATCTGAACTGAAGGTCAAAGTCCATTTTCCTTTCATGATACCAAATCACAACCTCACCTCTGTTTAAATAACGCCCTTATGTACTAATTTAAAAATAAATATTTTAAAATATTACCTTTCTACAAATTCTCAAAATGTACTTCCAGTAATAATTTATTTCTGAAATAACCATTAAAATAAACAAAAGTTCCTTTTTTGTTTTTTGTTAAAATACATGTAGTGTAAATTTGATATAAAACTATCACGAGATAAAATAATTTTTTCTTCTATAAACAACAAAGAAGAAACAAACCTGTGTAGTCTTTCCAGACCCAGTTTCTCCTACAATCAAAACTACTTTATTTTCCTTAATTACTTTAACAATTACTTCTTGTTTCTCAAACACTGGCAGAGACTGCCTGAAAGAATCAAATTCAGATTCTCCTCTTTTCACTGGAATCTGAGGTATGCCATTGTTGAGTCGCCCACTTGTCTTGCACATTTCCCGGTTTTCTTTGAAAATGAATAAGAGAACAAAAAAATTTATGATCAATAACAAAAGGAGTTAAAAAACAAAAATAAGTAATTTCTAATGTAATTCCTTTCAAGTGCTTCTTCTCTACTCAGTCTAAAGTTAAAAAGCAATGCCTCAGCTGTTGTACTGCCAAACAATATTCTTAGAGAGTATGTTACACATTTTTATATCAATTAGAAGTCAAATTACCCAGAAGTATTTCTGGTGCACAATGTTTAAAAATGAACAAAAATCAATCATTCAAAAATCATTAAAAATAAAACCCAATTTTGATGTCCTAAAATAATTTTCAGCCTTGCTTCTATCAATTATAACACAGAAAATTATAATTTTAGAGTAGGAAACAATGTATATTATACTTATAAATTCTGTTACATACAATATGAAAACATATGAAAAATTTAAAACCCTCTATGTTTAAAGTTAGCATATAAGATTATGTGATCAAACAGAATAATGTGTGTAAATATAAGGTCCTAATGCTTAACAAATCTCCTAATTGTGCATTTTAGTCAACATCTACATTTAAACAGATAGGAATACAAAAGGCATGATGTGTTTTATACTCTTCACATAACTCAAAATATTTTTATGTGCATGTATTTTTAAAACTCCTTGATAGCTAGTGCCATGCATTTCTACATTCTGCAAACATACTCCACCAACAGAAATTATGCAGATTCTTTCACTGGAGATAATAAAAGAAATAACTTTCTCATTAGAAAAGTTATTTTTCCAAATAGTAAAATTACTTCATTTTATAACCTAAATATATTTATTTATCTACCTTTGAGCAAGTTAATGTACTGAAGACTCTGTCCTGTCTCTTCCCAGAAGCTAAAGTCCCAATTCAAAATCCCACTCATTAGTGTGTCACAGCAGCATAATATAGGAAAGTTCAGACTTTGGAGTCACATCCCAGCTTTGTGGTTTACTGGCTGGTTGAGTGGCCTTGAACAAATTTAACTTCTCTGAGCCCCAGTTTCTTTACCTGTGAAATAGGGGAAATTCTTACCTTGCAAGGGTTGCTATGAGGCTCTATGTAGAGTTTAGTATACTGTCTAGCACACAATAAGTGCTCAATAAATGTTTAGCTATTACTGTAACACTTTACAAAAAACCCTGTCTAACTTAATGACATGCCTTAACACTGCATTTCATTCCAAAATCTTCACAACTCTTAATCATTTCTAACCAACTATTCAAATTGAGAAATCATATTCCACATTAGTTTTTAAAAATACATTTTAAGTGGAAAAAGAACAGTCAAGAAATAATAGGATAAACAAGGAAGCTCCCCAGAAAATACATACCAGCTTCAACTGCAAACACATTTCCTCTTTCTGTTTTAGGCAGAAGTTCAGTACGCTCTTTATTGGTGACAGGAAATCTTTGAATTAGGCTCCTAACAGCATGTTTTGTATTATGAGTCAAATTACAGGTCATCATTGCATGAGCTGTTTCTGATCCATCTTTCTTCTTCACAGTTAGGTATCTATTTGCTCCCTTTCTGAATATTAATAAAAATCATTTATTTACTATATATAGTCAATTTGTTCACATATGATGTATGGCTACTTAGAAAACATGTCTCAAGCAAAACACTGAAAAAGATCGAAATGGGATAAGATGCTGGAAATCCCAGAAAATTCAGTAAAGAGGAATTTAATGCTAAAGTGGCCACAAGACCATTTTCAATTAAAATTTCAAAATGCTGCAAATCCAATTTTAAATAAGCAAAAAAAAAAAAGACTTACTTACCCTTAAGTGTTAAAGTTTGTCTTAGCAGGCTTCATGGTGGATGAAACATCACCAGTTAATACATGCTGGGAAACATATAGAGGGAGAAAATCAATTTGAACAATAGAATCTAAAATTGATAATGAAAACATTATGGTGGTCCAATTATAACAGTGGTCCAGACTAATATATTCCATTGAATGTTTCTCCAGTATGCTGGTAATGTCACACTCCCATGAAAACCTGTTAAGAAAGCCAAGTTTAGTGGTTGGACCAAAAAAACATAAATCAGCACTACTGATAAGTATCTTCAGATGTATACTGGGGAAAAAAAAAAAGGAAGTTTTTCAAAGCTTCTGACTCTAGCCTTCAATTATAAGGTAATGATGATTTATAACTGTTCTCAAGTTACCTGATGTAGGTATATTTACTTCTTTAAATGGTCCTTATTATGTCTTTGATGACTTCTGTAGCTTCAGGAGTACTAAGTACAATGTTATACTCACAGGAAGTCCTCAAATGTATTTTGAATGATTTAATAATACATGTCTATAATCTAGTACAATGTAGTACTGTAAAGAGCTTGGGTTATGAAAGCACACAGACTTGGATTTGAATCCTATCTCTACCACCTACTAGCTGTGGGACCACAAGCAAATTATTTAATAGCTCTGAGCCTAAGATGATGATGATAATAATAATAATAATAATAAGACCTGCCTCAAAGGACTCTTCATATGATTAAATAAGATAATGCATGTAAAGGGCAGTATCTGCTACAAAGTACACACTAAATAAATGAAAGCTATTATTATAATTATAGCCAGGAAAAAATATCATTTCTTGTACCAAAAAAAGTTACACAAAACATTTCATAAAATGTTTTGCCATTGGTTAATGCCACCATCATATTATAGAAATGAGCAACAAAGCCACAAATACAATGAAAATTATATATATAATTTTACTAATTCTAAATTAAATTTTAGAATTTTCCTAATTCCTAAATCTAATTTAAATATTTTCAACAATGTCTTTACTATAGAGTGACATGAAACTGAAGATTAACCTATACAGCTTTAGCTATCTAAGTCTTCTAAGTGAGGCTTTCAATTTACCAAGATTTTTAATTTCTGGAAACTCCTCAATGAATTATACCCTTTCTATGCCATCATCTACTCCTGGACAAGTGCTTAGTGATGCTTAAATGATGGCATAAAGATGAGCTTATTAAAATTTAACTGATCTAGAAATTTTAGTCATTTCCACGGCAAATCAGAATTATTGGATTCTAGAGATGTTCTCTGTAGTAGGTTCTTTTCCCATGGACCTTTCTGAAACTTCAGTACAGTCATGATAGACTCAATCATTCATTCCCCTTCTGTTCCACGTACTTCATAAAATTTTAACTATAGAAGGCCAGAAGTGTGCTGAAATGAGCACTAGAGCAACAGTCAGGAGGCTTGTGTTCAGCTAGTAATGATCTTTCAATTAACTAGCTATGTAATCAAAAATAAATCATTTTACTTCTCTGACACAGAATTTTAAAACCTCTAATATTTCTATCAGCTCCAAGATGCTTTAATTTTCTCAAAAATCATCTCAGGAAAGTTTTGCTATATTTCACCTTTAATTTTCTTTTATTCATTCATTCAATCATTCATCATATATTGATTACCTACTGTATGCCAGGCACTATGCTAGAAGCTATGATTACAAAGTTGAGGAAAATATATTCTTTCCTCAATAAGTTCACAACTAAAATAATGGGTCAGATTGAAACTTTCCTAACATAGGTTGCCTAATAATAATTCAGCATTAATCTATAACAATAACTCATACTAAGCAAGTGTGAGTACTTAGTCATTACCATTTACAATTTACTAAATTCAGTTTGAACCCAGATGGTGGGACAGAAAGAGAATATCAACTTGATAGTTTTCATGTTTTAGTAAAAAAATTCTACTATTAATGCTATTAGGCTATTAGGGCTCACTCCTACCCCATTCAGCACCACAGTGACACTGATATATAATTTAAAAATTAGTGAAATTTTGGCAAAATATTCACCTCATTATTGTGTGGATGAAAACATTCAATATAGTAGAGTTGTCCTACTATGTAAACTAACACACTGAAATCTCCTCATCATGCTTTCATTCCAAGGTAACCAACACTATAATTTGATGAATATCTAGTACTTCCCTTTACACAGCAAAATTGACTAGAAACTACCTGTACAACATGGAAAAGATGCTAGACAAATGAACTTCACAAGAATTTTTAAAAAATAATAACATGGGGCTTCCCTGGTGGCGCAGTGGTTGAGAGTCCGCCTGCTGATGCAGGGGACACAGGTTCGTGCCCCGGTCTGGGAGGATCCCACGTGCCGCGGAGCGGCTGGGCCCGTGAGCCATGGCCGCTGAGCCTGCGCGTCCGGAGCCTGTGCTCCGCAGCGGGAGAGGCCACAACAGTGAGAGGCCCACGTACCGCAAAAAAAAATAAAATAAAATAATAACATGTAAGCCCTATATGCCATATTTAAGTATAAAAGTAAATGGCCTAAAAATACAGATAAGAACATCATAACTTCTAACTTTCAAAGGGAAAAGTAATCATGCATGTTATAATGAAGTAATGACATTTAAATAGCTTCTTCTTTTTAAAGAAAAATGATGATACAACTAATCAAATTTGACGCAATTTTAGTATTAATAAATGTTTCATTTACACAGAATGTTACTGAGTAATCTACCTCAAATACAACCATACACCTTGCTATTCCCCACTTTTCAAACCTGAGAACAGTTTAAAAATCTGCTAAAGAGCCAAAATCTGAAATCACTGCTTAAAAAGCTCACAGCCGCCAAGGAGCTAATGCCTCTAAAAACATAATACACATTTGTTTGATGTCTAGTATATACTTAATTTCATATCCCTTTAATTTATACTTCCACTAAGCAGACAGATGCAAAGATCTAACTCCAAACCATTTTCTCCTCAATACTGTAATACAAAATTACAAATTTATTAAAGTTTGAATCATACAAATTTGTGCTTTTTTACGATTACCTAGAAAATAATAAACCAAATGAGTTAATTTTGTCACTAAACACAATTATTTTCAAGTAATGCTACGTTTGTGGTAAATTTTTTTCTTTTTGTGACTTAATGGACAATAAGCAACTTAGAGATGAGCCTTATCCAGTATCTCTGTTTTAACTCCTCGCAGTTCCTAAAACACTGCTATGAACTCACTGTGAAAAACAAAAATTAATTAGCTAAACATTAACTATGTCTGATTGCTGGCTCTGCCACCTGCTAGCTGTGTGATCTTGGGAAAACTATTTAATTCTCTATGCTCGGATTCCCTCATCTGTTATACAAGCACCAGGTACTGAAAAAATAGAACCTACCATACAAGGCTGTTGTGAGGATCAAATAATCTACTTAAAGCACCTAGCACAATGCCTGTTGCACAAGAGCACTTAATAAATGTTAGCTACTGTTACTATTATTACTGCACATTGTAGGGGTTTATTTAATGGATATCCAAAACTTCACTAACAGGGTTCATCACTTTTAACCCATTTTCTGTTTTAGCTAGGGGAAGAGAGGTGGAGTGCAGTATGCAGTCTTCCATGGCAGGAGGTAAGGGAGGCAGTAACTCAGATCTGAAAGGGGGTCTTGTTGTAGGGTAAAGCCTCCTGGTCAGGCTGAGTAGAATACCTGGATACCTATTAAGCAGCACCTTCAGCAATCACAGGATAAGAAACCTGTACTTGGAAAACCTGCTTTCATACACTTTATATTTTCTCTTTCCACAAGTTTTTAACAAAGTTCATCTTGTAAATTTATTTTTGTCTAACTTGGACTAAGAAGAATAGGAAACAATTTCGTTTTATTCATGAACAAATTAAAACTCAAAAAAGTGTGCTCTTAGAACCAAAACACAGTGACATAGGTGGAGGAAAACAGAACAAATTACAAGGAGGTGAAATCTTGGGTATGGGAAAACTTGACTGGAATTGTCTAAGAAAACGTTAGGATATAGTGAAGAACACAAAATGGGGGTGTTACTCCAACAAGAGTATTTTTACCAAAAGATGAGCAGTTATAAAGAAAATAATCGATTCAAAGTAAATTCAACTCTCTAAGAGGAGATGAAAAACAAAATCCAACACATGTGGCTTCATTTTGAAAGAAAGGAGATTTAAAAAAATTTAAAAAGTTATCAGAAAAAAAAAACTGTAAATTATCACACAGTAAGTCTGGAATCTGTTTTTAAAAACCTTGTAAGAAACTCAAAATAAACTACGGGATCACAGAATCTTAACCAACACATAGAGATTAACTCCTTCATTTTTTACATTTAAGAAAACGGGCCTTTAAAGTTAAGGGACATGACCAAAGCTAAAGAACAAAGCAGTGAGAGACTGGGATTAGAATCCAGGTTTCTTGCCATTTCCTCCACACCTGTCAAATAGGTATTATGGAATCATAATACCAGGCACAAAAAAAAAAAACCCACACAACAGAAAGACTAACTTAACAATTATTAACTAACTTAACTATCCTAAATTAACAAAGTTAATTCTAGGAGGTTAAAAATAAAAGATCTTTACTCAAGAGTGAACAGAAAAACCCATACAAGTCAGGTACAAATTCTCATATAAATGAAAAGAAAGGATTTAAGAAATATATTCAAAGTGATTTAGTTCTTTATGTATGTAAAAAGAAGGAAAGGCATTTGAAAATGACAAGGACCACGAGAAAAACATTGTACTAAGTTTGCTCAGAGATAAAAAGGGATTGGGAAAGAGCTAGGACATTTACTAAGAAGAGGGTTTATGGAGCACTAGATATAGGGAGTAGGGATGAGATAATAGGTGGGGTTGCCTTGATTCCCTTAGCATCTCTTTCCTGTTTCCTCTTTCTGTCTCTTCAATGTTTCTTCATCCCCCTTTTTTTGTCCTGATAACTTGCTCTCCCTTTCCCCCCCAAACTTTTTTTCCTCTCTGGACCATCCTTTAAAGGATCATGCTACTGAACAAAAGTAGAGGTAGTCTAGTCCAATGGACTGCTTTTCTAAGAGTAATTTCTAAAGGTCATTTCCAAGTTCACTGTTTAGAATTAAAAACCCATGTAACCACAGAAATGATGTAGCTGCAGAACAGTGTGTTTATAACAGATATTTTTTAGTGCAGGCCCACAATCTCTTATCTACTATCCTTAAATCCAAACAGCTCTGAAAAGTGGCAGACTTCTGTAAGTCTGCAGCAACTTCATTTGGCAGCAAAGCCTGGTTAAATTAACATGAAGCTATTTATGATCTTTATTTACCTTAGTGTGAATAGTCATACATTTTTCAGCAAGAAATATAACATACTGCTAATATACCCTATTGCCTTTCTGAAATCTGAAAATCTGCATCTCAAAACATATTTGGGGGCTTCCCTGGTGGCACAGTGGTTGAGAGTCTGCCTGCCGATGCAGGGGACACGGGTTCATGCCCTGGTCCAGGAAGATCCCACATGCCGCGGAGCGGCTGGGCCCGTGAGCCATGGCCACTGAGCCTGCGCGTCTGGAGCCTGTGCTCCTCAATGGGAGAGGCCACAACAGTGAAAGGCCCACATACCGCAAAAACAAAAAACAAACAAACAAAAAACATATTTGGCCCAGGCCCTTTTGGATAAAGGATTGTGGCCCTGCACCTTATTTTTATTTTCAAGCGCAATATTTTACCTATCCAGATGACTATAATATGGGTGGAACCTCCCAGGATGCCAACACTGGTTTTAGTGATGTTCAAAGTGCACATGCACCTAAGCTACATCCCTTGTCTCAGTCAGTAACTGTATCATCACTATGGTGGACATTCATATGCAAGACATTCCAACCTCAGCTATTTTCACCTTAGGACCTTCTATTTAGTTATTAATATATTTACTTAATTAAGGCTTTGTTTTCCCTCTTCTTAACCTAAAAGCTGGAAGCTGAAATTTCATCTTCTTTTCCCCCAATCTCAGTGGTTCTCAACCAAGAGCAATTTTGCTTCCGGGGAAGATTTTGGAAATGTCTAAAGACATTTTTGGTTGTCACAACTGGGGGTGGAAGTGTTACTGGCATGTAGTGGGCTAGGTATGCTACTAAACATCCTACAATGCACAAAACAGCCCTCCACAATAAAGAATTATCCAGTCCAAAACGTCAATAACACCAATACTAAGAACTCTATATCAATACCATCATTCTTATTCCCAAAATGAAATAACTCCACAGAATCTTAGAGTTCTTCAATATGGATGACTCAGATGACTTTTCCCCACTATGGATAAGTGATCTTCAAAAAATATATAAGTTTCCTCTTGTTCAGTTTTATTTAATCAGTTCTAATCATCAGATTCGTGACTTGGTATGAAAAGAAACAACAAGCATGTGTTCTAAAAGCATACCATTTATAGTACAGTAGCATTAGAAGAGATAAGTTCTGTAAATAATTGTACTTATTATTTTTAGTCCATCCATTCTTCAAGAAAAAAGTTTTGGTTTCCATACAAGAAGAGAATACCTTTCTCAATGCAATCAACTTCAACTTTTAAACCATTCTCTTTACATCTTAAAATTTACCTTCTTCTCCCACTCTCCCCCAATCAGGGAAAACAAAAAAGGGGGACAGTAAGAAAAGCAAAGAGCTGAGTTTGGTACAGACATGAATCAGATCATCTACACACAATATAATTAAGGACGTGAATCTAATTAAAGCAGTAATAACTATTTAGTCAAAAACATTTCTCTTTTTCGGTAAATAATTTTTTCAATTAAGAAAACCTGTCAGCTTACCCTTTACTTTTAGAAACCAAACCAAGAGACTGACTCAATCGATGAATAAAGGCTCTTTCCGTACTGGTCAAAGAAGAAGGAAATTCCATTTCTGCATGGAAAAAAACACAAAGCATCATTTGTGGATCGGCAATTTTCCTGCAAGGTACTTCAATACACATATATTTATAAAATATGAAAAATCATATAAACATATAATCAAATTATCATATTTTATGTGAAAAGTTGATATAAGCATTCCTAGGAGATACTGTGGGTTTGATTCCAGACCCTTGTAATAAAGCGAATATCATAATAAAGCAAGTCATACAAATTTTTTTGGTTTCCAGGGCCTATGTTGATTTGTTGGTTTCCAGGGCCTATGTTATGTTTACACTACACTGTAGCCTATTAAGTGTGCAATAGCATTATGTCTTAAACAACAACGTACACACATTAATTTAAAAATCCTTTATTGATAAAAATGCTAACCATCATCTGACAACATGGAATTGCCACAAACCTTCAATTTGTAAAAAAAAAACACAGTATTTGCAAAGCACAATAAAGTGAAGTGCAATAATGAGATATGCCTGTACTAATTAACCACTGAATGTCTACCATAATTCTGATATTAATAACATTTAAACCTAAATGTGATAAAGGACCCTGATGTTCACCAAAGGTTAGTCCTCTTACTTGTGCTGAAATCTTGAGCTCCTGATGAACATATTTTACTATCTTAACTTACTTGCTTAACCAACAAAATGTGTATTTCCTTCAAGGATGAGGTATGCTCAAGTATTACGAATGCTCAGCATCAGATTCCATTGTCTTTGCCTTCAAAAACTGCATAGAATCCCTATTTCACTGTCTCAGACTGGATATGATGCTGTATATTTCTGGGGATTCACCTCTGTTTAATGAAAGTTCAGAATCACTCTGTCCAGGTCCTTTTTTGGGGGGAGAGGGAAGGACTCTAAGCTTCCAGAATAAGGGGTCCTCTACTTAGAGCAGCAAATCAGAATGAGCTCTCAATATACTGTACTGATCACAGGCCGGCTGCTGGTTCTGCACTGTGTGACCCAAGACAAGTAGCTTTCCAACCTTAAGAGGGATGGAAGACGTTTCGTCTAACAGAACGAGTTTTTTTTTTTTTTAAGTGTTTAGAGTGATACTTCCGGGATGTAAACAAAGCACTACATATGGCCACTGCATTTATTCGTCTGATTTCCTTCTGCTCCTCTACTTCCGAAACTCAAACTAAACGTACCTCGATTAAGGTTACCACCACGTCCTTTAAAAAAAAGAAAGAAAGAAAAAAAAAGTAGGGGCTTAACAATACCTAAAAGTTGTGGCAAAGCTACCGAAAGGCCTCTCTCTCCCTGGGGAAAGAAATGCCTCCTGCAGTTGAGCAGCCTGATTTTCGTGCCTTCGGACGCCAGGCAAATGCCCCGTAACCCGGCTGATCCGTAGGACGCCACGGGGCTCTTCACATCCCCGGGCAAGGCTCACAACTCTGGCCCCAGCCCCGCGCCCGCCTCGCTCGGACCCGGTGGACCGCCCCCGTCTCCCCTCCCTCCGGTGAGGCAGCCCCTTCCCACGAGGGGCCGGGCTTCCGGGAGGTGGGGCAGCCGGCGGGGTCCCTGTCGGGAACCTCACCTCTCTGCTCCCCGTATCGGAAGCGCTCCAGAGCGATATTGACCGCGATCTTCACCTCCTCGTCTATACGAATGTCCTTCAGCCCCTTGGCCCGGCCGCCGCCCGCAGGGCCACACGGCGCCGGGCCGCTGTCGCCGCCCCCTCCAGGAGCAAACGGCCGCTGGGAGACGCTGCTCGGCCTGGACATGGCCCTGAGGAGATGTTCTCCTCGCAGTACAGCGGCCAGGCCTGCTGGCTGACGGCCAACGACAGGGAAAGTGGGCCTCGGGGGCCTTTGCCGGGGCCAAACGGCTCCACAGGCTACCTGCGCTGGATCGGGCTCACAGGAAAGCCCCCGCTCTCCACAACAGCCGATGAGGCGCCGGCGGCACTAGAACCCCAGCCGGGCGGAGAGCGCGGGCGTGATGACGTCACCGGGCCGGCGCCGGTGACCTCAGCACGTAGACTGTCCCTGGCGCCCTGCGCGCTGCGCCCAAATGAGCTGGTTCTCCCGGTCGTCTCCTGTCCCCACGCACCACCCCTCCACCCCGTCCTGAGGGGCTCTTGTTCAACCACTTATTCAGTCGCTCGCTATTTGGTTAAATCATTAATTCATTCAGTAAGCATGTGTGGGCTTCTACTATGTGCCCTAGATACACATTGGGGAACCAGACAGAAAGGGCTCCTGCCTTCGTGGAGTTTACATTCTAGTGGGGGTAGAGTTGCCAGATTTAGTAAACAAAAATACAGGATGCCCAGTTTATTGGAATTTCAGATAAGGAACACAATTTCAGTATAGGTATTTCCCATGCAATATTTGGGAGCACACAGAGTAAAGAATTATTCGGTACCTGAAATGCAAATTCAACTGAGTGGCCTTATTTTATCTGGCAACCCTATATGGGAATTACAAACAGTAGACAAAAAAAATGATTAAAGGTAGTTGTAAGTGCTATGAGAGATGATGGAATAGGAAGATGCAACCCTTTAGTTTGGGATGTCAAGGAAGATTATGAGAATGTCCATTTGCTTGTATACAATTCCACTAACATAAACCTCAACCCAGCCACCCTAATTGCTTCCACTCTAGTCTTCCTATTATCCATTCTCCAGAAAGCAACTAGTGATCTTTTTAAAAACACAGTTGGCTTTCAGTATCTTTGGGTTCCTTACCCACTACTTCAACCAACCACTAAACCAAAAAACAAAAAAAAATTTTTTTTAATTCCAGAAAGTTCCAAAGAGCAAAACTTGAATTTACTGTGCACTGCAACTATTTACATAGTATTTACATTGCATTAGGTATTATAAGTAATTTAGAGATTATTTTAAGTACATAAGAGGATGTGTATAGGTTATATACAAATATTACTGCCATTTTATACAAGGGACTTGAACATCCTTGCATTTTGGTATCCTCAAGGGGTCCTGGAACCAATCCCCACAGATAGAGAGACAACTGTACAAGCCAAGTAGGTTAACACCCCTACACAAAGCACTCCAATTGCTCCCCATTGCAACTATAAAACACCCTCAATTCCTTACCATGACCCTGAAGACCCTGCCTAACCTGGCCTCTGTCTACCTCGCACCATTCTCATCCTCACAGTGCTCAAATGCCCTAATTTCTTTCTGTCCCTTGAACACACCAAGCTTATTACCATCAGGGGAACTTTCCACTTGCACAGTTTTCTCCTGCACATGACAATCTTCCTCCTAGTACTTCACATGGATGCCTCTTTCTCCTCATATAAACCAGGATTCCATCCCTTACCTAGATAGGCTCTCCCACATCAACCCATTATCATTTACCACTGTTTTAAATTATTTTGTTTATTTATATATTTATTATTTGCTCTTTACACTATAACATAAGCTTTTTAGGAGCAGGAACCTTATCTTGTTTGTCACTGTTTCATCAGTAGCTAGAACTGTATGGTCATACAATAAATATTTATTGGTTTTCCATATTGTAGAATCTGGAATTAAGATTTGTCATCTCTATCCTCTGAAAACTTTCTTCATAATCCTTGGGATCCTAATCAATTTGATTGGCTACTAGAAAGAGTTCTGAATAAGCAGAAATAAGTCCTGTGTCCTGGTCCTGGCATGGTTACCAGTGAACTGTGTGAACATTTTCTACTATGTTGATCCTAATTTCCTTAGCTGTTTGTAATAATGCCTGCCATTTATTAAGTGCCCAGGGGCACTGTCTTTATTTTTCCAATCCTCACAAAACCATATGAAGTAGTTATATTACCTCATGATACAAATGAGTAAACAGGCTGGATGAGGTTAAAAACTGGTCCAAGGCCATGCTAGTGATAATTAATGAGGTAATGGAAAATAAGCCCAGCTGATCATGAGGCCCAGCTTCATTCCAGGACAGATCATAAATAGAAGATAATACCTGGATGCACCAAATATATTGTGATAAAACTGAAAACATTTTATGTGGGGTCAGACACATATTGCTTTCAATTTCACTCGATAACCTCTTTGTTCCACACTTTATTGGCTCCATCATTTATTAGCTTTGTGACTTGACTACTTACTTTGCCTTCTGAGCTTCTGGTTTCCCATCTGTAAAATGGGTATATTTAATATTCATTTTATAGTATTGTGAATTTGACATAATATGTAAGTATTACGCATTGATCTAATGTGTGCTTCTTCTTTCCTTCTTTCCTTTATTTTGGAATAAATGCCGAAATATTTGTATTCCTAGTACCTAGTAAACATATGGAATATGTTCATTGAAATAAAAGAGAATATTTACTTAAGTTACATAGCAGTAAATTATAAAGTCAATCAGATTCTACATTATCTAATGTTTTTGCATACTCTTAGAAATTTCTGGTGCTTAGGGTGAACACTGCAATTCTACTTTTTACATGTGCTTCAGAAAAAAATTAAAAATAAGGAGATGCAGTAGGGTGAGGAGAATGAATGCCCCTAAGTTTCTCCCTCAGGAGAATGTTCAAAAGAACTCAGATATGAAGAGGGAGAACCTGTCTATTTGTGGAGCCCTCTCCTGGAAACCACTTTCTGGGACCTTCTGAAGAGAAGAAAACATCAAAAAACTACTGACAAAAAAAATTTATCACTAAATATTTACTGTTTCCATTTTATTAAAGAATCTAGTTTTTAAAGCTTAGGCCAAATGTATGTTTACATGTAGTCGAAGAAGAATTAGACACATTTTTCTCTACATTAACAGTATATTTACACTCCACAAAATAATGACTTTACTTTCCCCATGGCACACTTAGTACTTTGTAAATATAATACTTTGTCTCTCACTGATATTTTTCTTTAAAATCTTCACCACCAAAATCCCGGTAATCACTGAATCTGGGTAATGAGTATAAGAGTTCTCTTTATACCATTCTCTTTACTTTGGAACATGTTTGAAAATGTTGATAATTTTTTAAAAAGTCTTTCCAGCTCCAACAGGTATCAAGTTAATAAACCTACATCACATGTAGGACAGGTTAAGAGAGTAAAAATTGCTTTAAGAAATGCAACCACTTTGTTTGAATAGATCATCTGAAAGCAGTCAACTTCATCCAAAAGTAGTCAACTTCAGCAACAGCTCCAGAAGAAAGACCAGCCTGGTAACCTCTGGTTGAGGAATAACGTTTAAGAATAATGCTTTCAAATGTTTTGAGGATTTTTCTGTCATGCTTATTTTGGCAAACTGGCTCATGGCTAACACTGGAAGGGAAGGGGGCTACATGATTAAAAGGAGATTGTATTAGCTCAGGCTGCCAAGACAAAATACCACAGGCTGAGGCTTAAACTAGAAATTAATTTTCTCATAGTGCTGGAGGCTGGAAAACCTAGAATCAACATCCAGCAGGATCCAGTTCTGGTGAGAGCTCTCTTCCTAGCTTGCAGACAGCCACCATCTCACCGCATGCTTACATGGCCTTTCCTTGTTATGTGTGTGTGTAGAGAGAAAGAGCAAACTCTTTCAAGTCTCCTCTTATGCAGGCACTAATTCCATTGTGAGGGCCCCACCCTACATAGCCTCATTGAACCCTAATTACCTCACAAATGCTCCATCCCCAGATACCACAGCATTAGGGATTAGAGCTTCAACATGTGAATTTGAGGGGATGCAAACATTCAGTCCATAACAGAGATGGAAGGAATTTCAGAGTCATGTGCTAAAATTCATGTTGACTCCAACTGATTCAACCCTCCCCAAACTATTGTCTAACCTTAATTTCTCTATATTATCTTTCCTATAACAACTAATCCATCACTCAGGGTAGTGGAGCCCAAGAAGTGCACTAGATTCACATTGGTGTTTGGACTCTTCTTCAGCCCCTTCCTCTCCTCCTGCCCACAAGATCTACTTAAAGGACTACTTCCATAAAGTTTTAAATCAGTGCTAAGGACTGAATATTCTTCCAGAGACATTTCCATTTTAATAAGGGAGTCTTAAAGAGAAATCTCCAAAGTGCAAAGACATAAATCTCTTCTAGTGTAATTCAGGAGATGCTATAGCTAGTGAAGAGTTTGCAAATTTGGTGTTCCATCTTATTATGCCGTAAATTATCACACAGAAGTAATTATTACTCTCCTTGTGAGACTGACTCTTATCTGAAATTAATACAGTATTGTAAATCAACTATACTTCAATTCAAAAAAAAAGAATTAGGGTAATGCATGAGCAGAGAACAATTCTGCCTCATTGATAATTTGCCAATATAATGGGTATGGGTGAGTGAAACTTTAACTATGGCAAATGAATCATGGAAGTTTAGAAATAAAAGGGACCTTTAGAATTCAACCGTATCATTTTACATATGAGGAAAGGAAAGTATAGCTTAGCTGGATGGATTGTCCAATACTCTATGGTTACTTGAAGACTCAAGACTAGAATGCCTTTCTACTACATCACTTCACATCAGTGCTCCAGTTCTGCCTCATATCATTAGACATCAAGATCGGCCTCTGGCAGCACAGAGGACCTGTTAATGAGGAGGTAGATGAGGGGGAGCATTTCCTCACCAGCAAGGTTTTATATTCCTAGCCCTGAGCAAGCAATTCTGCAGGTTTCATGCTGTGTTGGGCCTCAAAGATTAGTTTGTGACTTGCTGTTAGAGCAAACCACATGTGTTGAATTGCCAGCTGTTGCCACCCACCTTCTCTAGTCATAATTCACAACATCGGGTACTTTCTAGGTAGTCATAGGTCTTATTGCCTCCTTAATTATCAATGCACAACTAAAATAACAAGCACAAGTCTCTTCTTACCTACATAGACTTCTGGAAAGGTCTAACATTAAAGAGATTTGTGGAGCCCATGGAGAAATGCTGGATTTACTAAATATTTCAGACACAAACCTACTGTCTCTCTTAGATCTCTTCTGATTGCCCAATGTGACTATGGTTGATATGCCTCTCCTAGAGAGCTTGGTCTCTCTTGACTTCAGGACTTGGCTGTTGGGAGCAGTTAAGAATGTGGAAAAAGTGTTAACAATTCATTGCTTCCATGTTGGTTTGAGGTTATGGAGAAAAAGGTAATATCAGCCCTTGGATGGATTAATTACAAGGAAGACTATTAAAGGCATTTGAGATATTGTGGAAACTTTCAAACGCAAAGTAAACAGAATAGTATAATGAATCTCCAAATCAGCCATTCTTGACCCATTTGTACCTCCATACATTTCCCACTCTTATTCAATTTTATATCTATATATAACAACAGAAATTTATTTCTCATGGTTCTGGAGGCTGGAAGTTCAAGATCAAGGCACCATCATGGTCTCCTTCTCTGGTGAGGACCTCCTCCCCAGTTCATAGCTGGAGCAGTCTCACTGTATCCTCCCATTGTGGGAGGGGCTTATTGTTTTTTAAAGTAAAATGTATACATACTGAAATGCACAATTAGCTATATAATTTGGAAATGGATACGCCCATATAACATACGCCCCTATTATCTCCTTCTGGTCACATTTAAAATATGTAAATGTATAGATAAGGAAACAACTTACAGGTTTTTAGCTTTTCTCATTTTCAGATCATGAATCATTGCTGTGGATGTTCCTCATTTTGGGAATTCTTCCCTTTAGCCTCCCCTCCTCCTATTTCAACACTGCAAGATCAACCCTTCCAACTCCACTTTTGTTTCGAACACTGTTTGCCTCTGCACGTTGTCTCCAGATTTCTGTCTAGCAACCTAGGTTTGAGGATCCAAATGAGATTTTCTGTAATTTCTTCATTGGCGTCACCTATCTCAGATAAGTCAGCTGCTCCAACCCGCTCCCAGAACCCAGCAACCTAGCTCACTCTTGACTGCTTTGCCCCAGAGGAGAGAGAAATGGAGGAGTCCGGCCTTCTAGACCCACCTGGAAACCACCTGGAACTGAGAAGAGGTGTAGGAGGAACAGAAATAAAAAGCATTCTTCCTTGATTAACCCAAGTATGATGAACAGAAGGTGAATGAAATGGACAGGATTAAGAGAAATGTCTCAAGCCTGTCCTCATCAAAAGAAAGGAAAGAAAAGTAAG
This sequence comes from Mesoplodon bidens, assembly GCF_964165515.1. Taxonomy (NCBI): domain Eukaryota; kingdom Metazoa; phylum Chordata; class Mammalia; order Artiodactyla; family Ziphiidae; genus Mesoplodon; species Mesoplodon bidens. The sequence goes on along the minus strand of NC_138160.1, from coordinate 94,381,903 downwards.
GCTTCCTGGCTCAGAGTGTCAGGGTAATTATTCTTGCTACAAGTATCTTCTCCCTAAGGTTATGTATTTTGGCCAGATATACAACCAGATACACACTCTTTTTACATTGTATCCCAGAAAAAGCAATATATGCACAAATGAAAAGGTTTTCTGAAACAATATATAAGACTACTAGGTTAAATACATCCAGATATTTTCTATTTCTTTAGCTCATTAAAAAAAAAAAAAGCTGATCACCATCCACTAAAATGATTTGGCATTTTATGGGTTGCAATCTAAAGTTTGAAAACCATCGCCCTAGGGGCTTTGCCTAAGATGTTGGGTTGGGGTGCTTCTTTCTGGGGCTCTTGGTCTCACTGTTTCCTTCATGGGGGGCCAGTATGAACCTTCACAAAGTATGGTTGCTCAGCTTAAATCCAGGATACTTAGGCTCCTTACAAGAGATGATATTTAGCTAGGAATTATTTAAAGCTAACCAACATTGAGTAACTGCCAGATAGAAGGCTCCCCTTCACAGCCTGCCAGACTCACCATAGCTGGGGTGGAGGTGGCTGGAGAGCCGTCATCATCTGAGGTCAGGAGAGAGTGATGATGATGCACAGCCGTCCACACACTCAGCCTGCTCCAAGATTCCATGTTGTGTTTGCCATACCCTTTAGCTGCAAGAAGAAATGCAAGCCTCTTACATACAAGAGGTGCTTTGTGTGCAAAGAAAATACCAGACTGCTTCTCCAGAGATTTGAATCTAAACACTGTATAGCTAACTTTCTATACCTAAACCCAGACAAAAAAAATAGAAAACATTTTAAAGGAGAAGGTCTGATGATAGCTATCCAACAATAAAGATCCTGGTAATACTATGATGCATAACCTGATCCAGTTTTCTAATAAAAAATAATAATAGTCAGGCTTCACTGGGCTCTTCCTAGTGATCCATATGACGTGCTTTACATGAATTATGTCCTGGAATTTCACAATATCCCTAGGAAATAAATAACACTACGACTCCCATTTTACAGATGAGGAAACCGAAAGGCAAAACAGTTAAGTAATTTGTCCAAGATCACCTAGGAAGTAATCAGCATAGACAGGACTTGAACTCAGGCTATCTGATTCTGTGTGGACACAGAGATGTGCCACCCAATCCCCCTTCAAGAGAAGACTTGTTGTCCAGCTGCTGGGAGTGTCATCAGTGGCAGCCTGCAGCTGTCAAATTGTTCAGGGGTTGACTCAGACTCAAAGAAACTCCTTGACCAGAGTCACGACTTTCTCAGAGCAGCCGAAACCCAGTGACTGATTGAGGTGGAGATATGAAGGCCCAGCCATGACAGACCAACATAGGACAACTCTAAAAGATCACTTTAACTCCAGAGCTTCCTATCAGATTGCCATTAGGCCCATACCAAGCTATTCTTCTCCCTTTACCTAATCTTGCTTCCTTTCTCTTTTTCCCACAGTCCTTTCAAGGACAGTCCTTAATAGATATCTTGCACACCATATTCTACCTCCAGGTATCTTCCCTGAGAACCAAAACTGTAGCAAGGAAAAAAATCTTCCCAATGGGCAGAGCTTCAAGTGGTCATCTACTTTGTATAGAGAGAAATGGCCCAAGTAAGAATATATACAACTCATAGGTAGTGGCAAATGGTCTAGCCAGCTGGTCAGGAGCATGAAAGCAGGAAAATTGGAAAAACAGGGAGACAAGAGGACTAGATAGAGACGTATGAAAGGACACATGGGAGTGGGCAAAAGATGTGAAAACCTTTCTATCACATTTTATAGTCCACCAAAGAGGATCAACCACAGAAGAGGCACTAAGCAACAAAGTAGACAAAATAACTCAGCCAGATGACACCAGCCAGGCCCTGTCATCAGCCACCCTAGTGCCAGCACAATGGGCATATGAATGAAGCAGCCATGGAGACAGAAATGGAGGGTATGCTTGGGCCCAGCAATATAGGCACCCACTTAACAAAGACTGATGTTGCTGCTACTGCTGCCAGATATCTAGCCTGGCATTAACAGAGACTAATACTAGAGTTCCAATATGGCACCATTCCTTAAGAAGATGAACTGACCATCAGTTCACCTGTTGATCAAGTTGACTACATTGGGCCACTATTAGTTTGAAAAGGCCTCTGATTCATGCTTACACTAGACACATATTCTTGGTATGGGTTTGCCTTTCCTACCTGCAGGGCTTCAGCCAACATTACTATCCAAGGGCTTACAGAGTGTTTGCTCTATGGGCATGAGATCCCACATAACACTATGTCAAATCACTTAACTCACATTACTTGAAGCACAGGAGAGGGCTCATGATCATGGGATCCACTGGTCATATCACATACTGCACCACCAAGAAGCTTCTGGAAATAGAAGTAGAACAGCTTCCTGGAAGTACAGCTAAAACCCCAGCTTGAGGGTGATACTTTATGAGGACGGTGGACCCGCCTCCAAGACACAGGATATACCTTGAATCCAAGGCTTCATATAGTGCTGAATCCCCATTAGGAAGACTACATGGGTCTAGAAGACAAGGGGTGGAAGCAGAAGTGACCACACTTACCTTGACTCCCCATGACCCCTTTGGGAAATGTGTGCCTCCTGTCCACAAAGCTCTTGCCTTTGCAGGGTTAGAAATCTTGGTCTTCAATGGAAGAACTCTTCCTCCAAGGGATACAGATATCAGCAGGCAAGAAGAAAAGTCAACATCTTTGCTGAGGTCATTGACCCCAGTCATTAAGAAGAGGCAGGGCTATAGTTATACAATAGCGGCAAAGAGGAATATGTTGTGTGATACGTTTGGGCACCACTTTCATACTCCCTTGTTCAGCTATTCATTTGGGCACCACTTTCATACTCCCTTATTCAGTTATAATTAAATGAACAAGTGCCACAATCAGAGATGAGGATCTGGGTTGTGCCACGAGGTAAGCCACTTAGGCCAGCTCTCTGAGGGTAAGGGGAATCTAGACTTGCTAGTGGGGGAGGGGGACAATGAGTATCACTTGGGACCCCAAGACCTGCAGCAGTGGTCGGAATTGTACTTTTTCCCATCACTTCCTCTAAGACTCCCCCAGATTAAGAGACCCACCAGAATTCAAGAGGAACTGTTCCCCAAATAGCTATGAAGAAGTGGATCCAGATGGCTCAAAGAATGAACTGTGATGAACATGGAGATGCACCACGCAGTTCTTCCTTTAAGAAAGGAGCTTATTGTCCCAGCTTCTAAGAGTGCTGTCAGTAGACAACATTCAGCTGTCAGCCCATCAGGAACCAACTCTGCCGCAGAGACCTCACCAAGGTCACAACCTTCCTGGGGCTTAGATCCAATGGGATGTGGCTCTCCATCCAATAACTAATTGAGGCAGAGGTAGAAAGGTGCAGCCATTTCATTTTAGTACAGGACAATCTGATGGACCATGTGGTAAGCAGAATGATGCCCCTCAAGAAATCTACATCCTAATCCCTAGAACCTATGAATATGTTATGTGCATGGCAAGGGGGCTCATAGAAGGTGGGAAGTGAGGGGAAGAGGGAGGCAAGGACTCTGGGGTTTCTGGCTTGGAAGACTAAGTGGATGATGGACATAAGAGGAACCAGCTGTGGAGAAAGAGAATAAGTTTAGTTTGATGTGTTTGTGCAATATTCAAGTGAAGATGTGAAGCTACCCAGTGGGAAGCTAGATATATAGATCTAGAACTCAACTGAAAGTTATGAGCTGCTGATATATATTTGGGGATTATTAATATATGAAGATACCCAGGGATAACGGGTAAAGGGATCAGAGGAAGTAGAAAAGAGAATCCTGGGAAGTGCCAACATTAAAGAGAAAGGCAAAGCAAGAAGGAGAGCTGGAAACCAGGAGAGATATGTTCTAAAGCCATGGGATGAAATGATTTTAAGAAAGAAGGTGTGGCTGTCCATGTTGAAAGGAATGGTTCTCATTTTGGAGAGAAACTTAAACAGCTGTGGAAAATTACCACAGATCATAGAATAGAATACTGTGGAAGCCCATCTGTTTGATGTTTTATTCAACTCAGTACACATTTATTAGACCACTCCCCTATGCCTAACGGTGTCTTGGAGAAAAGTATAATCTAGATACAGTTTGTGCTCAAGAAGCTCAAGATCTAAGAGCAGACCCTGAAGTCAAATATAAAAATGATTGTGTGGGCTTCCCTGGTGGCGCAGTGGTTGAGAGTCCGCCTGCCGATGCAGGAGACACGGGTTCGTGCCCCGGTGTGGGAGGATCCCACGTGCCGCGGAGCGGCTGGGCCTGTGAGCCATGCGCTGGGTCTGCGCGTCCGGAGCCTGTGCTCCACAACGGGAGAGGCCGCAGCAGTGAGAGGCCCGCGTACCGCAAAAAAAAAAAGACTGCGCATAAGAAAAACCAGATATATTGGACTGAATTCTTCAATTTTCATTTGAGTATTTATATTTTTTAGATAGAGGCTTTACCTCTGTTATGTCAAAAATACGACCAAGGAATGGAAAGATTAATTTAAAAATTAGACTCTGCAATATCAATTTTCTTTAAAAAAGCAGTTATTTTGGAGTCATATAGATACAGTCATGATATATTCCTATTTGGGATTATACCACAGTTTGATTGGTCATTTCATTATATAGTAGCAGATCTTGCCAACATTTAAATGCTTCCAAATTACGTTTATTAAAAAGTCATATGTCGGGGCTTCCCTGGTGGCGCAGTGGTTGAGAATCTGCCTGCCAATGCAGGGGACACGGGTTCGAGCCCTGGTCTGGGAAGATCCCACATGCCACGGAGCAATTAGGCCCGTGAGCCACAACTACTGAGCCTGCGCGTCTGGAGCTTGTGCTCCGCAACAAGAGAGACCGCGACAGTGAGAGGCCCGTGCACTGAGATGATGAGTGGCCCCCGCTTGCCGCAACTAGAGAAAGCCCACGCACAGAAACGAAGACCCAACGCAGCCAAAAATAAATAAATAAATAAATATATTTTTTTAAAGTCATATGTCGTTATTACAATTTTGTAAAGGGACTTTGAAAAAATTTTATAAATCAAACTGTTTCTGTAGGGCCTATTTCTCCAATACTTAGATTTATCACATTCCTACATTTTACACTGAAGAGCATTCAAATAGAAATCAAAGAGCCCCATTATTAACTCAATTACCTCTAAAGAAACTGCTGAGAACATTTATCAATATTATGTAAAGGGGAAGGAATGTGGAACCAGGAATTGGGAAACTGGGTTTTCAGTCTCAATTCAACCACTTACTATTTGGGTAACTTTGGGCAAGACACCCAACTGCACTGAATCTGAGTGTTTTTAATCTATAAAATGGTAGTCACAGTAGAATTGCATTGAGGCTATAACAAGGTGTAAAATTCACTATATTAAATAAATGTGTAGAATTGCTCTACAAACTATAAATTCCTATACAAATATTTATCATATTATCATTACCATTTCCTTGAGAGAAAGGTTAATGTGAAAAAAGATGTTCAAATATGAACTCCCACTTGAGGCTTATAGATGCATACTTACATAAGTTTAAATGGTATATAGAATCATTGCCAAGTTGTGGACAGAATCACCAAATAACCAGTCCCTTTTGGTCGTAAATGGAATAGAAATAGCCACTTGGGGCATTTTGCTGATCTTAATGACCAGATATCACTCTTTGGCACTTGACATTCATGACAGATATAAGAAATTAATTGATACCTAAATAAATCAATTACATAACTGAGATCTTAGAATTTTTAAAATCATCTCATATGTAGAATTACATAAATATATGTGATATATATATGAATGTTTATCCTAGCTTGGAAATAGATGATAGATATAAGATAGATATTATATTCATATAGCATAACTCCCTCAATTTTCATCAACATGTTTACCAAATCTTTTGATTTAAGAGATAGAAGTTTTGGAAAAATAAAGATGTGAACAAGAGAATAGCATTTTGAATAATTTTGAATATGAGGCAACATTTTTACCACAGAATCTTTGAATCTTAGAGTTGGAAGGAAACCTAGATTTTGTATATACACACCATCCACTAAATTCCTTATCAGTGGTTTTCTGGCCTCTGCTTGCACAGAGAATAAAAGAGTAAATATTCTACAAAGGATCTCATTCTTTTTTTTTTAACAGTTTTTCTCTTCCATTTTTAAACAAAATTAAGAAAATTTTTCTTTATATTGAACTATTATCTTAATACTTTTAAAACTTTCTGTCAACATTTTATGGGACAAGAAAATAATTCATTCATTCATTGAACATTAATTGCCTGTTACCAGCTGGCATTCATACAAGTAGACCCCACTCACAAGCCAAGGTGCAGTCAAGTTGGAGACAGGTGTAACTCAATTGTAATTGATTTTGTCCAACACCAAACCCCCAGCCTCATAGGAAAATCTCTTTCCCTACAACAAATCTAATTGCCTCTCCTAAAATACTTCCCTCAGTTGATTTTGCAATTTAGTCATTATCACATTTTCCTGTTACTTCCCCAAACCAAATATTGAGGTAAAATAGGGATATCCAGAGTGTAGCAGGCAAACAAAACAATTTCTATCCTTTTCCCTTCTAGATTTTCTCTAGCTCTATGTAAAATAAAGAGTAAAATGGATAAACCTGTGATCGTTTGACACAATGCTCTGAAACTTTAGCAAGCATATCTTCTGTTTGCTTTCAGGCCATGTTACCCGAAGGCTATCTGACCAATTGGAAGTTCACCCAACCAGTCAGGAAAAATTCTACACTTTTAGGGGCCAGGGGAGGAGAACTTCTCAAGAGCAGAGGGAAGAGGAAGGAGGCAGGACTCACAGCAGACGTCAGTTCTGCACAAACTAGCTGTAGGATTCTTCCTGCCTCAATCTCCTCATCTGTAAGGGTGGTAATAAGGAATCTTTAAAGCACCTTACAGTTTAAAAAATCTACAATTTCAACTTTTATGTGAATAAAATCAAATAAACTTGGAAAAAAATGCGTTTTCAACATTCCAACGTATGGCAAGCTTATTAAGGACTTTTCAGCTTGTTAATATCTTAGAACAGATTTCTTGACACACATTCAAACTAGATATTATTGGAGGAGGTTATCGAGTGGACGTGACTGCCTGGTGACCTGTAAGCTGAACCCAGGCAACTGGAGGCTCCCCACGCTCTTCCCCTCCTTGGAATACACATTCCGCCCACCATTCCCACAGCTGGAGCCATTTTCAGGGATGCAGCCTTGAGACAGTAATGTGTTGTTGAGACCATGTGGATGGTATATGTGACTGAACCCAGTTAAGGCCCCCATATAAGCTCATATTCTGGCTATCAGGTTCAGAAATCTACTGGTCTTGCAGCCACCCAAGACAAGCCTCCTACGTAAGTTTTCTTGCTTATGAAAACTGCCACCTGCCAATCTGGAGTGGTCTGCCTCTTTCTTCAATTTCTCCTTGTCCTCCATGCACGGGGGCCAGTTTACAAACCAACAGATATATAATATTGATCTTAATAAGATTTCATGCATGTGATTTTTATCATGCATATGATCCAAGAACACATTTACAAATTTATTTCTCAACTGATTTAGTTGGAATTGTGTTTTTTTTACTTATTAGCAGATCTATGCTGTCTTATTACCCTGAGGTTTTTAGTGACTTTTAGCCTGTAAGAAAAGCTAGAGAAAATAAGGGAAGATGAGACAAACATTTGTGAATATACATGATAGTTGAATTAAAACTTTCCATCATATTATATAGCATCCTAAAAAAACAGATAGTAAAATATATGAATCATTCCCTTCAGTGTTTTTGCGGTACACAGGCCTCTCACTGTTGTGGCCTCTCCCGTTGCGGAGCACAGGCTCTGGACGCGCAGGCTCAGCGGCCATGGCTCACGGGCCCAGCCGCTCCACGGCATGTGGGATCTTCCCGGATCTTCCCGGACCAGGGCACGAACCCGCATCCCCTGCATCGGCAGGTGGACTCTCAACCACTGTGCCACCAGGAAGCCCTCCCTTCAGTTTTGAATGGGATATTTAACAATCATGAAATAGAATATCAATGAGTAAAAAAAGATTTCCCTTAAGAATATCCATATTTAAATGCATAGATTTTCATGTAACCAATAAATAACTCACTGATAGGAAAGACTGAATTGTTCCTGGTTTTTAAAAATTTATTTATTTTATTTTATTTATTTATTTTTGGCTGTGTTGTGTCTTAGTTGCTGCACACGGGATTTCTCTAGTTGCAGTGAGTGGGGGCTACTCTTCATTGCGGTGCACAGGCTTCTCATTGCAGTGGCTTCTCTTGTTGCAGAGCATGGGCTCTAGGCGCACGGGCTTCAGTAGTTGTGGCACATGGGCTCACTAGTTGTGGCTCACGGGCTTAGTTACTCCGCGGCATGTGGGATCTTCCCAGACCAGGGCTCGAACCCATGTCTCCCAGATTCTTAACCACTGCGCCACCAGGGAAGCCCCTGAATTGTTCCTGTTATCATAATTTTGATGAATGATTGTATAGTTCTCTGCAGTTTTCAGGTCTTACTCTTGTGTTACAATTTGTTAGTTGTAACAGATTTTCCATCTGTATCTGGGAGCTTTCACCAGCCAATGAAGGACCAGCTTTCTGAACTTCTTCTCCTTCTGACACATCACTGGGACCTGAAATCCTGTAGTTATACCCATTTGCTTACTGGTCAGGAGAACATATGGTCACCAACTGATGAAAACAAGATTTTCTGCAGAATGGGGCTGATTTTCCAAAGTGCAGTGATGCAATTCCCCTCTGCTTCCTATCCCCACCATACCCTCTTTGGACTGGATTTGTGAGAAGAAAATTATTCCATAATGGTACAGCACATCTTTCATTTGAAGAGACTTGAGCAGTTAAGGAAACAGCACCAAAGCAGGTGGGTGTAGCTTTTCCTTCTTGTTCCAGGCTTGCCACTGACCTTGGGAAAGTCTCATCTCATCTTAGTTTCCACAGTTGGAGCTGAGTAGTTAATGAAGCCCCTCGTAGCTCTTTCATCCTGTGACTGACTGTTTATCCCATTTATTCAACTTCTGGTGATTTTCCCTAAAAACTGACTCTATTTTAAAATTTAATTTAATTTCCCCCAATGATCGTGCGGTAGATGTGACTTTTTTTGTTTTGGAGTAGCATTCTATGAGATTTAACGCATGGATGGATTCCTGTGCCACCACAATCGGGAAACTGTACTGTCCCATCACCCAGAAAACTCCCTTCATAGTCACACCCTCATCCCCTAGCCCCTGACAACCGCTAATCTGGTTTCTATCTTTGTCCTTTTTGAGAACGTCAAATAAGTAAAATCATACAATATGTAACTTTTAGAGACCAGCTTCTCTTAATCAGCATAATGCTTTCAAAAGTTTTCCAAGTTGTTTAGTACATCAATAGTTTCTTCCTTTTAACTACTTAGTCGTGTTCCACTGTATGGATATACCACAGTTTGTTTATGCCTTCACTCATTGAAGGACATGGGATATTTCCAGCTATGAGCTATTACAAACACATCTATCAATATTATGAATATCTGTGTGCAGGCTTTTGTGAGAACATAAGTTTTCATTTCTCTATGGTAAATACCCAGGAGGGGGTTGTGGGGTCAGTGGTTAGAGTCTGTTTAACTTCATACAAAACCACAAAACTGTTTTCCAGAGTGGCTGTACTATTTTGCATTCCTACCAGCAATGTATGAGAGTTCCAGTTCCTTGTCAGCACTTGGTCTTGTCAGCATTTTTTCTTTTAGCCATTCTGATAGGGGTGTAATGATATCGAATTGTGGTTTTGTATTTGCATTTATCTAATGGCTAATGATGTTGAGCATTTTTCGTGTGTTTATGTTCACTACCCTTATATCCTCTTTGGTAAAGATTCTGTTCAAGTCCTTTGCCCATTTTTTAATTGGGTTGTTTGCTATCTTATCATTGAGTTTTGATCTTTTAAAAATACATTCTGAATACATGGCCTTTGTCAGAAAGGTGATTTGCAAAATTTTCTCCCCATCTATAACTTGTCTCTTTATTCTCTTGGTGATATCCTAAGCAGAGCAAAAGTTTTTAAATTGCTGAGGTTCAAATTATTAATTGTTTTCTTTAAAGATCCTATTTTGGTGTCATTCTTAAGAACTCTTTCCTTAACCCTAGGTCATAAAAGATTTCCCTAAGAAAATAATTTGAAAGAAAGAAAATGTTATATGCCTAAGGACATTCTTTATGGCACTATTAGTGAACAGTGAAAAAGTGGAAATAATATCATGTTGCCACCATAGAGCAATGGGTACATAAACTATTCCCCTATCATCATAGGGCCATGAAAAATATTTATGGAGAGTATATAATAGCATCACAGGGAAACAATTATGGCTTAAGTTAAAGTAAGATACAAATGCTTTGTGCCATATGCCACAATTACAGAAAAAACAAAATACTGCTTAGAAAAAGAGATAAGAAAGAAATATGCTCAAAATATTATCAAAGGCTACAGTGATTCCAGGCCTTTTCTATATTTACTTATTTTTTAAAAATAAGTTTATGAAATAAATCAAATAAAATTTTATGTTTAAAAATCCATTTTTGACATTTTATCTCTGCTGTGAGACCAAGCACTGTCCTATATTGAATGTGACTGCTCTGTCCTTGAGGGTTGACCAGCTGGCCAAGGGATAGATGTTTGAGAAGAAAGATCTTCCCCCGGGCTTCCCAGGTGGCGCAGTGGTTGAGAGTCCACCTGCCGATGCAGGGGACACGGGTTCGTGCCCCGGTCTGGGAAGACCCCACATGCTGCAGAGCAGCTGGGCCCATGAGCCATGGCCTCTGAGTCTGCGCGTCCGGAGCCTATGCTCCGCAACGGGAGAGGCCACAACAGTGAGAGGGGGTTTGGGCGAGAGCAGGAGTACATCTGATAACACACGGAGACAGAGGTTGTAGCCTCCACACTAGCAAACTCCATTCTCTTTTCTCTCTCCAGTCCACTGTCTCAATTTACTACATTCCAAGAGCTCTGGAAAGAGTCTCCATTTTTGTGTGGATCATAGTGATTCAGTCACTATTGAGGTCCCTCTGTGTGTCAGAACCTGTGTCCTGGAACACCAAGAGGACGGAGGCACAGCCTCTACCCTGTAGGACCTCAGCATCCAGTGATTCCAACTGCCATCCTACACAGGCAAGCTCCTTGTCACTGCTGCAGCTAAATAAGCTCTCCTCTGCTGGACATGGGCTGCAGTTTTCAAAATTGCCTTTCCCTTAACATCTCCTCAAGTAGCCACACAATTCACCTTTCTTGGTCTCCTGCCCTGAGCTGTAAAATTGTGCTGCGCTTTGTTTCTTAGACATAGTTGCCCCATTTCACACCAGGGCATTGATGGCTCCAGAGAAGATAGGTAATCACCATACTCTTCTCCAGGAGGAAATCCCCAATCCTCGTGGATCAGGAGTAGAACTGACAGGCTTTCTGGGCCTATTTATCCCAATTCCCCCCCCTTTCCACATGGCAATCTAAGCAAACTGAAAAGCCTCCATCCACCAGGCCTCACAAAGGTAATTTGTTCTGAGTTCATCTTAAAATCCTTAGAACTCACTTCAATATTTCAGATAGGAACTGCTAGAGCCACCCGCAGTGTCAGAGAGAGGAAACAAAACACGATGGCACAGAGTCACTGTTCTGAGCCAATGGGCAAACTAGGCTGTCGCAATAGATTACAAAGTGACAGACCTCCCACCAGAGGGAGGCACTTCCGGACATGACCTGTGGCTACCTACGCCTTGGTCCCTTTGACCTCAGAGTAGGGCTGTGCTAATAAAAAAAGGGCGAGGCTCATTAGCTTTCTTTTCCATTCATGCTTGTTTTGAAAACATTACATGCCTTGCAGATTACATGATAATTATACTTAAGGGCTGCCAAGGAGCTTCAGGAATAATTATCATATGATTTGCAGGTTTTAGAGCTCATGGTAACACTTTGGTGCTGGGAGGCCTTCTTTAGTGAGTCACAGCAATTACCCTACTCTCACAATCTTAGATTGTTCCTTGAGCCCTATGAGAAGACAAGGAGGCTAAATATTCAAAGAAGGCAGGGAGATTTGGGGGATGTGAAGCTCCACGGTGGTCCTGACTAGAGGGCCAGCCAAATCAGAGCCTTTTACTGGAGCCACATGAAGGCCAAGAATTAATCAAAACTAAAACCTGCTCAGGGATCTTTCTTGCAATAGACACAAAAGTGCCTACTCCTTCCTTATTCTTCATAGAAGCCTCCAAATGTGATTAAAAGTAACAAGCCAGTCATTTTCACCACTCAACTGAAATTGCTCCTGATAATGTTTCTAACAATGACCACCTAAGTGGTAAAGCCTTTGAGAATTTTGCCTTCTCAGCAGGTGAAGTTTCAGCAGATCATACCTCTCCTGTGTGATCCCCTTTCCTCCTGTGGCGCTGTAGCCCCAGCTATATTCTACTTCTCTTTAATTTCTCTGTTGATTCCTTTTAAACTGCATCAGTTTCTGTGTTTGACACATAGTAGGTGCTGGGTAGTTGTTTACTAAACTGGTGCTGATCAAATACTGCCCAGGAGTTGTATTGAATGTGTGTGCATTAGTGTTTAAGGAGTGTGTGCAGTGTTAGAGAATGGTGTCTTGTTGTGTGCCACTCATTTATTCATCACCTAACACCTATTTAACACCTATTAAGTGACAGACAACAGCCTGGGCACTGGTGTCACCACCAGGAACAAAATAGGTAGAAACAGAATTTTTGCCTTTGAGGAGCTGGTCTAGTGGGAGATGCTGATAAATAAAAAGGTAATGAAAACAGAACCCAATAAGAGCTATGTCTGGGAAGCAAAGAGCACTGTGGGTGCTTGTAGGACATGCCCCAACTCCAGGCTTGGAGGAGGAGAACAGGTCTTCCCAGATTTTTAGGCTGAGACCTGAAGGATCACTAAGATTTGGAGAAGGTTAAGAGGAAGCGTGTTTCAGGTAAGGAAAATAGCCTGTGAGAGAGCCTGGAGGCAAAAGCGAGTTGAAAGACTTTGCAGGAATGAAGGGTGAAGGCCTGGGAAGAGGCAAGTAAGGGACAGATTAATGCAGGGTTTTGTGCATTTAGGAGAATTCAGGAGAATGAACGAGGAGGGTGCAAGCAGTTTGTGTTCAGGACACTCACTTTGCCTAACAGGGAACTGGGTTACCGGTTTAGAAGGATCTCATAGAATTGAGAAATACACCATTTCAGCCACAGTGAGAAAAGAGAGGAGAGATCAGTGCTGGATGAGACTTGGTCTTTGAGGCTTTATAGGAAACTTTGGGAATCTTCACAACTGTGCCTTGTGTAAGATGACAGGGTAGGTGGACGGCCCCTTCCCTTGCAAGATAATTAATGGGTTTCCCACAAGAGGGCGCCCTTGCAGAAGAAAGTCCTCATTCATCCATTCACATCCTTTGCGCCTGACGCCAGCAACCTCTGAAGAAACTAAGCCCCTCAGAGGAGCCCAGCAGGAAGACATCCCCTGATGAAGACAGAAATTCCGTGGCTCCTTTATATTCCTGTGGAGCTGAAGCACAGGTATTCCTGTGAGTCTAAAACAAAAGACTCCTATTATCACCTCAGGGCTCTATTTTCTTATGTCACATCACTCTTTAGGAGTCTCATACTATTTACAATAGCTCCAGTTAAATTTGTACTTATCCTCTAAACAATGAGCTGCCTGCCTTTGGCATCTAGAAGGACTCAAAGTGAACCTTTTGGCTTCTTTCAGTTTTATACCATACACATCACCATCAGGTCTGCTACAAGACCAAGAGACTGTGTCTTATTTGAGGTGACATACTATAGTCATGTAGGTATCTCTAGAAATATGCCCGTCACCGTAAGGTCGCTTGGTTTCTTAGTGATATTATCTTGGAATTTCAGCCCATTTCCTCAGGAAGTGCTATTAACAGTACAGGATGCAGCATTTAGTCTAATGAGCAGACAACAGTGTGGGTGTTTTAAGCCCAGGCTACATCTTGGCTGACTGCTTAAATTAAAAAGAATAAATGGACCCTATTTTTTCTTGCCTAAGGACCCCTCAATGGAAAGGCACTCCCCTGCCCCCGCAGGTGTTGACATAATAATACACGGCAGGTAGTGAATATTATCTGACATGCTCCTCACTTGCCCAGACCCTTTCCAAGGCTCTAGGAGGGTCTTAGCAATTTTGTATTGTAATTCTGTTTTTTTCTTTTTCTCTTAAATGGGGCTTCCCCAATTATACCAACTTCAGATTGTCCCCACAAAATCTTGATTTCCCCAGATGTTATTTACATGAAGCCATACCTAGGACCATCCTTTCAGCAGCAGAACACCTGTCGGTCACTACTAGATTGACCATGTCTAGGACAATAGCAATTGTTTCAAGTCTCACGCATTTCCACCAGCTTTTCTCCCCTGGTCTTTCTTTAAGGGCCTATTGTATCAAAGAGAAGGAAGGAAGTGACTAAGAAAAGGAAGCTATGCCTAAGTCATTGGAAAAGTGTATTTGTCAAATGACACAACCTTTTCCCAAAGTAGAAGTTTCAGGTGAAGCTAAGGACAGTGTGAACTGAAACACGAATCTTAGGAGTTGAATTCCTACTCTTCTGCCTATGGATTGTCCTTTGAGCTTTTACAGATTTTCCCAGGATCCCCTATATTCCCAAACTCACTTAATTCATGGTCCATCTACCTCTCTGTTTCCTTTTTCCTCTGCGCCCCAAGAGATAGGCATGCCTCATTTTCTGCATAGCTGGCTTCATTTCCATCTTCGGCACATGAGAGTGTCTATGATGGCTGCAGATAAATTACTTCTGTTTTTCTGGAGTCACTCCCATCCTTGCCTGTCTCAAACAGTTCCCTTCCAAATGATTTTATTCTGTGTCATTCCCCTCAGCCACATAAGCTAGCAAAGCTAATGGAGACAGTGAACTTAGCCTGCTTCTTGTCCAGCCCCGCCATGGGAAATCATTTCCAATGGCATTGACTCTTTGCAGTGGAAAAGCAGGAAAGAATCTTGTTCTTTGTGGTCTCAAGCCCACAGTGGCAGAGGCTGACTTACTATGAAACTTCCAGCTTCAGACAAAGAGGGGAAAGAGTGCAGGGCACATGTAAAATACAGGAATGTCCACATGTGCACACACATTGAAACATGTCTTAGGTTTTCACAGTGATTGATATGCACATGGGTACAAGCCCCAGTTTCAAGCTCTTTCTACATATTGGATATGCTCTTGTGAGGGAGCCCCCCTTTTTTTTCTTTGACATTCAGTTAAACTAAAAGCAAAAACTGCCATCTGTACTGCCTTTGATACAGTAGATTGCTAAAAGCTGTTCCCTGTCAGACCTCTTCTTTCAGCCTTGGCAGGGAGACACATACACATATGACACTTCTCTCATCCACATATGAGACACAGATTTCTACATGGTCATAGGTCCTCTATAAAACCATCAGGCTAAATACTAAATTCTTCCCAGTGACTGGCTTGCCTTCTATGGCCATAGCATAAAGGAAGGGCTTCATTTTGCATTCAGGTTTTCTGTTTTGTGTGTTTTGTTTTTGCTGCTGAGGGCACCAAACCTTCTCTCTGATCCTCAATTGTGTTTCACATTTTTCATTAACACTTGCATTTAAGCAGCTCATTCTAATTCTTTCCATTGTTCCTGTTCTGCGTGAACTATCTGCTGGCAGTTGCCATGCCAACCCCAAATCCTGGGGTCCTGCTGCTAGATCACAAGCTGCCATTAGCATATTTTTATTAGCACCTGATTGCCCTCCAAAGACCTTCCAGTAGCTCAACGCCATTAGCTCAGAGTGTCACGAGATTTGACTGCATATTTACAGACTGGATCAGAAAGAGAACAGGCTGAACTGCATAGCCCTTCTCCAGGCTTAGTTGCCATAAGTGCCAGGTTGGTTCCCTGGGTCTCATTCACAGGGAAGATCATCACAACTGTGTGGTCCTTGCAGGTATCAGTTCTTGCTTCCTGGAGGGGACTTACAATAATGTGGATGCCAGAATGACCCTCAAGTTGGTGGAAGACTTCTCTCACTTGTATTGCAAAATAGGCTGCTCTCCACTGTCTAGGGACACGGGCAGGGGGGATGATGCTACCATCTTGCTCTTTCTAACTGTCACCAAACAGAATGGAGCAGGCAATACTGATCAGAAGTCAGTTTCTCTTCAAAGAAGAGTTAGGGAGCAGAGAGTGAATGAGAAGTGTTTCAATAATTAAGAGTTAAGAAGGCAGATTATTTCAAGGTATGTCCTTAAGAGCTTTTGAAATTAAGTTGCTTTGAAGTTCTGAAGACTCTCAGCAAGCCAGTGAGCTAGGTAAGAGAATGTTGACACCTAAAGTGAAGACAAGAGGAAGTTTAAAATTGCCACTAAAATCTGAAGAAAGCAAAAAGAGTTAGGTTAAACTGTAGGTAAAAACAATTTAGTGAAAAGGGACCTTGCAAACTCAGATGCTTATGGAGACAAGACAGAGAAGGCAAATGGATGAAGTGAGATGCTTGGAAGATGATGGAAGGCAAAGGGCCCTCAGTTTCCATGCTGTAGAAACACGAGTGACATAAGGACTGGAGCAATCGGAGTGCTGACTCTATCCGGAGTGAGCATCCCCCCTACAGGTAATCAGGAGGGCCCAGTGCTGCCAAATCTTCAGAGAGCTGAAGCAAAGTTAGAAATATATATTTTTGAGGAAAGTTCCAAATTTTAAAATATTGAGCATATAATAATTTGACTTGATTAAAACATTGGGCCACCCAACACTGTGTAGGGCAAAAAAAACCCACTTCTTTTGTTGAATATGGTCCACAAGCTGCCAGTTTGCAACCCATTTTAAAAGGAAGCCACGCTTAATCCTAGAACTAAGATATCATTAAAATAAAAATCCAAATTCCTAACTAAGGAACTGTATTTTGATAGAAAGCATGCTAGATGAGGTCGTATGTTGATCTGTATCCCCGGGTAAATTTTCATGAGCTTTAATATTTGGTTCGTATAATCAAGCAATGCTAGAGGAATGGGAAGGACAATGATCAGTACAAAAGCTCAAAAGATAAGACAGAACAAAACATGCTTGGCTGGTAACATCATAGAAGGCTTCAAGGAAGAGGCAGGACTTTCACTGTCCTTCAAGGATGGTTGGATTTGGAAAAACAGAGATGAGAGGGGAAATTTCTTGGGTAGAAGGCACAGTGGAACCACAAGTCCAAAAGAAGAAATTATAAGATGCTTTATTCTCCATTATGCAGACTGAAACATCACAGAGGCAATGCTGGGCTAAATAAATAGTAAAACAAAATGAAGAAAAGCATTACTGCTCACTTACAGTCCTTAACTTCACATATTAGGTCTGAGAGGCGTGAAAAACTGAATTTATCTTGGGAATGCAGACTCGGGTATTTGAATATGTCTGCCTGGAAAGCTGACAATCTGAAAGGCATTGCATTAGTGCTCAGAGTATTTACTTAAATTATGTTCATGTGGATACAATTTCAATTTTCTTCAGAAGACTTGTATTTCTTCATTTTTTTAGTACCACTATATACTGCCACTGTAATCACAAGCCTAGTTGTGAATTCCATTTGTAAGCCTGGGATCTCAAGCCTGGATTTTCTTCAAAGACTTAAAAGTTTACTTGCCCATCGAGGTCAGTTCTTTGACACTTGCCACCTGTGGTCCTCTAAGGGCTTGGTGGTTTCAACATTAATTTGATTAGTCAGTAGACTAAATATTATGATAGTCTATCTGTTGATGGAGAATTTGGGTCTGTTAAGTATAACGACTCTGGCTTTCTCATATAACTTGATTACACATCTGTTTCTGCAGAGCTGCTTCCTACAGCCTTCTCAGGTAAAGTCAGATGCGGGAGGGACGGTGAAGTTAGTTCATCCCCAATCAGGCTATCCTGGAGAAAAGTCTGCAAGGGTGAGAGGGGGCCTGGAAGGGTGCCAACAGGGGATTGCATAGGACTAGCAGGAGGAAGAAAGCTGATTAAAAGCCCAGTTAAGTCAAGTCAAAAGAATAATAAATCAAAAAGTTCATCAGGCTAGAGGAGCTGAGTGGGACATGAGCCAAAGGATCAAAGTGAGGGTCAGAAACAGGATGACTGGAAACAAAGCCAACTCAGGAACTCACCCTGGGAAAGCTGAGACAATGCTCTGGCGTATCGTAGGCACAGATGGGTGAGCCCAGCTGGACAGGACCTGTGTTATGACAGTACCAGAGCCTGGATGGAACCTCCGAATCTGATGTGAAGAAAACAATGTCGAGAGACAATTCTGCAAGCACTAGTTTTGGAGCATTGTTTCCCTAGCCTGTTGAACGAAAGATTTGCACTGACCATCTCTCATGTCCGTGTGAATGACAATGTTCTCTGATGCCATCTGGCTAAGGTACCATGAGGCTCAGGCCCCTCCTGGGACCAGCCAGTCCTCCCTCAGCCTTTGCAAATCTGTCTCTGATGAACATGCCAATCATCAGCACTGATCCACCTGCAGGTAACATCTGAGGAGAGCAAATAGCCAGAGCAGAGTCCCAGAACACCCATCCTTCCTCGGCAGGGGAAGGTACCTCAGTTAGCACCTCCTGCAGAAATGAAATGCCTGTAGAGATTGCCTTTCCATATGCCCCAAGATCAGGCCCTAGAATCTGGAGAAATGCTTGTAATGGGAATGTGCCATCCTATAAATTCAAGTACACAGATCAGGCTGAAAGAAAGCAAGGAAAGTGCATGCCAAGTTTGCCTGTGGTCACATAAGCGAGCCTTAGCTGTTTCCTGAAGATAGGAGCTGGAAGTCTCCTGGGTAAAGCTGACTGAGCTCACACATTTCACCCTTGGCCTACTTTATTTATCTTGAAACCGCTGAAGCATTCAGTCTAGACCATACAGTATTTCCAGTATCTCCTGTTACTTCTTTCCCAAGCATCTGGTTTTTCTCAGGCTCCACATGACTCACCCTACATGGCCTCGTGCTGGGATCCAAGAACTCCTGCGGAATGTCCTACCCGTGCTTGGGTCACTGCAGACAACTGCTGAAGTCCGGGGTCTGTCCTGCAAGGTGACCTGTCAAACAGTACAAACCTGAGTTTTCTTTCTGGACAGCGAGTTTGGGGCCTTTGACTAGGACTTTATACTGTACTTCAGAATTCGGGGAAGGGAGCAGCCAGGGAGCTCCTGCCCTGGGAACTCTGCCTCAGGCCTGGCATCTGGGAACTTCTTAAGAAAGAAGCCCCGAAACTCTTTGGGAGGCCCCAGCTCCCATACAAATTGGCTTTCACATCGTTCATGTCCATTGTGTCACAGTGTTTGTTATTTTGGTTCTTCTTCACTGCTACAATGTTTAAAAACACACCCATCAACAAGTGTGAGTAGCTGCCACATAGCTGTGCTAAGCTAACTGCTTTGGTGAAAGCCTCCAATCTCAAGAGGTGAGATAATAAAAGTAATTCATAAAAAAGAACATTGAGTAACACAAGGCTGTGTGTCATGAAGGTATTCATGTGAGTGGCAGACAAGTTCTGTAAAGATGGAGCCTAAAGGGAGAGCAGTGGATGCTTCTGAGTAGAAACAGATTTATAGTAGGCTTTGTAGGATGGGTAGAAATTGAATGGTGGATGGATACTAAAGGCTTTAATGCAAGAAAAATTATCTGAATTTATTCAGATAGATAGAAATAGTGAACTAAGTAAAGCATAGGACAACAGACCAGATTGGGTTGATTTATCATTTTGTCTCATTATCTTGTATTACCTTTTTATATGATGCAAGATAAGGAATTTGATTTCTATTTGATACAGATTCAGATAATCCTTAGGTACTTACTTACATCTGCCCTTTGGGTTTAAGGATGACACTCCCAGTTCTCATAAACTTTGGCCAAAACACCATATGCTCCTTCAATATCATCATTTTCTTTCAGCCAACAATTTTATGCTATTGTGCTGAATATTGTCTATTTGGGATCAGATCCATTTCCACCCCAGGCTTCGCCCAGTCCTTGACATACCACTTTCATATAACATTTGCTTCTCTTGCCTTATGAATGATCAAGTCAGATAAGTTCCAATTTGTCAATATTTACAAATATTTATGAATATGTAATTCATATCCATCTTGGGTCTCAGAAAGTCTCAATGTCCTTCTATTAATTATTCTATTTCAAACTAAGAAACAATTAACAGCCAATAACTGACATCCAAAGGAGGTATACCAGCAGCCTCAGGAGACACTGAGGGCAGAAAAAGGCTGGTTCTGTTGACTCCTCCAGGGAACTGTCATGGGGTTGATGCCACTTCACTGTTGAAGACAGGTACCAGGAAAGATAGCCATGATGGAAACAATGTGAACATTTGGAACCAGAGAATGCTTCATATGGGTAGTGATGTGCTTAATCAGAACTGCAAGTGATGGCCCAGTTAGTCATAGGGAAGTTGATAGCCTGCAGAGAATACACCCAAACCTTTGCACTTGGACAGCCTACCCATAAAACAGGTTCTGACCTGTGCCAGATGGGTTCCCAGTTACAATCAAATCTTTATCTCACACAAGTATGGATGTTAGAGGACTAACATCCAGTCATGACCACAGGGAAAAGAAAAAGGAATTATATTAATAAGGATGCTATAGCTTCAACATGCCCAGTGGGGTTGTTTCCAAAACTAGAGGAGGGTTTATAGCAAGGTGTTTGGAACTCATTTGTAGAGAGTGTGCACAGTGGAGCAGGATTTGAAGGATGTACAAGAGCCAGAAATTCTGGCCAACAAGTGAGCAGTTTTGTCTCTCATAAGCAAGACAAGTCCCATTGGGTATAATTTGTCCCTTGGCTGTGTTAGCAAATACTCTTAACAGTGACAGCAGCTGAATTATTGGGACATTTCTGGTACCCTTATTTTCACAGAAGAAGAAGCATTGTCCTGTGATCATTGAACATGAAGTTCACTGGGTAAAATTTTAAAATGCTGGACCTGATTCTGGGAGTGAGATATAAACATTCTATCAGTGTATATCCTGTTCTATTGCATTAAATGCTATGTAAGGTCTAGAACAAGTGCACCCCTAAAGTGAGACACATGCACCCCTGAGTGTCCTTCTGAGATGTAGCTTAGAGATTAGAAGGCTTTGGGAGAATGCTATAGGGTAGAGTTCTGACTGGATGAGTAATGTATACACATCAGCATATACATGTCAAATCCAATCTCCCAATTCATCACACCACCACCACCACCACCCCGCCACTTTCCCCGCCGGTGTCCATATGTCTTCTTGGTTTGACTGCCAAGGACCCTGGGGAATATGTAGTAAAGAGTATAAGAAGCAGAGATTGGTTCAAGATGGCGGAGTAGAAGGACATGCGCTCACTCCCTCTTGCAAGAGCACCAGAATCACAACTAGCTACTGGACAGTCATTGACAAGAAGACACTGGAACTCACCAAAAAAGATACCCCACATCCAAAAACAAAGGAGAAGCCACAATGAGATGGTAGGAGGAGTGCAATCACAATTAAATCAAATCCCATAACTGCTGGGTGGGTGACTCACAAACTGGAGAACACTTGTACTACAGAAGCCCACTCACTGGAGGGAAGGTTCTGAGCCCTATGTCAGGCTTCCCAACCTGGGGATCTGGCAATGGGAGGAGGAATTCCTAGAGAATCAGACTTTGAAGGCTAGCACAATTTGATTGCAGGACTTCGACAGGACTGGGGGAAACAGAGACTCCACTCTTGGAGAGCACACACAAAGTAGTGTGTGCATTGGGACCCAGGGGAAGGAGCAGTGACCCCATAAGAGACTGAACCAGATCTACCTGCTAGTGTTGGAGGGTCTCCTGCAGAGGCAGGGGGTGGCTGTGGCTCACCGTGAGGACAAGGACACTGGCAGCAGAAGTTCTGGGAAGTACTCCTTGGCGTGAGCCCTCCCGGATTCCGCCATTAGCCCCGCCAAAGAGCAGGGTAGGCTCCAGTGTTGGGTTACCTCAGGCCAAATAACCAAGAGGGAGGGAACCACGCCGCACCCATCAGCAGACAAGTGGATTAAAGTTCTACTGAGCTCTGCCCACAAGAGTAACAGGCAGCTCAACCCACCACCAGTCCCTCCCATCAGGAAACTTGAACACGCCTCTTAGATAGCCTCATCCACCAGAGCGAAGACAGCAGAAGCAAGAAGAACTACAATCCTGCAGTCTGTGGAACAAAAACCACATTCACCGACAGACAGACAAGATGAAAAGGCAGAGGGCTATGTATCAGATGAAGGAACAAGATTAAACCCCAGAAAAACAACTAAATAAAGTAGAGATAGTCAACCTTCCAGAAAAAGAATTCAGAATAATAATAGTGAAGATGATCCAGGACCTCGGAAAAAGAATGGAGGCAAAGTTCGAGAAGATGCAGGAAATGTTTAACAAAGACCTAGAAGAATTCAAGAAGACACACCTAGAAGAATTAAAGAACAAAAAAACAGAGATGAACAACAAAATAACTGAAATGAAAAATACACTGGAAGGAATCAATAGCAGAATAACTGAGGCAGAAGAACGGATAAGTGACCTGGAAGACAGAATGGTGGAATTCATTGCTGCGGAACAGAATAAAGAAAAAAGAATGAAAAGAAATGAAGACAGCCTAAGAGACCTCTGGGACAACATTCGCATTATAGGGGTCCCAGAAGGAGAAGAGAGAGAGAAAGGACCCAAGAAAATATTTGAAGAGATTGTAGTCGAAAACTTCCCTAACATGGGAAAGGAAATAGCCACCCAAGACCAGGAAGTGCAGAGAGTCCCACACAGGATAAACCCAAGGAGAAACACGCCGAGACACATAGTAATCAAACTGACAAAAATTAAAGACAAAGAAAAATTATTGAAAGCACCAAGGGAAAAACGACAAATAACATACAAGGGAACTCCCATAAGGTTAACAGCTGATTTCTCAGCAGAAACTCTACAAGCCAGAGAGGAGTGTCATGATATATTTAAAGTAATAAAAGGGAAGAGCCTACAACCAAGATTACCTAGCAAAGATCTCATTCAGATTCGACAGAGAAATCAAAAGCTTTACAGACAAGCAAAATCAAAAGCTTTACAGACAAGACAAGACTAAGAGAATTCAGCACCACCAAACCAGCTCTACAACAAAAGCTAAAAGAACTTTCTCTAAGTGGGAAACACAAGAGAAGAAAAGGACCTACAAAAACAAACTCATAACAATTAAGAAAATGGTAATAGGAACATAGATTTCGATAATTACCTTAAACGTGAATGGATTAAATGCTCCAGCCAAAGACACAGCCTCACTGAATGGATAAAAAACAAGACCCATATGTATGCTGTCTACAAGAGACCCACTTCAGACCTAGGGACACATACAGACTGAAAGTGAGGGGATGGAAAAAGATATCCCATGTCAATGGAAATCAAAAGAAAGCTGGAGTAGCAATACCCATATCAGATAAAATGGACTTTAAAATAAAGAATGTTACAAGAGGCAAGGAAGGACACTACATAATGATCAAGGGGTCAATCCAAGAAAAAGATATAACATTTATAAATATATATGCACTCAACAGAGGAGCACCTCAATACATAAGGTAACAGCTATAAAAGAGGAAATCAACAGTGACACAATAATAGTGGGGGACATTAACACCTCACTTAACCAATGGACAGGTCATCCAAACAGAAAATTAATATGAAAACACAACCTTTAAATGACACAACAGACCAGATAGATTTAATTGATATTTATAGGACATTCCATCCAAAAACACCAGATTACACTTTCTACTCAAGTGCACATAGACATTCTCCAGGAGAAATCACATCTTCAGTCACAAATAAAGCCTCAGTAAATTTAAGAAAATTGAAATCATATCAAGTATCTTTTCTGACCAAAATACTATGAGATTAGAAATCAGTTACAGGGAAAAAAACATAAAAAAACACAAACACATGGATGTTAAAGAATACATTACTAAATAACCAAGAGATCACTGAAGAAATCAAAGAGGAAATCAAAAAATACTTAGAGACAAATGACAATGAAAACATGATGATCCAAAACCTATGGGATGCAGCAAAAGCAGTTCTAAGAGGGAAGTTTATAGCAATACAATTCTACCTCAAGAAACAAGAAAAATCTGAAGTAAACAACCTAACCTCACACCTAAAGCAATTAGAGAAAGAAGGACCAAAAAAAAAAAAAAAAACCCAAAGTTAGCTGAAGGAAAGAAATCAAAAAGATCAGATCAGAAATAAATGAAAAGACATGAAGGAAATGATAGCAAAGATCAATAAAACTAAAAGCTGGTTCTTTGAGAAGATAAAAATAATTGATAAACTGCTAGCCAGACTCATCAAGAAAAAAAGGGAGAAGACTCAAATCAATAAAATTAGAAATGAAAAAGAAGAAGTTACAACAGACACCGCAGAAATTCAAAACATCCTAAGAGACTACTACAAGTAACCCAATGCCAATCAAATGGACACCCTGGAAGAAATGGACAAATTCTTAGAAAGGTATAACCTTCCAAGACTGAACCAGGAACAAGTAGAAAATGTAAACAGACCAATCACAAGTAATGAGATTGAAACTGTGATTAAAAATCTTCCAACAAACAAAATTCCAGGACCAGATGGCTTCACAGGTGAATTCTATCAAACATTTAGAGAACAGCTAACACCCATCCTTCTCAAACTCTTCAAAAAATTGCACAGGAAGGAGAACTCCCAAACTCATTCTATGAGGCCACCATCACCCTGATACCAAAAGCAGACAAAGATACTACAAAAAAAGAAAATTACAGACCAATATCACTGATGAATATAGATGCAAAAACCCTCAACAAAATACTAGCAAACAGAATCCAACAACACATTAAAAGGATCATACACCATGATCAACTGGGATTTATCCCAGGGATGCAAGGATTCTTCAATTTATGCAAATCAATCAATGTGATACACCATATTAAGAAACTGAGGGGCTTCCCTGGTGGCGCAGTGATTGAGAGTCCGCCTGCCGATGCAGGGGACACGGGTTCGTTCCCCGGTCCGGGAGGATCCCACGTGCCACAGAGCGGCTGGGCCTGTGAGCCATGGTCGCTGAGCCTGCACATCCAGAGCCTGTGCTCCGCAATGGGAGAGGCCACAACAGTGAGAGGCCTGCATACCCACCGCCCCCCCACAAAAAAAAAAAACAGTGAGAGGCCTGCATACCCACCGCCCCCCCACAAAAAAAAAAAAATCATATGGAAGAAGAAACCATATGATCATCTCAATAGATGAAGAAAAAGCTTTGGACAAAACTCAACACCCATTTATGATAAAAACTCTCCAGAAAGTGGGCATAGATGGAACCTACCTCAACATAATAAAAGCCATATACGACAAACCCACAGCAAACATCATTCTCAACGGTGAAAACCTGAAAGCATTTCCTCTAAGATCAGGAACAAGACAAGGATGTCCACTCTCGCCACTATTATTCAACAAAGTTTTGGAAGTCCTAGCCACAGCAATCAGAGAAGAAAAAGAAATAAAAGGAATACAAATTGGAAAAGAAGAAATAAAACTGTCACTGTTTGCAGATGACATGATACTATACATAGAGAATCCTAAAGATGCCACCAGAAAATTACTAGAGCTAATCAATGAATGTAGTAAAGTTGCAGGATACAAAATTAATGTACAGAAATCTCTTGCATTCCCATACACTAATGATGAAAACTCTGAAAGAGAAATTAAGGAAACACTCCCATTTACCATTGCAACAAAAAGAATAAAATACCTAGAAATAAACCTACCTAGGGAGACAAAAGACCTGTATGCAGAAAACTATAAGACACTGGTGAAAGAAGTTAAAGATAATACAAACAGATGGAGAGATATACCATGTTCTTGGACTGGAAGAACCAATATTGTGAAAATGACTATACTAACCAAAGCAATCTACAGATTCAATACAATCACTATCAAATTACCAATGGTATTTTTTACAGAACTAAAACAAAAAGTCTTAAAATTTGTATGGAGACACAAAAGACCCCAAATAGCCAAAGCAGTCTTGAGGGAAAAAAACGGAGCTGGAGGAATCAGACTCCCTGACTTCAGACTATACTACAAAGCCACAGTAATCAAGACAGTATGATACTGGCACAAAATCAGAAATATAGATCAATGGAACAGAATGGAAAGCCCAGAGATAAACCCACACACCTATGGTCAACTAATCTATGACAAAGGAGGCAAAAATATACAATGGAGAAAAGACAGTCTCTTCAATAAGTGGTGCTGGGAAAACAGGACAGCTACATGTAAAAGAATGAAATTAGAACACTCCCTAACACCATATACAAAAACAAACTCAAAATGGATTAGAGACCTAAATGTAAGACCAGACACTATAAAACTCTTAGAGGAAAACATAGGAAGAACACTCTTTGACATAAATCACAGCAAGATCTTTTTTGATCTACCTCCTAGAGTAATGGAAATAAAAACAAAAATAAACAAATGGGACCTAATGAAGCTTCAAAGCTTTTGCACAGCAAAGGAAACCATAAACAAGACAAAAAGACAACCCTCAGAATGGGAGAAAATATTTGCAAATGAAGCAACTGACAAAGGACTAATCTCCAGAATATACAAGCCAGCTTATGCAGCGCAATATCAAAAAAACAAACAACCCAATCCAAAAATGCACAGAAGACCTAAATAGACATTTCTCCAAAGAAGATATACAGATTGCCAACAAACACATGAAAGGATGCTCAACATCACTAATCATTAGAGAAATGCAAATCAAAACTACAATGAGGTATCACCTCACACCAGTCAGAATGGCCATCGTCAAAAAAATCTACAAACAATAAATGCTGTAGAGGGTGTGGAGAAAAGGGAACCCTCTTGCACTGTTGGTGGGAATGTAAATTGATACAGTCACTATGGAGAACAGTATGGAGGTTCCTTAAAAAACTAAAAATAGAATTACCATATGATCCAGCAATCCCACTACTGGGCATATAGCCTGAGAAAACCATAATTCAAAAAGAGTCATGGGGCCTCCCTGGTGGCGCAGTGGTTGAGAGTCCGCCTGCCGATGCAGGGGATACGGGTTCGTGCCCCGGTCTGGGAGGATCCCATATGCCGCGGAGCGGCTGGGCCCGTGAGCCGTGGCCGCTGGGCCTGCGCGTCCGGAGCCTGTGCTCCGCAACGGGAGAGGCCACAACAGTGAGAGGCCCGCATACCACAAAAAGAAAAAAAAAAAAAAAAAAAGAGTCATGTACCACAATGTTCACTGCAGGTCATGGAAGCAACCTAAATGCCCATCAACAGATGAATGGATAAAGAAGTTGTGGTACATATATACAACAGAATATTACTCAGCCATAGAAAGGAATGAAATTGGGTCATTTTTACACATGTGGATGGGTCTAGAGACTGTCATACAGAGTGAAGTAAGTCAGAAAGAGAAAAACAAATATCGTATATTAACTCATGTATGTGGAACCTAGAAAAATGGGACAGATAAACCAGTTTGCAGGGCAGAAATAGAGACACAGATGTAGAGAATAAACATATGGACACCTAGGGGGGAAAGTGGCAGGGGGGGTGGGGTGGTAATGTGATGAATTGGGAGATTGGGATTGACGTATACACACTAATATGTATAAAATGGTTAACAAGAACCTGTTGTATTAAAAATAAAATAAAATTCAAAAATTCAAAAAAGAGAAAAAGAGTAAGAAGCAAAGTGTACTTGATTAACCACATCAATAAATTTGTTTTGAGTCCCGATACATCTTGAGCCCTGTGATGGGCACTAAAGATATGGAGATGAATGGTCCTTGCTCTCAAGAGCTTACAGAATAATGGAGTAGAGACATGACAATTTTTCGATAGATATATATATGGGACAAGACAGAAACACTTAGGAGAGGACTCTCCTAGGACATTTGTATGGATAGCAAGTGGGGGTGATCACATCATAGGAGTTAAACCCATGGAGAATTGCCTTTCAACACCTTCTGTCTCTGTCCTCTAGGGCAGGGATTGGCAAACTATGACCCGCTGGCCTAATCTGGCCCACCTCCAGTGTTTGTAAATAAAGCTTTATTGGAACACAGCTATACACACTCACGTACATATTGTCTATGGCGGTTTCAGTGCTACAGTGGCTGACATGTGTAGTTTCAATAGAGACCATATGGCCTGGTTATAGAAAAAGTCTGCCAACCTCTACTCCAGGGTATGATCCTTGTCCACCTGATTGAAGCTGGCTGGCTAGTACCAATGTACAATCCAGCATATAGGAAGAAGGAAAAGAGAAAGAAGAGTGAAACAATTTGTTTTAAGGACGTGACCCAGAAGTTGACTTCTGTTCACTTCTCCCTGGCCAGAATTTAGTCACATGTTTTGTAAGGAATTCCCAGACTTCTTCCAGTTTCAGTGATACAAGAGTACTCACAGGACTCAGCATACAGTTAAATTCATGGCCAAGATTTACTGTAAGAAAAGGATACAAAGAAAAATCAGCAAAAGGAAAATCCCCATTGGGTGAGGTACAGAGGAAACCAGCTGCAAGCTGCCAAAAGTACTTTCCCAGTCGAGTCACGTAGGATGTACTTAATTCCTCCACGAACAAACTGTGGTTAACATGTATGAAGTGATCTGTGCCAGGAAAGCTCATTAGAGACTCAGTACCAGGGGTTTTTACTGGAGCTGGTCATGTCACCTTCTACTTGAGAATGTACCAAAATTCCAGATCCCCGGAAGAAAAGCAAGAGGTCACCATAAACTATATATATTTTATACAGTTTAGGCATAGTGACCCACTCCTATCAGGGACTGGTGGGAACCCTCCTGAAATTCGAGTTCCCAGATGACAGCCAAAGGTCAGCCTTGCAAGCAGGGCTTCCTAAGGATAGAAATCTCAGGCCCACAATAATAACCCTTTACTGCACACATGCCTACACTCGGCTGCAATGGAAGCTGGGGAATGTAGCCCAGCTAAACTTGGGAGGTTTGATGATTCAAAGAAAAATGAAGAATGATACTGTGAATAATGAGTAATCTCTGACACACAAGGGAAGGAAAAGGAACAGGGTAGGGTTTCTTAATCCTGGAACTATTGACATTTGGGGCTGGGTTATATTTTGTGGTGGGAGACTGTGCTGTACATGTCGGTAGCACCCCTCTCAGGCCTGACGATCAACAATGTCTCCAGATGTTGCCTAATGTGTTCTTGGGGGTGGTGGTCACAGATGCCCCACTTGAGATCCAAGCTAGGGTGTAAAGGCTAGAGAGAAACTACAGGCCTTGTTCAGGAAACTACAAGTAGTTTGTTACAGTCTGAGTATCAAGTGAGAGTTGAAGAGTGGCAGGAAATCAGGTGAAGGCACAAGGGTGGGGTCAGATTATAAAGCAGGTTGTGTGCCATGATAAGGGGTTTGGATTTAAAAAAAAACATTTAAAGATATGAGGAGGTACTGAAAGATAGTTAAGCCCAAGGATCATATTTGTATTTTTCAGAAAGCCGGTTTGACCTACAATTGGAGAATTAATTGAAAGGCAACAGTCTGGAGTCAGAAAGACTAATTAGAAGGATATGTCACTTATTCAGGTAAGAAATTTTGAGGAACAAAATAAAGACACTGGATGTTGAGAATAAAAAAGGAAGGAATTGAGAAATATCATATACCATCAAATATCATATAAGAAAAAAGAGGGCTTGGTGATTGGTTAAGGTAGGGATGTCTCCCAGAGTTTAGCTTTGGACATCTGGGTAAGTAGGTTACCATTCACTGAGATAACAAAGTCAAAAGAAGGAGCATAATATAAGAGGGCGGGCTTCCCTGGTGGTGCAGTGGTTGAGAGTCCGCCTGCTGATGCAGGGGACATGGGTTTGTGCCCCGGTCCGGGAGGATCCCACATGCCGTGGAGCGGCTGGGCCCGTGAGCCATGGCCACTGAGCCTGCACGTCCGGAGCCTGTGCTCCGCAATGGGAGAGGCCACAACAGTGAGAGGCCTGCATACCGCAAAAAATAATAATAAGAGGGAAAGCGATCAAATCAATTTTTGACTTGCTGAGTTTGAAGTGACTGTTGGATTTCCAACAAGAGATTGTTGATATGAGATGAATAATTTGATGTGCTGGACACTTGGTGTAAGTGGGCAGGGGGAGCTGAAACCTGCACATACAATCAACTACTGTCCATATTTCTTTTTTTACTGAATTTTTAAAACCCAATAGCTTAGTTTCAAATGTGTATAAAACAACTGTTCTATCAAGCTTTTTAGGTGGAGAGAGTGGTTCCCTCATTCACTATTTATTCAGATGGGTCTTAAATTATGGCAAATTACCAGCTACACAAACATTTTCATGTCTTCCTGGACTAAGTGTCATTTCTTGGGCACAATGACTATTTTGGCTTTAGTAACGTTTTTAGTATCTACTGGCATTCTGTGCCCTCAAGTAGAAACAATCTTTGCAGGAACTAAAGTACAAAAACTTAGGTAATACTAAGTATTCTGTATCTAAGTAGATACAGAAACTACTATTTTGGAGTTAAAATGACTTAAGCAGATGACATTTCATGCTGGTGACTACAGTTTCCCTGTCTGCAGTAGAAGGTATCCTGTGTCTAGCAGAGTAGTTAAATTTGCATCCTGTCAGGCAGGACACGCATCATGTGATGGAATTAGTTGGAGATGAGTTACTTTAATTAGTAATCAAGGCACAAGATGCTAAACCAAAGAGCGCTGATTCTGAGCCCTGCATACCTCAGTCCATAATTATAAGGGAAAGTGCTTGTATACATTCCTTACCAAGTTTGATATGAGAGTAAACAGTGGGATAAAATTCAGTATCTAGTCCTTAATGACTCGAACGCAGATGTTGCCGTTGACAGGAAGAGATATGTTGAGTGTTGTTTCTTCATTTGCTTAGCAAGATTTGACATGTGGTGAGCCAGAATAGAAATTTGAAGAGTTGATTCAAGATGTGTTGAGGGAACTTTGGGTGAAAGAAGTGATAAAAGAAGCAGGTCTGGATATACAACATTATGCTGCAGATGGAAACTTAAAAAAAAACAAAAAAAAAACTTCCAAGGATTGCCTGTTTTGATAAGTTGGTTGGTAAATTCAATTACTCTTAGGAAAGAATTTTTAAAATACATAAAATACACAGTAAGGATATCATAA
Source organism: Mesoplodon bidens (assembly GCF_964165515.1). Taxonomy (NCBI): domain Eukaryota; kingdom Metazoa; phylum Chordata; class Mammalia; order Artiodactyla; family Ziphiidae; genus Mesoplodon; species Mesoplodon bidens. The sequence goes on along the minus strand of NC_138160.1, from coordinate 94,350,667 downwards.
CTCTAAACAATGTCCATTGCCCATCTCTTTGTATTTGTTTACATAGTGATCAGTGCTTACAGATGGTCCTGGAAGCTTGAGCTGGGGGAAATAAAATAAGGTGATGGAGTACAGGATGGGGTTGTACACCACATCCCCAAATGCCAAATCTTCCAAGTCTTTTTGATTCATATTGACTGTGCTTTTCAATGCTGGCAAAGGCTAAGGAATGTACCACAGATCAGTTAACAAGAAAGATGAGCAGATTCTATTAAGATAGGGGACATTGATATTGGTAGATCTCTTCTTTGATAAAAGAAAATAGCCACTCTTCACAATGTCTGCTGAATAATAATACAGCATGGCACCATTCCAAGCACTAGAGCTTTGTCTTTAATATTGCCCCATCTTAAGCAGGAGCCAGTTGAATATCCTTGGACCACCCATAAGAGCCAGGATTTAATATACTGCTGTAAGGTCCTCTTCTCCCACCAGCCATACTTGCTAATTCCTGAAGGCTTAGTCACTATTTTTGAATTGCCTACCAAGTTTTTCCCTTCCTTGTGACTGTGTTAACCTATTTTACTGTTGAAATTTTTGAGGACAGTGAATTTTGATTGCTCCTGGGATCAATCACCTCCCATTTAATGCATTAGGGTAGTATTCGGGCCAGTACTTCCCAAAGCCAGTGGTCTGGACCTCATGTCTCTAAAATCCATATCCCATGTTTCCATATCCCATTATCAAATTGGCCTACTGGCATTTTTTAAAAAGTATAAAGTCACTAAACTACTAATAACTGTTGCTTTTGGAGAGGGTTATGCCCTTCCATATATACAGATCTTCCTCAGCTTACAATAGGGTTACATCCCAATAAACTCATCATAAGTTGAAAATACTATAAATCGAAAATACATTTAATACACCTAACCTACGAACATCATAGCTTAGCTTAGCCTACCTTAAATGTGCTCAGAACACTTATATTAGCCTGCAGTTGGGCAAAATCATCTAACACAAAACCTATCTTGTAACAAAGTGTTGAATATCTCATTTAATTTATTGAATACTGTACTGAAAGTGAAAACCAGAATATGGGTACAGAATGGTTCTAAGTGTATCAGTTCTTGCCCCTCATGATCTCATGGTTGACTGGGAGCTGCCACTGCCCAGCATCATGAGAAGGTATCATCCCACTTATTGCTAGCCCATGAAAAGATCAAAATTCAAAGTACAGTTTCTACTGAATGTGTATCACTTTCGCACTGTTGATAAGTGTTGTAAAATCGTAAGTTGATCCATCATAAGATAGGACCATCTATATTGTCCTTCATTTGTTCCTACTATAAAGATTTGTTAATCATCATTCTAGGCATTGGGAATGTATGGATTTTGTCAGTCAGAGTCCTGAAAGGAAAAGGAAAGCACGCTTAAGTTGGGTGATTTAAAGGAAGTATTATAAAGTGACTTTACAAATTATCTGTTAGGTGGAGTTAAACACAGGGAAAGGACCAGGGATAGTGCAATTTCCTGGGGCTACTAGGACAGTAGTAAGGAATTCATCACCACCACTACAAAGAGGTGAAAGGAGGGAAACTGAGGCAGGGAGAGCTGTGTGGAGAGAGCCAACTGATAAGAATCTGTGACCTTTAGTTAAAGGAAGCCATCAGCCCTTGATGACCTTGCAGAAAGGGCATTGGGAAGAAATAAACATCTCAGACCACACTCTTCTCACATCCATCTCCTTCTGGTGCCTTCCATCAATCAATCCTCTCAGGATACTGCTGATATTACCAATACAGATCTGCTTCTTAGGACCCAGCAGTGTGAGAATGCAGGGGAATGGATCTCAAGGAGCAAAGGAAGATACTGAACATGCTTTAGATGGATGAGACAGGGTTCCTTCCTAGGAGCCTGCAAGAGTGCTTCCCACACTTCAGCAGATGCAAGAATCACATGGAGGGCTTGTTAAATACAGATTCTTGGGCCCTACATACCACCGCCGCCCAGCAATTCTAATTCAGTGGGTCTAGAGTGAGGTGGGGAAATTAGCATTTCTAACACACTCCTAGTGTAGCCTCTGCTGCTTTTTTACAGATCACATTTTGTGTGGCACTGGTCTGACATTTTGAGAAAGGACAATCCCAAACCCGAAGGAATGGAGGTCTAATAGCAGAATATCAACTCTATTACAAGAGTTGAAAAGATATTTTTGCCACTTTCTTAGCACACTGTTGACAAGCCTGCTTTCAAGGCAAGCTGATCTTGACTAGAAGTCACCAAAGAAGAGAGTCTTGAATTTGCAAGAAAGAATGTAAGGATGGCCACGGGTTTAACTTTTCTCCTCCTAAATACATCTTCCTCTTTAAAGAAGCTATTGCTTCACTCAGAGGAAGCAGGAGACATTTCATTTCCAGTGTGCACAAAGGCTAACCTGTGGAGAGACACTGTTTTTACTATTGAAATATATATATATTATTAAATTTTTTAATTAAAAGAGAATGGAAGTCAGATGATTTCATTTTTAAAAATTTTCTGTAATAATTTTTTCTAAGTGAACTTCTAAACTAAAAAAGGAAAACAAACAACAAAACGGCTATAGTAAGCACACAGAAAAGCATGGGAACTTCTCTCCCAAATATTCTTGGATAAGAACCAAATTCCTTCTTATTTACTCTTTCTTTAGCATTATTCCATGAGGGTGATGTACAGTTGTCATCAGGTGAGAGGAGCTGGCCTTTGGCTAAAGAGTAAGAGAGAATCAAAGTGTTTGAACTGAAACATCTACTCAGATCAATCACTTTGTACGTGCATAAACTGATGTCTCACTTCAAATGATCTTCTTATCACCCATTAGCTACTCCTAATTCTGTCCTTTATCAGTCAAGCTTTTTGTTCGAGTATACCAAACTCACTGTCCCACTTCTTTACCTATCATTCATTCACTGCCCATGGACTTCTGACTCCCAACTCTTCCAAAACTGCATTTGCAAAAGCTGACCTGGTTATTCGATCTGTCAGAAGCACTCAGTGCTGAGGGCTGCTCCATCATCTTGTTGGTTTCTGTGGCATTTTTCCTTTTGGGTGCCACCTACATCCCTGATGATTCCTTCTTATAACCCTAGCAAATCTGTTGTGTCATATTGCTCAGTCCCTACACAGAGACTTTCCCAAAAATGTCCAGAGCAACAATTAAAAACCATTTAGCCTTAGATCCCTCAAAGAATATTAAAGGGAATCTAATTCAGCCACATTTTTCAGAGATTTCTATAACACAAGTTTTCTTAAACCTCACAGCTGGTTTGGAGCCTCTCGAACCAAAATCTCCAAAATTCTCTTCCTGAGCTCCAGAGATGAGACTCTTCTTCTTTATTCTCCCACACTCTTCTTCCATCCATCTCTTTATTATATACATTTATTTGCCCTTTCTGCCTCTGCTTTCCTTACTAATTTGGAAAAGGGAAGAAGCAAGAAATAAGGGGCCAAATACACATTTCCTCTTCAAGCATGGGTGAGAAGTAGAGGAAAAGTGATTAACAGGGGTGATGACTCACACACAAGTACTTTTGTTCCACTACACACTGATTCTCTTTCATTGACCCCTCTTTCTCTGCCTTCCCCTGAAGTTCTGGCACCACCCCAAGTTTCCATGATTGCATTGCCCTGCTGGTTTTTCGTTTTTAATTAAAATTTACTTTTTTTAACATCTTTATTGGAGTATAATTGCTTTACATTGTTGTGTTCGTTGCTGCTGTATAACCAAGTGAATCAGCTATACGTGTATATATATCCCCATATCCCCTCCCTCTTGAGCCTCCCTCCCACCCTCCCTATCCCACCCCTCTAGGTGGTCACAAAGCACTGAGCTGATCTCCCTGTTCTATGCAGCTGCTTCCCACTAGCTATCTATTTTACATTTGCTAGTGTATATATGTCCATGACACTCTCTCACTTCGTCCCAGCTTACCCTTCCCTCTCCTCGTGTCCTCAAGTCCATTCTCTACATCTGCATCTTTATTCCTGTCCTGCCCCTTGGTTCTTCAGAACCATTTTTTTTTTTAGATTCCATATATATGTGTTAGCATATAGTATTTGATTTTCTCTTTCTGACTTACTTCACTCTGTATGACAGAGTCTAGGTCCATCCACCTCACTACAAATAACTCAATTTCATTTCTTTTTATGGCTGAGTAATATTCCATTGTGTATATGTGCCACACCTTCTTTATCCATTCATCTGTTGATGGACACTTAGGTTGCTTCCATGTCCTGGCTATTGTAAATAGAGCTGCAATGAACATTGTGGTACATGACTCTTTTTGAATTATGGTTTTCTCAGGGTACATGCCCAGTAGTGGGATTGCTGGGTCATATGGTAATTCTATTTTTAGTTTTTTAAGGAACCTCCATACTGTTCTCCATAGTGACTGTATCAATTTACATTCCCACCAAAAGTGCAACAGGGTTCCCTTTTCTCCACACCCTCTGCAGTATTTATTGTTTGTAGATATTTCTGACTGGTGTGAAGTGATACCTCATTGTAGTTTTGATTTGCATTTCTCTAATGATTAGTGATGTTGAGCATCCTTTCATGTGTTTGTTGGCAATCTGTATATCTTCTTTGGAGAAATGTCTATTTAGGTCTGCCCATTTTTGGACTGGTTTGTTTGTTCTTTTGATATTGAGCTGCATGAGCTGCTTGTATATTTTGGAGATTAATCCTTTGTCAGTTGCTTTATTTGCAAATATTTTCTCCCATTCTGAGGGTTGTCTTTTGGTCTTGTTTATGGTTTCCTTGGCTGTGCAAAAGCTTTAAAGTTTCATCAGGTCCCATTTGTTTATTTTTGCTTTTTATTTCCATTTCTCTAGGAGATGGGTCAAAAAGGATCTTGCTGTGATTTATGTAAAAGAGTGTTCTTCCTATGTTTTCTCTAAGAATTTTATAGTGTCCGGTCTTACATTTAGGTCTTTATTCCATTTTGAGTTTATTTTTGTGTATGGTATTAGAGAGTGTTCTAATTTCATTCTTTTACATGTAGCTGCCCAGTTTTCCCAGCACCACTTATTGAAGAGACTGTCTTTTCTCCATATTTTCGCCTCCTTTGAAAAGATAAGGTGACCATATGTGCGTGGGTTTAATTCTGGGCTTTCCATCCTGCTCCATTGATCTATATTTCAGTTTTTGTGCCAGTACCATACTGTCTTGATTACTGTCGCTTTGTAGTAGAGTCTGAAGTCAGGGAGCCTAATTCATCCAGCTCTGTTTTTCTTTCTCAAGATTGCTTTGGCTATTCGGGGTCTCTTGTGTTTCCATACAAATAGTGAAACTTTTTGTTCTAGTTCTGTGCAAACTGCCATTGGTAGTTTGATAGGGATTGCACTGAATCTGTAGATTGCTTTAGGTAGTATAGTCATTTTCACAATGTTGATTCTTCTAATCCACAAACATGGTATACCTCTCCATCTGTTTGTATCATCTTTAATTTCTTTCATCAGTGTCTTATAGTTTTCTGCATACAGGTCTTTTGTCTCCTTAGGTAGGTTTATTCCTAGATATTTTATTCTTTTTGTTGCAGTGGTAAATGGGAGTGTTTCCTTAATTTCTCTTTCAGATTTTTCATCATTAGTGTATAGGAAGGCAAGAGATTTCTGTACATTAATTTTGTATCCTACAACTTTACCAAATTCATTGATTAGCTCTAGTAGTTTTCTGGTAGAGTCTTTAGAATTCTCTATGTATAGTATCATGTCATCTGCAAACAGTGACAGTTTTACTTCTTTTCCGATTTGTATTCCTTTTATTTCTTTTTCTTCTCTGGTTGCTGTGTCTAAAACTTCCAAAACTATGTTGAATAATAGTGGTGAGAGTGGGCAAACTTGTCTTGTTGCTGATCTTAGTGGAAATGGGTTCAGTCTTTCACCGTTGAGAACAATGTTGGCTGTGGGTTTGTCATATATGGCCTGTATTATGTTGAGGTAAGTTCCCTCTATGCCTACTTTCTGGAGAGTTTTTATCATAAATCAGTGTTGAATTTTGTCAGAAGCTTTTTCTGCATCTACTGAGATTATCATATGGTTTTTATCCTTCAATTTGTTAATACAGTGTATCACATTGATTGATTTGCATATACTAAAGAATCCTTGCATTCCTGGGACAAACCCCACTTGATCATGATGTATGATTCTTTAATATGCTGCTTGATTCTGTTTCCTAGTATTTTGTTGAGGATTTTGCATCTATGTTCATCAGTGATATTGGCCTTTAGTTTTCTTTTTTTGTAACATCTTTGTCTGGTTTTGTTATCAGGGTGATGGTGGCCTCGTAGAATGAGTTTGAGAGTGTTCCTCCCTCTGCTACTTTTTGTAAGAGTTTGAGAAGGAAGGTGTTAACTCTTGTCTAAATGTTTGATAAAATTTGCCTGTGAAGCCACCTGGTCCTGGGCTTTTGTTTGTTGGAAGATTTTAAATCACAGTTTCAATTTCAGTGCTTGTGACTGGTCTGTTTACATTTTCTATTTCTTCTTGGTTCAATCACAGAAGGTTGTGCTTTTCTAAGAATTTGTCCATTTCTTCCAGGTTGTCCATTTTATTGGCATATAGTTGCTTGTAGTAATCTCTCATTTTGCAGTGTCAGTTGTTACTTCTCCTTTTTCATTTCTAATTCTGTTGATTTGAGTCTTCTCCCTTTTTTTCTTGATGAGTCTGGCTAACAGTTTATCAATTTTGTTTATCTTCTCAAAGAACCAGCTTTTAATTTTATTGATCTTTGCTATCGTTCCCTTCATTTCTTTTTCATTTATTTGTGATCTGATCTTTATAATTTCTTTCCTTCTGCTAACTTTGGGGTTTTGTTTTGTTTTTGTTTTTTTGGTTCTTCTTTCTCTAATTGCTTTTGGTGTAAGGTTAGGTTGTTTATCTGAGATTTTTCTTGTTTCTTGAGGTAGGATTATATTGCTATAAACTTCCCTCTTAGAACAGCTTTTGCTGCATTCCACAGGTTTTGGACCATCGTGTTTTCATTGTCATTAGTTTCTCGTACTTTTTGATTTCCTCTTTGATTTCTTCAGTGATCTCTTGGTTATTTAAGTTGCATAGTATTGAGCATCGATGTGTTTGTATTTTTTTACAGTTTTTTTTTCCTGTAATTGATATCTAGAGTCATAGCGTTGTGGTTGGAAAAGATACTTGATACAAGTTCAATTTTCTTAAATTTACTGAGGCTTGATTTGTGACCCAAGATGTGATCTATCCTGGAGAATGTTCCATGTGCACTTGAGAAGAAAGTGTAATCTGATATTTTTGGATGGAATGTCCTATAAATATCAATTAAGTCTATCTTGTTTAATGTATCATTTAAAGCTTGTGTTTCCTTATTTATTTTCATTTTGGATGATCTGTCCATTGGTGAAAGTGCGGTGTTAAAGTCCCCTACTATTATTTTGTTACTGTCGATTTCCCCTTTTATGACTGTTAGCATTTGCCTTATGTATTGAGGTGCTCCTATGTTGGGTGCATAAATATTTACAATTGTTATATCTTCTTCTTGGATTGATCCCTTGATCATTACGTAGTGTCCTTTGTTGTCTCTTCTAATAGTCTTTATTTTAAAGTCTCTTGTCTTATATGAGAATTGCTACTCCAGCTTTCTTTTGATTTCCATTGGCATGGAATATCTTTTTCCATCCCCTCTCTTTCATTCTGTATGTGTCCCTAGGTCTGAAGTGGGTCTCTTGCAGACAGCATATATACAGGTCTTGTTTTTGTATCCATTCAGCCAGTCTATGTCTTTTGGTTGGAGCATTTAATACGTTTACATTTAAGGTAATTATCGATATGTATGTTCCTATTACCATTTTCTTAATTGTTTTGGGTTTGTTATTGTAGGTCTTTTCCTTCTCTTGTGTTTCCTGCCTAGAGAAGTTCCTTTAGCATTTGTTGTAAAGCTGGTTTGGGGGTGCTGAATTCTTTTAGCTTTTGCTCGTCCGTAAAGGTTTTAATTTCTCCATCGAATCTGAATGAGATCCTTGCTGGGTAATCTTGGTTGTAGGTTTTTCCCTTTCATCACTTTAGATATGTCCTGCCACTCCCTTCTGGCTTGCAAAGTTTCTGCTGAGAAATCAGCTGTTAACCTTATGGGAGTTCCCCTGTATGTTATTTGTGTGATAAACCATATTAACAAATTGAAGGAGAAAAATCATATGATAGGGCTTCCCTGGTGGCGCAGTGGTTGAGAGTCCGCCTGCCGATGCAGGGGACGTGGGTTCGTGCCCCGGTCTGGGAGGATCCCACGTGCCACGGAGCGGCTGGGCCCGTGAGCCATGGCCGCTGAGCCTGCGCGTCCGGAGCCTGTGCTCCGCAACGGGAGAGGCCACAACAGTGAGAGGCCCGCGTACCGAAAAAAAACCGAAAACAAAAACAAAAAGAAAAAAAAACATATGATAATCTCAATAGATGCAGAAAAAGCTTTTGACGAAATTCAACACCCATTTATGATAAAAACTTTCCAGAAAGTTGAAAGCTTCCCTAATATGGGAAAGGAAATAGTCAATCATGCCCTGCTGGTTTTTATCAGCTACTCCTGTGATTCTAACTCTCTCTTTGAATGAGAATTGTGAATAATTTTCTTTCACTCAACATGTACTAGACATCTCCATTTGGATAACCTACAGACTCCTCAATATTCAACGTTCTCCAAATGGCATTTTTAATCTCCACATATGCTTCTCTTCTAATGTTCCTATTGCAGTTGCTCCATATTGCCCAGCCCTGGAAGCTCAGCATCATGCTTGATCCACCCTCGTCTTTCATATACCATCTCAAATCAATCACCAAGCCTTGGGTTATTCAGTTCTAAAAGTCTCTCAATTCATTGCTCTCTCCCCTACTGTATATTTCTGCTCTAAGATATACCCTTAATATATCTCCCCTGACAGTCTCTTCAGCAACTGGTGCTGGGAAAGTTGGACAGCCACGTACAAATCAATGAAGTTAGAACAGACCCTCGTACCATACACAAAAATAAACTCAAAATGGCCATAAGACTTAAACAAAAGACATGACACCATAAAACTAGAAGAGAACATAGGCAAAATATTCACTGATAGAAATCATACCAATGTTTTCTTGGTATGACTCCCAAGGCACTAGAAATAAAAGCAAAAATAAACAAATGGGACCTAATCAAACTTATAAGCTTTTGCACAGCAAAGGAATCGATAAACAAAATGAAAAGACAACCCACAGAATGTGAGAAAATATTTGCAAATGATGTGAGTGATAAGGGCTTAATTTCCAAAATATACAAACAGCTTATACAACTCAATAACAAAAAACCAAACAACCCAATTGAAAAATGGGCCTAAATAGACATTTCTCCAAAGAAGGCATACAGATGGCCAATAGACACATGAAAAGATGCTCATTATTGCTAAATATTAGAGAAATGTAAATCAAAACTGTCACCTCACACGGGTCAGAATGGCCATCATTAAAATGTCTACAAATAAATGCTGGAGGGGGTATGGAGAAAAGGGAACCCTCCTACACTGTTGGAGAGAATGTAAATTAGTGCAGCCAGTATGGAAAGGAGTATGGAGGTTCCTCAAAAAACTAAAAATAGAGTTGACATATGATCTAGCAATCCCACTCCTGGGCATATATCCAGACAAAACTATGATTCAAAAAGATACATGCACCTCTATGTTCACAGAAGCAGTAAATAGCCAAGACATGGGCACAAATTAAGTGTCCATCGACAGATGAATGGATAAGAAGATGTGGTACACACACACACACACACACACACACACACACTATGGAATATTACTCAGCCATAAAAAAGAATGAAATAACGCCATTTGCAGCAACATGGATGGACCTAGAGATTTTCATACCAAGAGAATAAAGTCAGAAAAAATGAAGACAAATACCATATGATATCACTTATATGTGAGATCTAAAATACAACACAAATGAACATATCTATGAAACAGAAAGAGACTCACAGACATAGAGAACAGACTTGTGGTTGCCAAGAGGGAGGGGGGTGGGGGAGGAAAGGATTGGGAGTTTGGGATTAGCAGATACAAACTAGTATATATAAAATGGATAAACAATAAGGTCCTACTTTAGAGCACAGGGAACTATATTCAATATCCTGTGATAAACCATAATGGAAAAGAATGTGAAAAAGAGTGTATATATATATATATATATATATATATATGTGTATAACTAAATCACTTTGCTGCACAGCAGAAATTAACACAACACTGTAAATCAACTGTACTTCAAGAAAATTTAAAAATATATATCTCCCCTGAACTATTTCAACAGTGCCCTAAATGTTTCCCTGCCTACAGACTAGGTCTCCTCAAATAAAACTTCTTCATCACTGACAAAGTGACCTATCTAAAATGCAAATCTTATCCTGTTATTCTACACCCTGCTATTTAAAATCCATCAGTGTCTTCCCCATTACTTATAGGATGTGGGTCCTTCAAGATCTGAGCTCTACCTGCCTCTCTCTTTATGCTACAGCTCTTCTGAAAAGTTTGCAGATCCCTCAGAAACCAACCTCTACACTCTGGCTTGCACTTCTCTCTCTCTCTCTCTCTCTCTCTGAACTGCCCTTCTTTCTCCACTGGTTAGTGCCCACTCATCACTTTACCTTCCTAGACTGAGCTAAATGACCCATCTTGGTGTTCCTGTTCCCATAGCATGGGATTTATCACATGGTATTCTCACGTCTGTCCCCAAGGTTGAATTTCTCATAAGTGTTTTGAGGACTGTCAGAGGTAAAGTCCAAGTTCAGTGGCAGAAGGAAAAAAATCACTGGACTAGAAATCATAAGAACTCAGGGTCTAAATCAACTATTAATCTGCTGTGAAATCTTGGACAAGTCACTCCCCTTCTCTGGTCCAGCTTGCATAGGAGAGGCTTACACCATATATAATCATAATTTACCATGTTCTGGTTCCTCTCTATACCTTCCAACATATATAGAGAATATATTCCAACATATAGAGAGAATATATTCAATTATGTTCACACACTACCCTTTCTACCTTCCCCTCATTCCTCTGCTTTCTTTTCCAGGGCTTTATGTAAGATAGTTGTTCTCAACCCTGGTTTCACTGTGGCACTTTACAAGATACAGATGGCTGGCCCTATTCCCAGGGATTCTGGCATTATTGGTCTAATGTAGTACTCCAGCATTGGTATTTTTTTTTAAAGCATGCCAGATGATTCTAATGTGCAGATGATTAGCAACTATCAGCATCAAATAGTGATTTTCAAAGTTCTACCCCCTAGGCCAGCAGGATCAGCATCACTTGGGAAGCTGTTAGAAATGCATATTCTCAGGCTCTAACACAGACCTAATGAATTAGAAACTCCAATCTCTATAGGTGAGTCTGATGCACTCTAAATCATTGCCTCTTTTTGAACACTTCTCTCTCAAGCCCATGATATCAAAATTAGAGGTCACTACTATAGTTTCAGAGCACTATATCCCTGGTGTTTATCTTTAAAGATGTTCATTCATACAACCAAAATCAGTTTCAAAGTTGTTGTTTAAGCTACCCTTATGTCTTCCAACAAGGGAGCTTCCTTGGCTGGATCAGAGTTAACATGTAAAAGATATATATGAGGTTAGGGCATAGAATGGAATGCTGGATTTATCTTGGAGAGCAGTAGGGCATATCTCTGGCTGGGATATAGAATAGGAGTGAAAATCAGGCACAGATGCTGCCAACATGGGCAGCAGTCTTGGAAGTAGGCCCACTGGAACTGGCTACGATGTTGCCTTTTCTTTCTCTAATGTAAATCTCTAATATCCAACCCTTTCTTACAAGTCCTGGGATGAAATATATGATCCTGGTTGAGGTTACCAGTCAGCCAACATCTAGAAAATTGAATATTTGTCCTAATATTTGATGTCCTGAGAAATAGAACACTAATTTTAGAGCCACACAATTTGACTGTCTGAACTTGCATCAACATTGATAATATATCAGCTTCATAAGAAGTTTGTTTATACCATCCTTTTATCCTCTAAAGAGAGGGGCAGACAATAACAGCATGAAGCAATTTCCTCACTCTCAACCCATCCTGCCTACAGGAGAGGCTGTCACTCTCTACGGGGTTTAGAGACAAATTCCAATCCTAATTTTTTCTTTTTATTTGCCCAAGCAATCTCTCTTCCTTAAATTATGGAGCTCTAGAAATGTGTTTATTCAATCATTAATTAATTCTTGAACAAAATGTTTCTATTCAAAAGCAACATGTTTATTTTATACTCATCACTTTTTAAATTATATCACGTAACACGTGGAATCTTAAAAACACAACAAACTAGTGAATACGAAAAAAAGAAACAGACTCCCAGGTACAGAGAAAAAACTAGTGGTTACTAGTGGGGAGAGGTGGGGAGGGGCGATACAGGGTTGGGAGAGTGGGAAGCACAAGCTATTGGGTGTAGGATAGGCTCAAGGATGTATGGTACAACACAGGGAACAGAACCAGTATTTTGTAATGACTGTAAATGGAAAGTAACCTTTACAAATTTTATAAATTTTTTAAAAAGAAAGGATATTTAAGTGATCTAATGAAATCGTGCTTGAAAGGAAAAAATAGATAAATAAACATATAGTTGTTTGATTATTTGTCTAGCTCCCTCATTAACTGGAAGTTTCATTCAGATAAGACCATGTCAGTTTGTTTACCACAGTGTAGCCGGTATCCAGCACCAGGTAGGCACTCATTAAAGAGTAAAGGAAGGAAATACTGAATGGTGCTTCAAGTGTAATACAGAGGAAGAAAGGGGTGCTGTGGGCAGAAATGGCAGCTCGTAACCTCTTCTGGTGCAAGTGTAAGAATAAATACAAATTAAGTGACCCCATTCTCCCTGTTGGAAAGAAAGGAAAAGATTCCCCCCTCTCTCTCTTTTTTTTTTCTTTTTTTACTCAGAGCATTTACTATAGAAAACTTGTGATTGTAAAGTACTTTCTCCTTTCTTTGAAATGTATATAAATCCTTTTGAAAACTAAGTAAGCCTTTTGTCAGCTTTAGAGAATGTCGTTCTCAAAGACCTGGGAGCTATCTTTTCAAAACATAAACATCAAGAGAGATAGCACGCCTACCTCCCAGTTTCTAAGGGAGAATAGGAGCCTACCTTGGGTGGGTACCTTGATCCAAGTTGCAAAACTGCCTCCTGTCATAAAAGTATGAGAAGTTTGCTTTTCTTCTGGATAAAGCCAATTAGCTAACACAGATGGTCACCCCAATTACCAGGTAAACTAGGAATGAACTATGTGTAACAAATGATGTTATCAAGTCCTCTTACAAGATAGATAGTTACTATCTATCTTGAAAACATGTATGTAATAGGCTGTATCTACTTGGTTACAAAAAAGGGTGAGAGATTTCTTTGTCTTCATCATCTTTTAGTGGATTGCCTGTGATATATACGTCACATTCTGGTTTTATGTTTATTCAATAATAAACCTGCTTCCTTTCTCTACTACCTTTGTGGGTAGGTTTTCTGGATTGGGAGATTTTGTTTCTGATTTTATTTCCCCAATACAGGCCAGGGACAATCAATGGAGAATTTATATGAGAGCAGAAGTTATCCATGTGAAGAGAGGGAAGCATGTTTGTCATGTGAAAAAGACCAGAGGGGACTCCCCTGGTGGCGCAGTGGTTAAGAATCTGCCTGCCAGTGCAGGGAAAACGGCTTCGAGCCTTAGTCCGGGAAGATCCCACATGCCGCAGAGCAGCTAAGCAACTACTGAGCCTAAGCTCTAGAGCCCACGAGCCACAACTACTGAGCCCACACACCACAACTACTGAAGCCCATGCTCCACAAGAGAAGCCACCGCAATGAGAAGCCCATGCACTACAACGAAGAGAAGCCCCCACTCCCACAACTAGAGAAAGCCCGTGCGCAGCAACAAAGACCCAACACAGCCAAAAATAAATACATACATACATACATACATACATAAAAATAATAATAAAAGACCAGAGATGTCAAAAAGGATGATGCAAGAGAGGTGCAGGGAAAATCCAGGTAATGAAGAGCCTCTTAAGTTATGTGAAGGAATTTGGACTTTATCCTGAGGGAAATTGAATAATCAAGGTGGTATCACAATAGGATTTGCCTTTAGAAACCGTAACTCTTGATGTTATGTGCAGAAAGGATTGGAGAGAAGTATTAGTGAATATAAGAAGATGAAGTTAGGTGAAGTTAGATGAAGTTAGGTGAGAGATGGGCAATAATAATTACAGTAATAATCATAGTAATAATGTATAGCCACAACTAACACTATCTTGAGCTAACTATATGCTGGGCCCACTTCTCAGCACTCCACATGTACTGTCATTAATTTTTTTAACGTTTTATTTTATATTGGAGTATAGCTGATTAACAATGTTGTGACAGTTTTAGGTGCACAGCAAAGTGACTCAGCCATACAGTATTGTCATTAACTTTTGCAACAGCTCAATGAAGTTGTTGTGTTATCATACCAATTTATAGATGAGAAAACTGAAAGATAAACCAATTAAATAACTTGCTCAAGCGTAATATAAGATAGAGTTGGAATTTAAACCTGGGCTCAGGGACAGTTTTCTTAACCTCTACACTCCCTCCCGATGTTGGTTTGGTTGAAGGTGGTGGCAAGATGGTTATAATAAGGTGGATTGATTCAAGAAATATTTAGAAGGTAGAATAGACAGACCTGAGGATTGAGTGGATGTGGGGAATGGGTAAGAGAAAGGTGTTAAGGATGCTGCCCAGTTTTCTATTAGTATAGTTGAACTATTCACTGGGGCAGGAGGGCCAAGAATGCAGCAATTCTGGAAGGAAAGTTAAAGAATTTGAAGGATACACTGCATTGAGGAACCAGAGTGGAGATGTCCAGTGAAGCAGCTATTACATAGCTCTGGAGCTCAAAAGGGAAGACAGCCCTTAACAGATGGATGGTAACTGAGGTTGTGGGAGCAGATCAGAATGCCTGAGGAGAGAGAGCACAGTAAAGGGGAGAGGCCCAGATCAAACCCCGGGGAACAACAAGAAGAGAAGAGTCACCTCCATAGTAGATTAAGAAGACTGTCAAGGAAGTAGAGGGGAAGAGAGTGCGGTATTTGCAAAGCTCAGAGAAAAGAATGTCTCTGAAGGAGATGGGGTCAATAATGTTAAGAACGGCCATAAAACCTTCCTTGGCTCAGAAAGAAGGAAGGAAGGTTGTGACCCTCCCTGCCCAACAATCAACCAGTGTGGACATAAATCTAACTCAGGCTCTGATGGAAGGCTAACATGGCGGTACTTTGATTCAATTTTTGCTTTAAATGTTCAGACTACTGTCATTTCCCCCACAATGGTACACCGTATTGCTTTCCTTCTGTGAAGCTGAGTATGCAAAATAAGACTGCAAATCCTCCTGCTGCCTCAGAAGAAAATGCAGAATATGAAAACTGGTGCAGTAAGCAAGCTGATTATTTTGTCTCTGTGAAACCAAAGCCAGCCATTTTCATAGTCTCCTCTCAGATCCCAAAGACGCCATTAACTCTACCACCCTGTCTTATTTGTGACCCTCATCTTTCTATTAATCTCATTTCATTCCTTGACATTTTCCTCTGGCAGCAGATTTAGGGTGAGTTAACCATATTTGCAGAGATTTTGTTGTTTTCTTAAAAAGTAGACCTGCTAATGGGATTTTTGTCTAGTTTGGGTAGGCTAATACAGAGCCTATTATTCATGCTTGAAGATTTGGGGGAATGACTAAATGTTTTCATTCTGTGCATCTGGGCAATTTAATTTCATTTTGTCCTCTGACATTTGAAGATAGCTTTAGGGTTTTCTTTTCTCTTTCCCTCTATTCATTCTCTCCCACACTCCCCCCTCTCTTGCCCTACCCTACCCACTATTGGATTGTTCATCTTTATTGGCTTGGAAACTGGGCTGCAATGTGATTTTCCACTTGGTTTCTAGTGGAATGGAATTTTTAGAAGTTTTTCTATCTTCTGGCTGCATGTGGGTGATGAGGAAAACCCTCTTCATCCAAGCTCAGAAGCTCTAACAATACTTACCTACCAGAAATGGTTGAGATCTGGAGTTGAGGGTGTCTAAGCCAGTCTCTAAAATAAGGCCAGACCTAAAACAACTGAGGAAGTAAGGAACTAATGACAGGTCTTAAGGATTTAGAGATACTCTCTTTACCCCTTCCTAGTCTTTCTGTACTGAGTCCTCATGGAAATGAAGTAGCACTGGTTGGAATTCTGTGCAAGGCTCTGCCAATCCTGTTTTAGCGCTTGACGTGGGTAGTGATAGCTTGAGGTAAGGTGTGAGATAGTGAACGGGATAGCTCTGGGGACAGTGCCAGATAGATTTTTTTCTTAAGTTGATAATTTTGAGAACCACCCAAGTTTGGCTCCATTTAATTCTAAATATCTGCTCCCAGCTTCACTATTGATTTGCTGAACATCCACCAAATTCTGTTTTTGCTTGCTCCACCTTGGAGTATAAGTGGCAGCCCCCTTTCTCCATGGCACTTGTGAGGGAAGTAAAAGCAGTTCTTTGTGAGTGCTAGCACTTGTATTTTCCTTCCGCTGTAGATTTAAGGTCCTAGCAGCGACCTCGTGCAAGGGATCCCTCTTGCAGGAGCACGGGGGATCATTGCTTCTAAATAAGTAACTGAAGAGCATTCCCTTTCAGCTAGAGAAGCAAGAAGGATTCTGAGATGGCCAAGAACTCCCCTGCAGAGCTGGTAGATTCAAGTTGGCAGCAGGGAGAGAAGAGTATGGCTTTCTGGAGATGAGAGGAATGTGGGCCAGGAAGAGGTGTCTGGTAGGAAGCTGCCGGGCTACAGGACTGTCTCCTTCACTACATGAGAAAAGGGAAAGAAACTACATTTCCTGAGTACCTTGTCCATGCCAAGCACAGTGCTAGGCAATTTTATGCAGATAATCTGGCTTAAGAACTGCTCAGTAAGTCAGACACTATCACGTAACCGCTTATGATGAAACTGAGGCTCAGAAAGGTTGTAAGACTGCTGATGGACACCCAGTTAGGAAAAGACAAGGATGGAATTTGAAACTAAATCTATTTGACTTCAAAGTCCATACATTTCTCTGTAGCCTGCTTCGGACACTTATCCTTGCTCTGGCATTACAGGGAAAGGGAGGTCACAGTGGACCCTCCTCTGTTCTCTCCACACACTGGGGAGAGAGGGCATTGACCCTGCTCTTGGTCTCCAGGGCTGGGCACTTGACCCTGGCCCGGTGGTGAGACCATGGTCCTTCCTTGGCCACCATGATTAGAGCAGGGTCAGGCAGATGACACAAGTAAATCTAATGAGATTCAACTCCTAGAGCTGAGGAAAAGCTTCCTTCTTTATTTGGGGGTTGCTAAGCCCGTGGAAAGTAAGCCTGGAGCTGCCCGCACTGAAGAACAGCCAATCAGTAGAAAGTGAGCACAGAGGAAAGCACAGAGGAGAGGTGGATTTCTGGCAATGTCAAACTCATTTCACCATCTCTTCTACTGTGCCTGAAGCTAGACCTACTCCAGAACTTGTCATTGATGGAGCCAGTTTTGTACCTTAAGAAAATGTTTGCTAAGTTTCCTCTTACTTCCAACCAAAAGAACCCCGATTAATATGAGCATTAAACGAGGGAATTTTTAAAGATATTTATACTGTTGCTGATCTTTGGAAACTGGCAGTTTATATTGGGGGAGATCACACAAAGCTGTGAAAGAGCTACATCACCATCAAGTGCTGTTTTCTATTGCTACCATAACAGATTATTGCAAACATAGGGTCTTAAAACAAGACACATGTATTATTACCTTACAGTTCTGCAGTTCAGAAGTTCAACCCAGGTCTCATCAGGCTAAAATCAAGGTGCCAGCAGGGCTGCATTCCCTTCTGGAGGCTCTAGGGGATGATCCATTCCCTGGCCTTTTCAAGCTTCTAGAAGTCACCCACATTCTGTGGTTTGTGCCTTCCTTCCTCTACCTGCAAAGCCAACAACACCATATGACCCAGCAATCCCATTACTGGGCATATACCCTGAGAAAACCATAATTCAAAAAGAGTCATGTACCACAATGTTCACTGCAGCTCTATTTATAATAGAAAGGACATGAAAGCAACCTAAGTGTCCATCGACAGATGAATGGATAAAGAAGATGTGGCACATATACACAATGGAATATTACTCAGCCATAAAAAGAAATGAAATTGAGTTATTTGTAGTGAGGTGGATGGACCTAGAGCCTGTCATACAGAGTGAAGTCAGAAAGAGAAAAACAAATACCATACGCTAACACATATATATGGAATCTAGGGGAAAAAATGGTTCTGAAGAACCTAGGGGCAGGACAGGAATAAAGACGCAGATGTAGAGAATGGACTTGAGGACATGGGGAGAGGGAAGGATAAGATGGGACGAAGTGAGAGAGTGACATGGACATATACACACTACCAAGTGTAAAATAGATAGCTAGTGGGAAGCAGCTGCATAGCACAGGGAGATCAGCTTGGTGCTTTGTGACCACCTAGAGGGGTGGGATAGGGAGGGTGGGAGGGAGACGCAAGAGGGAGGAGATATGGGGATATATGTATATGTATAGCTGATTCACTTTGTTATAAAGCAGAAACTAACCCACCATTGTAAAGCAATTATACTCCAATAAAGATGTTAAAAAAAATAGAATGAATTAATGTCATTTGCAGCAACATGGATGGACCTAGAGATTATCATACTAAGTGAAGTAAGTCAGAAAGAGAAAGACAACTACCATATGTTCTCACTTATATGTGGAATCTAAAAACAAAACCAACCAAACAACAACAAAACTTAATCTCATAGATACAGAGAACAGATTGGTGGTTGTCGGGTGGCATGGGGAGACGGACAAAACAAGTGAACAGGGGGGTCAAAAGCATAGTGACTATAGTTTAAAATACTGTATTGCCTATTTGAAAGTTGCTAAGAATAAGTCTTAAAAGTCCTCATCATAAAAAAGAAAAAAGAAAAAAAACCTGTAACTATATATGCTGACAAATGTTAACTAGACTTATTATGGTCAGCATTTTGCAATGTACACAAATATTGAATCGTGTTGCACCTGAAACTAATATAATGTTATATGTCAATTATACTTCAATTAAAAAAAAGTAAATTTTAAAATTGTGAAACAAAAAAAGCCAACAACATAACGTCCATCATCACATATCTTTCTCTGACTCTTCCCTTCTGCTACCTCGTCCACCTGTAAGCACCCTTGTGATTACACTGGGCCCACCTGGATAGCCCGGATAATGTCCCCATCTTAAAGCCAGCTGATTAGCAAACTTAATTTCACCCACAACCTTAATTCCTCTTTTGCCATGCAAACTAACACACTCACAGGTTCTGGGCGTTAGGGTGTGGACATCTTGCCACCAGAGGTTGGGAGACACATTATTCTGCCTAACACAGTGCATTCTCCTGTGAGAGCAAGGAACATACTTTTTTGTAATTTCGTGTTAATTGCCTGCTTTTGCAATAGACTGTGACCATCTCTTGTTTCCAGTTTTGTCCCAGTGCCTTCCATGGAGCCTGTACCATACTGCCAATTAATATTTATGGGTTTGTTTGCTATAGAAAATAAGGGAAAGGGCAATGAGACAAGAGGTCAGGAAAGGCTTTCTGGAAAGTGATTGTTTTGTTACTGCTATATCTTTGGCACCTAACACTGTCGATTTTCAAATATTTGGGGAGTAAATGAATAAATGAAGGTGGGATTTGAATTGGACCTCTTAAGATGGGTAGCATTTAAGGCTTAGAATAAAAAATGTGCAAGGTATGCCAGGGACTCAGGGAGGAGAAGATGAAAGTAATGACTGTGTAGAGGATTCACAAAAGGCAAGACCGGATTTTTGAACAGCCAGGTCAGGTTGGATTCCAGAGAGCCTCAGGGAGGAGCCTAAGGTGCAAAGGGCTTTTGTTCTCTATAGTCAGTGAGAAATCCCCAGAGCCACTGCACACCCTACATGACACTCCCAACACTCACTCCCTTGGTGATCTCATCTGGTTTCATCAATGCCATCCATATGCTGATACCTGTCAAGTGTATGTATCCAGACCTAACCTCTCCTCTGACCTCCACATTCACACATCCAAGTGCCTATTTGACACTGTCACGCAGGTATCTAAAAAGCATTCCAAACTTCGTGTGTCCAAAACCAAACTCCTGATTTTCACCCTCATTCCTCAACACCAACTTTCTCTTTCCCCAGTCTTCCACATCTTAATAAATGGATATTCCAGACTTTCAATGGTTTCGGTAGAGGATCTTGGCGTCTGCTCTCACACCCCACATTCAACCCATCAGCAAATCCTAACCACTCTACCTTTAAGATATTTCCAGAATTCAACTACTTCTTGGCACCCCTGCCATTAAGCCTTGGTTCAACCAGTATGACTGAAATGGCTTCCTAGCTGGGCTCCTTCATTTCACCATCTTCCCTTGATTCTCAATAAAGTAGCCAGAGTATTCCTTCTTTTTTTTTTTTAAATAAATTTATTTATTTATTTTTGTCTGCGTTGGGTCTTCATTGCTTCGCCTAGTCTTTCTCTAGTTGCAGCAAGCAGGCGCTACTCTTTGTTGTGGAGCACAGGCTCTAGGCACCCGGGCTTCAGTAGTTGTGGCACATGGGCTCAGTAGTTGTGGCTCTCGGGCTCTAGAGTGCAGGCTCAGTAGTTGTGGTGCATAGGCTTAGTTGCTCCGAGGCATATAGGATCCTCCCAGACCAGGGATCGAACCCGTGCCCCCTGCATTGGCGGGCAGATTCTTAACCACTGAGCTACTAGAAAACTCCCCAGAGTATTCCTTTTAAAATTCTAATGAGATCCCTGCTCAAAACCCCCAAGTGGCTCTGCATCTTACTTAGAATAAAAGCTAAAGTCCTTACAACAGCATACAAGTGCTTATACTAGCTGGCCTTGCCCCCTGCCTCCTTCTCTGCCCTCATAGCCCACTATTCCCTCATGTCAAGCTCTGCTCCAGCCACACTAGTCTCCTTAACTGCTTCTTGAACACACCAAGCCTGCCTCTGAGGTACTTACAGCTCTCACTCCGCAGACTGCTCTTTCCCCAGATGTTCAAATGACTCGTGCATTCACCCATTCATTCTTTTTTTCAGGTCTCTGCTAAAATATCACTTTCCCAGAAGCACCCTCCTTCACCACCCAATATTCAACAACACCCCATCCCCAGCATTCCTTATGCCTCTTACTAAAGGCTTTCCTTTCCCCCCCCACCGCAGCATTCACCCTCATCTGATTTACTATATATTTGTTTATTCCGCTAGAAATGTAAGCTCCAAAATACTAGTGACTGTGCATATTTTTTGCAATGTACACAAAGTGCCTAGAACAGTACCCAGCATGTAGTAAGAACTTAATCTTTGTTGAGTGAATGAATTAACAACGGAAAATAGATGAGGAAGTATCACTTGGGGGTGGGCTTTGGAAGAAGGAGGTGGATACAGAATGCAGACTACAGAACCATCCAGGAGACTGAGCTAGAAGCCCAGATTTTTGGATCAGGGAACGTGGGAAAGGAGAGACAGCATGAAAGAAGTCTGCAATGGGAACATCTTAGATATGGTAGAATGAATATTGGAAATGAAGGTAAAAAAAGAGTCTGGTGATGTGATAATTTTTAGGGAAATGGGAATGTGAGTGCCACGAACAGAAAGATGCTGGTACAGAGGACCACTTTGGAGGAGAATATGGGCTCAGTGTTTGGTTAGACTGCATTTGATGTGTCTACAAAACATCCACTTGGAGGCTCCTCTCAGGGCAAAGGGCAGAGACCAAGCCTGTAAGATGGGCAGGAGTCTCATGCACTCTTTTGGGCCACAGTCTAATACTCAGGCGGGCTGGGTATCCAGCTTAGCTTAGAAAATAATTAGATGAGGTGTCCTGCTTGAAAGGCAGCATGCTTGGAGCTTGGCGTGCTGGGAGAGGGCAAATGCTGGTCCTTCTAGTAAAGTGCTGAGTGGAGTGGAAGGCAGAGACAGCCAACCCAGCAAAGCAAGAGCAAGAGTGTAGTGGTTTTTTTTGGTCGCGCCATACGGCGTGCGGGATCTTAGTTCCCCGACCAGGGCTCGAACCCGGGCCCCCTGCAGTAGAAGCATGGAGTCTTAACCACTGGACCGCCAGGGGAGTCCCAAGAGTGTATATTTTTTCATGTTGATAAGAAAGTTTGGGGCTTATTAGGGATTTCTGAAGACAGGAAAATGCCACTTCATAGACATTCCAGTTTCACGAGTGACTGAGACAATCTGCAGCTTTAAGCCCACTGATAATGGCTGCAGCAACCTTGACTGCCCAGGAATGCACCACCTCATAAATCTTGCTTAAATACTTACTGCTCTCATGTCACCCTAGTTGGGAGTCCACTTAAGCAGTTTCACCAGTTAAATATTGGCAGAGACCTGTTTTCCCACCACTCAGTGAAGGAGATTTGGTGCCTTCTCCAGAGGGCTGGTGGTGTGAGTGGAACCTCTCTACATTCCTGGGTGAGGACCACGTGGCCCCTGGTATGGAGGCCGTGGTGAACGAGCCAGCTCCCTAGAGCAGGTCCTCACATGCCTTGGGAGGACAAACCATAGAATCAGAACCTCATCAACTGCCCAGTGACCTCACTAAAAGATAGCACCCAGGGCAGCTGAACCCTCAACAGCTCACTGACTGACTCAGCCAATTCCCTTCAGGTAAACTTTTGAAAGTGGCAATGATTTATCTTTAGTTGGGCACCTCTGAGCCAACAGTTAAGAGGACCAAATTACCCTCTTATTTACTTTTTTTTTTTTTTTTTTTTTTTTTTGCGGTACGCAGGCCTCTCCCTGCTGTGGCCTCTCCCGTTGCGGAGCACAGGCTCCGGACGCGCAGGCTCAGTGGCCATGGCTCACGGGCCCAGCCGCTCCGCGGCCTGTGGGATCCTCCCGGACCGGGGAACGAACCCGCGTCCCCTGCATCGGCAGGCGGACTCTCAACCACTGCGCTACCAGGGGAGCCCCTACCCTCTTATTTAAAAATATACGCCCGTCTGTCCTCCCTCGATGTGCTCTGTAAAAGGCACTGGTTCTGATTTTCCCTGCAGGATGCCTCAGGATGCCTCACTCCTTCTGCTGTCTTTCTCTCCTTCAGGCCTGGAGCAGGTGTTTGCTTTGCCCTGAGTGGTTTGAATAGATTCCTAATGGACATGTCAGTTTGGTCAAATATTTATCCAAATGTATGATCTTTCATTCAGAGAAATGGATGATTTTCATTTTTGCTTTATTTTTTCAACCTCAAGGGGAGATGACATAGCGTAGTTTACGGAATAAGGCTTTCTTATCTCCATACATGATGGGCCAACTGACATCATCATGGTCTAAACCTAGTAAGCTCTTAATATCCAACTTTCTGCCCCTCTAACCTGCCCAGGGAAGTGAAACTGTGCTGGGGCAGGAAAGCCCTGGCCTTCTGACTCATACTCGGGACCGTGTCCCTTTGAGGTCTTGATTTCTCCTGCCATTGCAATGAGCTGGGCACACTTCTCCACGGCTCCAGGTCTCATCCTCGGTCTGCTGGAATTTTCCTTCTCAGACCAGTTCTTTTCAAAGTCATTCTCCTCCTCCCTCACCCCGCCAGCACACCAGCATCAGCTCTTCAATGGGAAGAAATACAGGAAGGACATCCAAATACAGGAAGAGCAGCTGCCTTCAAACAACCCAGCAGCAATCTCTGACATAAGGAAATGAAAAGCCTGACAACCTGCTCGACAGAGTGGGAGACGGGAAATACAGGGAGAATCATTAAATTACTCTCCCGATAAATTATCCTCACACACAACAAAATCCACCTCTACTTGCTAGGCAGCCTCTTACAGGCCATGTCTCTACTTTCTCATTTATAAGATGGGGACCCTCCTAGGCTTGTTCCAGGAGGTAAATATCATAGCTCCTCAAAATGAAGAGATCGGTAATTCATTCTTCCCACACATACTATTGAGTGTCTAATATACGATAAGTCCCAAGGATAAAGCAGTATCCTCTTAAGGAATTGACATGCTAAGGAGAAGCTGAGGCTAGAGGACAAAGAAGGAAGCCTCCAGCTACAGAGTCAAAAGGAAGAGCATTCCTGGGAGAGGGCAGAGCTGAGGCAAAGGCCCTAACCTGGAAACAAGTCTTGCACCCCCAGGAAACCAGAAAATGGCCAGTGTGGCTGGAGCTTGTGGGTAAAAGTGAGAGTGGGGAGGGAAGCAGGGATCAGTTCATGTGAGACTTGCAGGTCAGGGTAAGTATTTGGATTTCAAGTTCAGTAAAATAGGAAGAATCTACATTCTGATTTACATTTTAAAAGGTCACATTGTCTTCTCTTTGTAGAGGATTGCAAGAGTGAGAGGAGGAAGAGTAGTTTGGAACAAAGGACAGTCATTTAGGAAAGAGAGTATGTGGCTTGGACTCTACATATAGGACTTTTCACTTCCGGACAGTAAAAGTTGAGTCTTAACTGGTTTCCAGTAGCATCTAAGTGCAGGCATTCAGAGTAAAGCATCTTCCCTTATGATCTATATGAAGAGATCTTTGTGACCCTTCTGAAAAATCCAGTTTACTTATCCTTTGGATCACATCTAAGTCTGGAATCTTTGTGGGTCAAAGTCAGAGAATAATAGTATCTAGAGCTGGTAAGAGGTCATATGGTACATTCTTGGCCTCAGCCTGGCTACATGTAGACCCTTTCAGTCCAGATGAATGTCTATGCTTTGAGAAAATTTAACAGTTTTATTGAGATGAAATTTACATACCACAAAATTTACCTATTTAAAGTGTAGAAGTCAGTGGGTTTTAGTATATTCACTGAGTTGTGCAACCATCACCATGATCTATTTTTAAAGTATCTTTCATCACTCCAAAAAGAAGTCTTGTCCCATTAGCAGCCACTCTCCATTCCCTGTTTCCCCCCCGCCCCCCACCTAGGCAAACACTAACCTACTTTCTGTTTTCATGAATTTGCTTATTCCATACATTTTATGTAGGTGCAGTCATACAATATGTGCCCTTTTATGGCTGGATTCTTTCACTTTGCATAATGTTTTCAAGGTTGATTCATGTTGCAGCATAAATCGGTACTTTCTTTTACCGATGAATAAAATCCTATTATATGGATATACCACTTTTTGCTTATCCATTCATCAGTTGATAGATATTTGTGTTGTTTCTATTATTTCTACTTTTTGGCCATTATGAATAATGCTGCTATGAACATACATGTATAAGTTTTTGTGGACGTGTGTATTCATTTATCTTGGATACATACCTAGGAACGGAATTGCTGGATCATGCAGAGAGTCTATATTTAATTGTCTGAGGAACTGCCAGACTGTTTCCACATGAATTTATACTTTTTGAAAATACTGTATGCACAATGCAAGAGATTTCACCCTGCTCCCTGACTGTGCATTTCTTAAGTTATCTTCATGACCAGGAAGTTTTTCTCTACAATGAATTTTATAAAACCTTTTTCCTTATATTTCTATACTTGAAAGTTTCCTCCAAATAAAGCAATAATGAATTCTTTGGCTTATTTTCTTTCCTCTAGATATTTTATTTCTCCTATTCCATTATAGACCCTTTCTTCTTTTAAAAATGAAGGATCTAAAAAGGATCTCACCAATGCCAGCAATTACAAAAGACTGCTTTCCTAGTGACAGCACACATTGCTTTCTTAGTTATATCTACAGTCACTTTGACCCTCAGGTCTTTTTCTGTCTTACTTGTGTAAGTTGCGTTAATCATTCTCCTCTGTTTGCGGTTTTCCATATTTATACCCATCACTCTACATACCAACACTTAAATTTGGTGCTCATCTGGCCTCTGAAATGGAGGCTTTCTTTCTTGCTTATCATACTCCTCTTACTCATTTCTCCACCTTGGTTCCATAGAACCAGCACATATTTTTCAGAGGCTGGGAGAAGGGCCTCTTTCTCTGGACTAAACCTTGTCTTAAATTCTCAGCTCTCGTTGGGCTCTTCCCTTTGAGATGAAGGAAGCTGAATCCTCCTTGCTCCCATGTGCAACATAATAATTCTGCTCGGATCACACTCTTTATGAAGTAATGCCTCCTAGTTATCTGTTCATCCATCCCTCATTTAACAAAGTTATTAAAAGTCAGGCACTGTTCTAGGTTCTGGGGATACTGTAGTGAACAAAACAGACTAAGACCCTATGCTCACGGTTTATATTCCAGTGAAGTTTATATAATTTAAGCAACAACAATCTTGAACTTTGGGATCAGGTCATTTGAAAGGGACTTTACATTTTCTGGTGAAGTCCACCCCCTCTTTTTTTTTAAAAAAAAAAACTAAAGTTGTAGAACAAAAGGATCACTTGACTTGTTCATAATCGATCCCTAGTAAAGCTAAAATGGATCCCAGGTCTTAGATTCCCAGTTTCCTTTCCACCACACTGTGCTAATGGAAAAGGTTTGAGAAGTCCTTTGAACTGGCAGGCATGACATGAATTAATATAGCTTCTCATAGTTATGGAACCATTTCTGAGATGTTAGTAGACATTGCTATCGATCTTGGAATCAAAGAACACAAGGTACATGGAAGAGAAGGAAAAGCAAAAAGTGGTATTTGAAACTTCCTTTTTAAACCAGACCCTCTTACTTGAGCAAACATCTCTGAGATCAGACTCTCAAGTTACAGTAAACATTGTGAGCAAACATATATGACTTAGCGTCTCTTTCAGAGATTCCTTTTATTTTCTACAAGGGATGATGAAAGCTGCTCTCAGAGGGCAAGTCAGGCAGCGAATTTTCCTGTTATAATTTCAAAGTTCAGCATGTTATGTTGTGTTCCCAGTGGCTTCCTGTTTCCCCTTTCCCTCAGAGGTCAAGATTAACAGCAATTTTCCATCTTGAAAACAATGCAAACATTTCACCCCTATGGATTACAGGGAGGCTGGGCTCCTTGATGTGGGTACACATCTGGTCCTTTATGAGGTAGCTTGTTTCTTCTCAAGGCCTTCTCTTAGACTGGACAAAGAAGTGGATTTTTTTCACTGGTGTGGGAAATAATTCCAAAATTGTGTTTATTAGAAGCCTATGCTCAGAGGCATGCCTTTGAGACTTCTGGTTTTGCAGCCTGGAAGAATCAATCTTCTTTTTTGGGGGGCGGAAGGGGTGTCTTCAAATGTAACAAAATTCTTATTTTTTTAATTGAAGTATAGTTAATTTACAATGTTATGTTAGCTTCAGGTGTACAGCAAAGTGATTCATATATATATACATATATATGAATATATGTATATTTATGAATATATATATTCTTTTTCAGATTCTTTTCCCTTATAGATTATTACAACATATTGAGTAGAGTTCCCTGTGTTATACAGTAGGTCCTTGTTGATTACCTATTTTATATATAGTAGTGTGTATATGTTAATACCAAACTCCTAATTTACCCCTCCTCCCCTTTCCCTTTTGGTAACCGTAAGTTTGTTTTCTGTGTCTGTGGATCTATTTTCTGTCTTCCTGAGGTCTACACTTGGTTTTGATGGCTGAGTATCATGAGCTTTCTTCCATCCTCAAGAGCAGAGATGTTCCTGTTGACTCTATGCTATTGGACCTCTGCCTCTATCACCATATCTTTTTCCTTCTAAAACCTCAGGGAAAGCAATGAGGAGTCAATGGAGACAGTAAAGACAAGAAACAGGAATAAATATATACCAAGAAAATGCAAGATTTATCCTCTAAGATAGAAAGAAATTAAAGGGGAAGCATCATGGTGGCTTAAAAGTGAAATGTTTACAAATTAGAGGCAAATTTGGAAATTTAAAAGATTGTTTAGAAAGAGAGAAGACAAAAATATGTAGGAAATCTCTACCCATCCACCGTTCCCTGTAATACTCCTTTCCCTAATCACCTCACCTCCCCTTCTCCCCACATACACACACCTCAACTTGACAACAAATGCAGTCTGGTAATAAGTGGCAGCAAAAAATTTAATAATTTCCCAAATGAGGCAAGGGATGATCTGGTCCTTTGTCTCTAATATTTATGATTGCTCTCATTTACACACTGGAAATGGGAGCAATCATGTTTCTTGACAGAAATCCCTCTGTCTGCATTTGTTTACTTAGAGATGATGCTTGTAACATCCATCAATCCCAGGAATCAAAACCTTCTGGTTTGCAGCTGTCACCATGCCACACATGACTTTTAGCTAGTTCTTCAAACCATTTTCATCTTTCTGTGGTCACTGAAATAAAGTGGGATTCTTTTCAATTTCTATCAGCATTTATTAAATACTTACTGTGTGTCATTTTTGCTGTGGAATGTGGCAAGTTGAAAGGGAATGAGTATACAATTTTCTAGTTTCAAGTCACTCATAGTCTTTTGAAAATGAGCAGAAACAGGAACACCCAATGAGTATTGTGATCTTATGCTCATGGTCTCTACCAAAGCCCACTAACTGGTTAGAACAGGGAGTTGTCAAAGGGGAGCTGTGTCTTTCACCTGGGACTGAGGGCCACCTCTGATAACTGCTGGATACCTTCAGACCCAGGGCTGTTCCCTGACAGACACAGCCATATAAGACTTCAGATGTCTTAGGAACTTCTCAGGAGGATAGTGACAATTTTTCTTGCTTAGACTTGGAGGAACCAGGTGGATTAGAGTAACTTTGACTGATATTATATCACAGTGGCTACATGGCCATCACACGGTGATATAATTAATCTGCAAGAACCAAGTTATATCCATTCTGATCCATCATGCTAACTAGGCTCACTAGAGGACAGTGAGAAGATTTGCAATTCAACAGGGGAAAAAAACTAACCCACAGCAGGTAACATAGTATAAAGAATAAAACCAAGGCTCTGGAGCCAGACTCTCTGGATTTGAATCCTGACTGTGCTCCTTACTAGCTCTAAGACCATGTACAATTCTCTTAATCTATGCTATACCTGTAAAACTGGATGATAATAGTGGTGTCTGCCTCAGAGAGTAATGAGGGTTAAATGAATTAATACTTTGAAGTGTTCTGAATAATGTCAAGGCCATAGTAAGGGCTCAATAAATGTTAGATCTTGTTATTATATTAACTACCTTAAACAGTAGGTTAATTCAGAACCAACTCATGCAATATTAGCCACGTTGAGAACTCAGAGCACAGATATACTGATGAAATCTGAGTTGGCTTCATGGAGGTGGTGACACTCAGTTTTGTACACAGGTGGGACTTTCAAGGTAAGGGAATAACACCTGCCATGTCTTAGATATATGAATGAGTTGAGCATTACACATTAGGAGGAGGCTGATGAATAAGCGCTACAAGAGTCAAAGTTGCAAGATCCTCAGGCAAAAGCTGAAGAGAATAAACACTCACTGTTTAAAATTCCACCCAAGCTAACTGAGCGATAATGAAGCACGGTGACAGAATGAGTACAATGCATAAGACGACAGAGAACAATTTTAAAGATAGAATTAATTTATACTCGTATAAGAAAATAAGCACCTTTACTGAACAGAAATTTAGAGGAGTTACTATAATGTAAGGAGGACAGTGTATAAATCAGACTTTAAGTTTCAAACAACAGAATTCACTGTCTATTTTAAGCAGAAAAGAAATTTCTGAAGGAATATTTTTAACCGCCTCCCAGGATAAAGAAGGAAAAGTAGAATCAAATTACAGAGTTACACAGCCCCAAACAATGCCCAACCATGCTGGGGCTTCTCTAGCTAAAATTCCCTGACACCACAGGTCAGCACCTATCACACTCAGGACTAGATAACAGAAGGCCCATCACTACCATCTTTGAAGTCACGGTCTAAGTCAGGGGCAGACAAACTTGCTGGCTGGACATCAATTTTTGTAAATAATGTTTTTTGGAATGCAGTCATGCCCACTAGTTTACACAGTGTCTATAGTTATTTTTGTGCTACAGCCACAGAACTGAATCTTGGAGACAGAGTCCATGTGGCCCTGAACAAAGCTGAAATATTTATTATCTGCCCTTTTATAGAATAAGTTTGCTAACCACTGGACTAGATACTTATTTAGCCCTCAGAAGGAAAAGGAATCCAGACCTAGAACCAAAAATGAAACCATGGCATCCCCTACTAATCAGTACATTCTCCTCTCTCACCAGAAACAGGCTACAGGAACAGAAATAGCTTCCATAGAGACATGAATAAGGGTCTCAAATGGAAAGATGAGGGTGCTACTAACAATCACAAAACATTGGAAGAAAACTAAGTACAAAACAATCAAGATACATAGAAAATAAAATAACATAAAGAAAAAAATTGTCAGAACAAACAGACCAATACCTTAAAGTTAGCATAATTAATATCTATAGAAGCTTAAGAGAAGGTATTGCATTCAGCAAACAAGAGTTTATTACTCTATAAAAGCATGGAAATTAAAAAAAAATGTGATCATAAAAAGCAGAAGATGAATGTACATTGGTAAAAGAGAGTAAGTAAAAATACTGCCAGAAAACACTTCAAAATGGAAAGGATTTGGGAAGTATGACAGAAAATTTACATGGTATGAAGGGTACATTAAAAGCTTCCATTTCCATCCCAAAAGAGAATATAAAGAACAAGATGGAGATGGGATCTGGGGAAAATCTAAGGGGGAAGAAAGGAGCTTTACATTAAATGGTGAGCAGGTTGAGTGCTGAGCAGGATAAATAGGGAAAGTGTCTTGTTTCTACACATTTTGATGAAATGTAAGACACGAATGATAGAAAATCTTAAAACTCACAGAGGAGAATCTTACAATTTTCTTAGGGTTAGAGTTAGAGTTACCTCAAAGAAATAAGAATCATTTGGCATAAGATGTTACACTGACACATTGGATCCTAGCAATAGGATCTGGATAAAGCAGAAATGAGAAATAAGATATAATTATAATTAGGTATAAAATTTTTAAATTACATGAAAATGCTATATGAAAAATCCTTACAAAATGAAAATTTTATGGGAATGCATTACCCAAACTGGCTAAAGAAGAATAGAAAAAACTGCACAAACCTGTGGAAAACTAGAAAAGATTCCCAAAGATCTATACCATAAAAGGCAATCATTTCTGCTCTTCCATAGATTATAGCTGCCAAACTTTTCAAGAACACATAATTTCTGTTTTATAAACTCTTGCAAAGGTAGAAAAAAAGGAAGGTTTCCTAACTCGAGCCAAGGCTAGCATAACCCTCATACCCAAGGCACAAAAGACTGGCATGGAGAAGGGAAGTGGGAAGCAAATCTCACCTTTGAACAAAGATACGAAAGTCCTAAATAATATATTAATAAATTAATTCCAAGAATATGTAAAATGAATAATAACTTATGTTATTTTATTGCTCCATTTCCCCTCCTTCATTGGTTTGGAAGTCATAGTCTCCTCCACCCATTAGTTAGTTGTTTGGTGCCTTTAAGACTGTAACCTTTTTCTCTAGCTTTTTAGTTACTCTCAGTAGAAAGTCTGGTCAAAATTATGTAGCCTACTGTTCCTAGAAACAGAGGCTCTGGAACCTTCAGTTTTTGGAAACAAATAATTCAGTGCCCTCAAATATCATACACAAACATAAATTGTAAATGAAATATATATATATATATATTGGGGGGAAAATGAATAATTTCTATATCATTATCCTGACCAAAGGTAGTGGTTAGGATGAAAGGAGGAGAATTTTTTTCTAAGCAAGACACAAAACCCAGATGCTATAAAGAAAAAAGATTAATAAACTTGACCACATACAAATTTAAACTTATTTAAATTTAAATTAAACTCATTACAAATTCACAATTACAAATTTAAATTGACTTGACAAAGGACATTATAAGGTATATCAAGAAACAGGAGACAACTTGAGAGAAGACATTTAGGGACCATATAACAAAGAATAATGTTCATAATAATGAAGGGAGGATTTACTAATCAATAAGAAAATGACAGGGAACCGGCCCCCGTCTCAAGTGAGCCAAACTTATCAACAAGCAAGTCACAGAGCAAAAAATACAAATGATGAATAAAGTTAAGAAGATAATCAACTTCTATAATAATCGATGAGGTGAGACCAGACTACAGATAAACTAGTACTAGCCTATGCAGCCAGTAATAGCAAAACATGTATATACCTTTAGCCAGCATTTTACCTGTGATTATCTATCCTAGAAGATTCACACATGTTTTCCAAGGTGCTTATCTGGAAATCCTCAATGCCCCTCAGTGACTAAATAAAGGTTACACATCCAACCTATGAAATGCTTTGTAAGTGTTATAAATATTGGGATAGAGTTATATCTGCCTTAGGAATATATCACTGTGAAAGGATATTAGGTAAAAGAAGTAAGTTTGAGAACTTTTCTTTTTCAGTTAAGTTAAAAAAAATCCCATGTGTACCTGTGCATACATATTTATAAATGCTAAAACAAAGCCTGAAAGATGAATTACCAAATTGTTAGCAATGTTTGCATGTGGGAGGCATTTGAGAGTTCCACGTGGGTGAGGGAGGGCTCTCGCACGTTTTCCTACATAGTAATATATTCCTTGACTGTTTTATAATGAGATGTATTCATTCATTACTTATATATTAAAAGAAAGAAGTACGGTGCATAGGCTGTAAGATACAATTAAAGGAGCCTGAGTTTTAGAATTAAGCAAACTTGGCTTTTATAATCCTGGCTTTTTCTTGCTGGGTCTGTGAATTTAGTGAAGTCACTCAAGCTCTCTGAACCTTCATCTGAATGTACACACCCTTAAAATGAGGGAAATTAAGTAAAAACATGTATGTAAATGTCAACTAGTGCTTTGCATGTAGTAGGTTTTTAACACAACTTGATGTGTTCCATCTGTCTGGGAGAGTGAACAATAAGACAGCCAGAGGTTGGGCCAAGACCTCTTCTTCATGACTTTGAAAGTGAGACTAAGAATGACCTAGCCTTCATGTGGTAAGGAGACAAGTCACTGTAAAATCTTGAACCGGAGAGTGACTTGATCCAAAAGATGTTTTAGGAAGATTAGTTTGACAATTATAGAGAGAAAAAAGAGTCCACTGGCGTAGCTTTCCTTTTCTGTATAAACAGTGATATTGAAGAATTCGAACTGTTATGATCATTTGTCTCTCACTTTCAGACATGACCTAGCTGAGGATGTGGGCAAAAGAAAGGTCCCCAAGGAAGCCCTTAGCTCCGTAGCTTTATTTGATCCTCTCAGAATCAGCATCGTGGCTAAGCTCCAGCAGAGTCAGTTTCTCTAACTGCTTTTTGCCAGGATTGTCTATTATTCTTTCAGCTTTCTAAGCTACCACTGCAGACAGCAAAGCACAACCAATTGTTCCTTAGTAAGCTGAAGGGTACTTTGAAGGTAGACTTGGTTTTCTCATAGCACAAAATTTTATAATTACAAACCTTCCAAAAAGGATTTCTCAAAGTGAGGATAGACCCTCTGTGTTTCCCTGGGAGCTAACTGATATTCTGGCAGGATATTCTCACATGGTCCACCCATGTCAGCCTAGCTGAGCCCCAGGACCCCCAGCCTGGCCATTCAGGATAACCCTCATGTCCCAACACATGTCTCCTAGAGGATAACACTTGTCTGTGGTCCACTTAATGATGATAGTACCAATAATGAGTACATCTGCATACTAACTTGGAGTTTACAAATCCTACAAATACCTACCATTGAGAAAAAGACCATACTTCTTAACAATCTTCTGTCTAGGGCTCTCTCACCCTATGTTTTTGTCTCCATCTCCTCTCTATACCAGAAACCATCCTGGCTGATTCTCTAGATTGTGGTGGTATTAACTGTACTCAGCCTTGTGAAGGCAGGGGATAGATATCAACCTTTTTATGTTCAGTGCGCTGTCAGTCACGCCACTGCCCACATTAGTTTCCAAAGACTTAGAAATAAAAATATTTGCCATGGATTGGCTGAATTGGATCATATGTTACGAAAGCAACTGCTATATGCCTCTGGGTACACTTTGCAAGTCATTCAGCAACCTGCTCTGAGAACCACACCTTTGCAGGTGCCTTTATATATGTTCTGTGCTGCGGTGTGAACACTGAATTTACAGAAAGATCACACTGAGATGGACTTAGGTGCTGTTCTCCCTAGAAAGTAAAGAAGTCAAGGTAAGCTTCCAGAGGCTTTGGAAGTAGGAAGGACAGAGTAAACAATACAAATTGCATAACCCAAGGCTGAGGTCTATGCCATTGCTTTAATCTTTCTTTTCTCTTCCCTAGGATTCAGTCTAACCGTCACATCCTTATCTCCCAGCCCTTGCTAGAGTGAAATGGGTGAAGCTCTTTCCAAGTCCACATTGTGTTAGAGAAAGTGTATGAGGCTACTTTTCCGGGTAAGAGTCCTGTATTACAGTTTTCCTCTTCAACTGGCCTGTGTGGTTTGGGGTCTGTTTTTTGCCTTCTCTGTGTCTCAGAAGCTCCTCCCATAAAGCTGACTTAAAACAAATTAAACAAACATAAACAGAGGCTTATGTTTCTGATTAAGATGGTGTAACAGGCATGGATTTATCCTCCTGCTTCCAACAATTTAAGAAATGGACAAAATATGTGAAAAATGGCTCTCAAGACATTGGAAAAAAATCAAACGAAATGAGCTCTACAATTGCCCAAATTACTGCCTGGAGAAAGTCTCCAGGCTGCAGTTCAGAGATTAGAGGTCTGAGTTGTGGAGATGGAGTTGGGTGTTTGAAATAGCCAATGACTCCATGCTGGAGTTCATGAGGTAAGGTACAAAAGAAGGGAGACATAATCAGAGAGAGGAATTGGAAGATCATGAGAGGGTCCCCCTTGAGTATTCAGTTAAGTATGGATCAAAGCATCTGTGCAGGAAAACTACCTGAGCCCAAGGAAGGAATCACTAAAAGGATTCAAGGGAACAATGTCTGGAACTCACACAGGGCTGGAAATAGTGTTGATTCCCATCAGTCAGAACAGAAAACCTCCTAATTCATGGGGCACTGGATATATCACTAATAAAGGTCTTGTCTGAGAAGTGAGGCATAATTAGCCTTTGACTAAATGTTGCTTGGGTCCCACTGAAAAAGCTTAAAACCAAGACCTAAATAATCAAAGTGTTTCCAGTAACGTAATTGTGTCCCAGAACAAAGCTCATGAATATTTTCAGGAAACTAAGGCAAAATTAACAATGTCTGGCATCCAATCTAATGTTACCAGGCATCTTGAGAGTCAGGAAAATACAACCCATAATGAGGGAAAAAATAAGCCCATTGAGACTAACTCAGAAATGACAGAGATGATAGAATTAGTAGTCAAAGACATTAACAGAGTTACTATAACACTATTCCACATGGTCAACAAGCTAGAGGAAAGGTTGAACATGCTAAGAGAGACAGTGTATATAGAAATAAAGATTCTAGAGATGAAAACTATAATGTCTGAGGTAAAGAATATACTAGATGGAATTGATTACATTTAACATTGCAGAAGAAAAGACTAATGAACTTAAAGACAGAAATATAAACTATCTGAAATGAAACAGAGATAAAAGGACTTACAAAAAAGTGAACAGAGCATCGGTGAACTGAGGGACAAACTGAAGTAGCCAAAGATAAGTATAATTGGAGTCTGAAGGAGAAAATGGGGAAGGGGACAGAAAAAATATATATCTGAAGTAATAATGGCTAAGAGTTTATAAATTTGATGAAAACTATAACCCACAGATCTGAGAGGCTCAATAAACTCAAGCACAAGAAAAACCAAGAAAACTACACCATGGCAAATCACAATCAAATTTCTTAACACCAGTGATATAGAAACACGGTTAGAGGGAAAAAGGTGTACTACATACATGCTGAGGAACAACGGTAAGGATGATAGCAGATTTCTTGCTTGAAATCTTATTTGATTTCTTGTCCTCAAATTAGAAGGCAATGGAGCAACACCTTTAAAGTAGTGAAAGAAAAACATCCTATCTAGAGTTCTCTATTCCACTACAATATCTTGCAAAGGCAAAGGCAAAATAAAAGCTTTTCATACGTGCAAAAGCTGAAATAATTCATTGCCAATACATATTCCCTGTAAGAAATACAAGTGAGTACAAATAAGTCTTTCAAGCAAAAGTAACATTATACCAGATAAAAACATAAACACAAAATAATAAAATGCACCAGAAATGTTTACAGGAAATGAAGGGAATAGAGGAACAAGTTAAACTACACCATGAAAAAGCAATCAGCCAAATCCAGAACACTGGGACATTTTTCAGATCTCCTCAATTAATTTCTTTAAGAAACAAAACAAACAAATGAAAAAATAATGACTAGAATGTGAACTGATGATTAAAAGAGTCAGCGATAACCTCTAATACCTACTAGAATGGCTAAAATTTTAAAACACTGAAAATGCAAAATATTGGCAAGGATGTGATTCAACCAAAACTCACATGCATTGCTGATGAGAGTGTAAAAGGTACAGACACTTTGAAAAACTCCTTAGTAGTTTTATGTAATGTATGTTTATATACATTTTACCATATTATGGACTAGCAATTTCAATCCCATGTATTTACCCTAGAAAAATGAAAACTTACATCCATAAAAGGACTTAAAAGAGAATGTTTACAGCACCTTTATTTATAATAGTCTCAAACTAGAAACAACCTAATCAATAGGTAAATGGATAAGCAAACCATGGTATCCCATACAATGGAATAATATAATAATTTAGCAACAAGAAGCAATATATAACTAACAGAAGCAAAAATATGGGTGAATCCCAAAAACATTAAGCTGAGCAAAAAAAGCCAGACACAAAAGGGGTATATATTCTATAGTAACATTCATATGAAGTTCTAGAACAGTCAAAGCCAACCTATGTATGGTGACTGCCTCTGGGGTAGGAGGTAGTAACTGACTGGGAGGGGACTTAAGAAAACTCTTTTGAGTGATGGAAATGTTCTATATCTTGATCAGGGTATGAGTCACACAAGTGTATGCATTTGTCAAAAATTAATTGAACTGTACACTCAAGATTTGTGTTTTTCATTATATATAAATTATACCTCAATTTAAAAGAATGGAGATGAAGAGTAAAATATATTATCATCAATATGTGGACCCTATTTAGACCCCAATACCAAACAAAACCTGACTGTAAAACATTTTTTAGGCAATCAGAGAAATATGAAAATGGACAGACAGACAGATGATATCAAAGAATTATTGATAATTTTGTCTGGGTGACAAAGCTGTCCTGGTTATATAAGAAAATGTCTTTATTTTTATTCCTATCTGGAAAATATTTGGGCAAGGTAATATGATGGCAGGGATTTGCTTTAAAATGCAAGCAATTAGGGCTTCCCTGGTGGTGCGGTGGTTGAGAGTCTGCCTGCCGATGCAGGGGACACGGGTTCGTGCCCTGGAACGGGAGGATCCCACATGCCGCAGAGCGGCTGGGCCCGTGAGCCATGGCCGCTGAGCCTGCGCGTCCGGAGCCTGCGCTCCGCAACGGGAGAGGCCACAACAGCGAGAGGCCCGCGTACCACAAAAAAAAAAAAAAAAAAAAAAAAAAAAAAAAAATGCAAGCAATTAAAAAAAGTAAAGAAGGAAAACGAAGGGCTGGATGAAGTATAGCAATATGTTGATATTTGTTGAATCTAGGTAACAGATAAGAAGGAATCCATTAAACTCTCTTATATATATATGTGCATATACATGAAAATTTTTATAATAAAAATTGCAAAATGTGTGTCCCATCAAAATTTCATAAGAAAAGTGAAAAACATGTTTTAAAAAATGATTTGTATCAAATAGAAACTAAAGTTTCCTTCACCAGAGATTTTCATGAATTGATATTTGAGTCCAGGCTGGTGCCTCCATGGACAAAGATTTTCTTTGGCCCTGGTGTCGCTGGTGGTGAGGGCTCCACTTCAACCTCTAGACTCCTCATCTGGAGCGCAGGAGAGGAGAATCCCTCCTGGCTCTGTTCTTGTTAATGACAGGAGTCACCTTCCCATATACGCTGTATTTTAGATAGTGGTTATAGCTCAAGCTGATGTGAACTGACCTCAAGGGTTATTTCACATTAGCTATCTCCACACTTTTTGATCACACACCCTTGTGAGCTAAAAATATATATATATATATATATATATATATATATATATATATATATATATATATATATATGGGTGAGCATTTCCAATATATGTATATATTTATAAATTTCACACACCCATGCACACAAATGTTCTAATATATTTTGCACATGATAAAACATTATAAAATTGAAATAAAAAGATGGGATAAAGATGGGATAAATGAAATAAATACTATTTTTAAATTTCTGACTAATCTTGATAGCTTCCTGATACCATTCATCTTGAAAAGATGGCATGAATTTAGCAAAAGACAATCAGTTAGGGCAAGGATTTTCATGAATGATAGTACATATGATTTACCTCAGAGTAAGGCAGTAACCTTAGAACTTGCATTTGAGGAAAGCAGGGACTCTGCAGAGCCACCAGTGGTCAAATGGAGAGCAGGCTGCCCTCTTGCACTAAGTATGATCGGAATCTTTCATCTGTACACAGTCCTTCAATGAGCCTCACACCACAGGCCCTGCTCCTCCTGTCTCACTGCCCCAGCTTCATATCCATTTATATTTTGTTTTCTTTCCCAGTTTCCCAGTCTACAATGGAATGGATAGGCAATGGATGATCCAGTTCTCCCAAGGTACCCTCTGTTCCTTGGCACCTTCTTTCACCTGGTCTTTGCCTGGCATCCTAGCTTGTCTCTCTGTCTCTCTTCTTGAGTCTTGTTGTCCTGTACTGTCAGATAAAACTTTCCAAGATTCCATGCTACCCACAGAAAAAGTCCCATGTGTTTTTACCTGGAAGACCACCCTCAAGCCCAACTTTATTTCCCATTGCTTCCTTCTGCAATCATTAACTCTCCTGGTCCCTTTACTGTTACCAAATAATCAAGCCACATCCCTGCATCCTAGTTTTGTTTCTGCTTTTTCCTCTCTCTGAAATGTCCTCTCCTCCCTACCTTTCTTAATAATCCTTAGTTTTAAGTCCCAGTTTGGGTATCACCTCTCCACAAGGCATTTTTGGACCATTCTGGTCCCTTTAGAATTCTTTCCTCTCCTAAAAACAAAAACAAAGGCAAAAAAACAAAACAAAAAAACCCCTCATATAGTAGTTATTGTTGTTCTCTCTCATGCTGTTATTAGACCACAATTTATACTCCTTTTATTTATTGATTGATTTTTGTCTAATCTGGGAACAATGTAGATGCTGAATAAACAAGTGAATGAATAAATGACTCTGCGATCTACTGTCCTCTCTGGAGTGCCATCTTATCCTGCTACTTTTTTCTAGGAGGACACATAGCAGCTAAACTGTAAGCATTAGAAAACTCTGCAAGCGTCATCATATTGCCTGAAGTATGAGTATTATAGTTCTGACTTCATGGAGCACTGTCTGAGTTGTGTCTCTCCTCTCATCCCTCTGGTTTGCTTTCTGTCCCAGGGTAGGGGAAGCAGGGCACCTTGGAGGCAGCACTTTCCCATGTCTTCAGGATGAACCCAGAACCTACATCCCCTGGAGAAGGATACAGGACTAGAGTAGTTTGAAAAATCAATTCCAGAGGAGCCAGGATTCAGGTTATTGAGGTTATGAGCAGGATTACAGAAAAGATCAGACACTGATGCGAGAGGAATAATGTCAGGAAAGGTGTGCTTTGGACATTATGTGGAAGGGAAATCACAAGAAGCAGCATGTCATCTGCTGTCTCTTTACTTCCTTCTAGGCACTGAGAAATGGATGATTTCCTTCTATACAGTTTTGCTACAAACTGGACAGTGGTCAGTATGGTGTAGCGGGACCAAGTAACTGAGTAGGTTTCTTCTAGGTAGGGGGGCAGTTAACAAAGATAATACAATGTTTATCCAGTAACTTAAGCATTTCTATTAAAAACTAAGCTATTTAAAATAAGAGCATTCATACAAAACACTAATTACCAATAAATGTATCAGGCAGATCAATTTAGTGCTCCTAGATTCCAGTTGGTATTGTCTCTATTTGAACATTAACATATTGATACTTTAAATACTTCATCTGATGCTGAGCTTCCTAAATCTTTTTTCTTTCTTTTTTTTTTTTTTTTTTTTTTGCGGTACGCGGGCCTCTCACTGTTGTGGCCTCTCCCGTTGAGGAGCACAGGCTCCTGACGCACAGGCTCAGTGGCCATGGCTCACGGGCCCAGCCGCTCCACGGCATGTGGGATCTTCCCGGACTGGGGCACGAACCCATGTCCCCTGCATCGGCAGGCGGACTCTCAACCACTGCGCCACCAGGGAAGCCCCCTACATTTTTATTGTAAGTGTTTATGAAGCATATGCTTTGTGTTTAACATTGGTAATACAAAGAACTACTCTTTTGCCAATTTTTCTGTGAATTCTATTTCAATCTTTCTTAATGTAGGCCCCAAAGGGGCTCTGGTGAATAGGTAAATATGGATTTTAGATCTGCTGCTTTAAAATGGATAGGCACATGAGGGTTAGATAAGGCCACAAGATGGGAATATAGTCCCTAAATCAATATTTTGGCCTGGTGATTTAGAAAGAGGGGCAAATTTGAAGAAAGAAGAGGAAGCATTTGAGAAACTATATCATGAAGCAGAGTAGTTTAGAAATTTATCCACCAACAGGAAGATGTAACTTGGCTACAAAGACTTGAAGCAGGAAAGAGGTAGTGACTTAGGGGAAATAGTCAGTGCAAGCAGGAAAGGCCTGGGGACTGTAGCATGATAAAGAGCTTGGGCAGAATGTGTGCCCAAGGAGCTGATGAAATATAAAAAAAAAAAAAGAAGAAGAGAGCGCTAACATCTTGTTGTGTGCCTGACTGATATGGAACTGTGAACTGTGTCAAAAGGAAAAAAAAAAAAGATGAAAATACACTTATGACAATGCTATAAATAAAATAGTAAATTAAAAAAAAAAGTCCCTGTGTATTTATAGCCTGCCTATCTGTGCAACCATATATATAAAATATTTGTATTTTACTGTGTTTAAATATTTATTATATTTGATTTCTTTTTTTTTTCCACTAAAAATGGTGTTTGTCCTCTAAATGGCCTGACCATGGTACGTGCTAAAAGGACATATAGGAAGCATGGAAACCATAGAGAATGTGAAAGGAAAGAGAGATCATACAAAGAAAAGAGTGCATGAAGCATCTACGTGCAGCTTAAAGAATAATTACAAAGCGCACAACCACAGACCCATCTCCCAGGTCAAGAACCTGAACTTTGCCAGGACCCAGAAGTTCCCTCGATGTCCTTGCTTCTCACCACCACACTCCCTCCCCTGAGCTCAGGAAGATATTATCTTAGATTCTTCTAAAAGCTTTATAATTCTGCCTTTTACGTTTAGGATTATAATCAATGCTGAACAGATTTTTGTGTATGAAATGAGGTACAGAGCCAACATTTTTTTTCTCATTTGGATCCTCAATTGCCCCACATTCCCCATCTAATAAAAAGCTTAACTTCAGTGTGCTGCATAAATCAATTATCTGTCTATAAGTCCTGAATTTATTTACCCGGCTTTAAAGAGACACTTTATGAGTTTGTTCATTAACTTAAGCCCCTGATTGTTCTAGCTCCCCATTCTTGAGCATTTCCTATGTCTGAGACTTGCTAACTAACAGCCAATTTTCATTTAGCCTCCATCATAACCCTATGAGGGTGCTCTCATTGTTATCCAAGGTGGTTCAAAGGTTGAGTAACTTGCCCAAGGTGGCCAGCTGGTTTGCAACAAAGCCGACTTTCCACAACATGCCCTACATTCTCCTCTGAAGCCCAAACACCTTCCACAGTGATGGCCAGTGATTTCATCTCTGACCATTTCAGCTGCAGGCTTTAAGGTATCCCGCCTAAAACCTGCCCTGACCGATCCTGTGCTATTAGACACATAGCTTGCTCTCTCCGTCTATCTGTCTAGAGACGTGTCTGCTGATTCGATTTGAATTCTTTGTCTATTTAAAGAATCAAATATCAGTCAGCCGCTCAGGCGGCCCAAGCCTCAGGCTCTCTGCCCTGTGCTCTTGCCAAGGGATTTTGGCCAGGTCTGGGGTTTTCCCAAAAGGGCTTGATACTTGATACACACTCTTCAGCCTAATTTTCAACCTGTGATGCTTTCCTGAGCCCATACAGGTAGTTGATTGTGCAGCTTTTTCTTTGTGTGCAAAGAATGTTTCGTCATCAGCCCAGATTTACTCTTCTCAAAGGTATCAGTGAGAGATGGCAGCCTGTGGGAACAGGAGAGTGGATTGGAGGGTTGGAAATGGGTCCTCGCATTGACGTGCATTGCTTGGGTTGCCAAGCAGGGCTGCATTTTCAAAAGGGATAATTATCCAAGGTCTGTTTCAGAGCTGAAATCTGGTTTATAAAAGAAAGGGTTAGGGGTAATGCCATTCACACTGAATTTGCCAAATCCTTGATCATGAAATATTCTCAGAATGTTGGCAATCACTTCTGGGTAACCCCACTTACACAATAGTTCCCAAAGCTGCCAGATGCACTGGTATGAATGCTTAAGTAAGGTCAATAAACAATGTGGGAGTTCATTGCCTTTCTCTGAAATATCTTACTGACTCTGAATATGAAAAATTTGGATAATCTTTCCTGCTACAGAAACACATGTCAGAGCATGGACGTTGATACCTTGCCCCATCCCTGTGACACTGCCACAGCTTGACACAGACCCTGTGAGGTTGGATACAACATAAGACTTTGTTGTTTACATGCTTTACACCTGTTTTTCCTAAGTCTCTTCCTTTGAGATATGCTGGCTTAAAGGCCAGCAGCACCTTGGAAAGAATAGTTCAGGTTTCACTGGAACCTATTCCATGCCTGGTGGGCCCTTACCACACAACCTTAGGTTTCCTGGCAACCTGTCAACAACAAGAAGACTTTAGTTCTTAGCACAGGTGGTATATTCTGCTGGGAAATGAGGTAGACAGTGAAAAGCCACTGCAGTAACTTTTCCTTATTTTTTTTTTTTTTGACTCAGAAAGATTCTAGTTTTCTTGGCGCATGGAATGTGCCTATACTTCTGACCTTTTGTGTTACCAGATCCTTCACTGCCCGCCTATAACACGAGGATGCTTTTGATACATCTCTCACCTTTTAAAAAAATTTGTTTCATCAGCTGTTGTCACTACTATCTGTATCAGCTCCAAGAATGATCTCAGTTGATTATATAAGTATTGGATTTATTTATAAGAAGGAATGATATAGACTTCCTCACGGCAAAACCCTGAATTGCAGCGATGCTTCCTCTTCAAAATCAGCTTCAAGCTAAGTGTTTATTTCAGAATTTCCTGGCACTAGACAAAGCTGGAGGATAAGGAAAGATTACTCAGTCAGTTTAACA
This sequence comes from Mesoplodon bidens, assembly GCF_964165515.1. Classification (NCBI taxonomy): domain Eukaryota; kingdom Metazoa; phylum Chordata; class Mammalia; order Artiodactyla; family Ziphiidae; genus Mesoplodon; species Mesoplodon bidens. Next base: position 94,307,206 of record NC_138160.1, on the reverse strand, counting down.
GGTCCTTAACTTATATATAACTAGTTCCCTGAAAAGATATTTCTCAAAGTCTGAATTTTTGCTATGAGTCCCAAAATTTGCTGAGACAGATTGGTTCACTGTAAATGGGGCTCAGGAAAATCAGTGAAAACCTTTAATATTATATTTTGGAAGTGATCTTCAACATATAGTGTCTAAATGTATAGAGACTGTGTTGGCAGCAAGGAAATTAGCATTGATTAGAAAATCCAGAGGAATGCACGTTATAGACAGACAGCTGCTAAGCTGTTTCTCTCTCTTGTTTACTCTTTTGGGCTGTGGAAGATGAGAGTCCTGCTCTTATGCTCATACTTCCCAATAAAAATCTTTCAGGGACCATCAGGAATGGAGGGAAAGAGACTCTCTGAGGTATTCTAAGATAAACCAAAAAGTAATGTCTGGGAAACAGATTGAGGTAGTTAGGACAGCTGATGCTGCTTCCCTCTACCCCCGAGTCTGTGCTAGCTGAAACATGCAGCAAGGTGGGATCCAAATAACAGCGCATGAAGCCAAGACTGGGCTGGTTGAGATACAAAGCCAGACAGCAGCTTCCATCACCACATCAGCCCACCCCACCCCATTACCATTTGCAAGCACTTTTGAGAAGTCTCTCTCTGGCTTCTCAGAGTAGATGTAGGGTTGGTACCCTCTGTATAAGTTCTCTCCCGTGTGCCTGCATCTTCATTCCTCTGGCCAAACATGTCCTGGGGCTCTAAGGTATGTCATGAGTGTCAAGCCTTCCTTGGAACCTGGGGTTTTAATCAATAAGCCTGAAGGGGCAAGGAAATTCCAGGAGGTGGAATTTGTACAGAATAATAATGGTATGCTGATTCCCAGTTTACAAACAGTTTCCATATCTGAGATGGCAATGAGTCCGCCTGTTTGGTCACAGTTGGTTACCCCCAACTACAGCTACATCCTGACACTAAATAGGTGCCAACATCTGTTGATTTATGAACAAAGAAATCTGTCATTTCACTTGACATCATAATCATCCACTGAAGTAGCTAGGGCTGCTGCCATCCACTCTCATTCATAGATGAGGAATCTGAGTCTCAAAAAGATTAACTGCCCCCCCACACCCGCCCAGAACTAAAGACTGCGAGGTTACTGCATTGGAACCATAACCCAGTTATTTTTATTCCAAACCCAGTGTTCCGCCTACTATACCAAAGAAAGAGAAATGGAGGAGAAGGAACCTAAGGTAATTTGAGCGAGACTTCCAGGAAAATGGATGGATTCCTAATTTTCTATTGTTGGAGAGGTTGGGGTTTCATCTACAGCACGAATCCAATGAGGGTCTAGAGAGGTCAGCTGGAGGATGTCAGGGGCTACAAGGAGAGGGGCTTCTTAGGGCTTCCTCAGGAAGCCAGCTATTGGTTTGGAAGGGATGATGCTAAGAAATAGAGTAGCTGTAAAAATTGAAGGCAGGGACTTCCCTGGTGGTCCAGTGGTAAAGAATCTGCCTTCCAATGCAGGGGACGTGGATTCGATCCCTGGTCAGGAAACTAAGATCCCACATGCTGCGGGGCAACTAAGCCCCACAACTACTGAGCTCACGCACCTCAACCAGAGAGCCCATGCGCCACAACTACAGAGCCCACGCGCCCTGGAGCCTGCACACCACAACTAGAGAGAACCCCACGTGCCGCAACAAAGAGCTCACACGTCGCAACAAAAGATCCCACATGCCTCAGTGAAGATCCCGCGTGCAGCAACTAAGACCTGACACAGCCAAAAAAATAATAATTAATTAATTAATTAATTAAAAATAAATATTTTTAAAAATTGAAAGCAGAATTTGGGAAGAAATGCTCACAAGGCAAGGGATGGAGGTAGGGCCTAGGGGTCCCAATATGCAAGGGTAAGAAGGAGGATGGGCCCAGGGACTTGGGGGAATTCTAAGGGTCAGAGGCTAGGGTGCTTTGAGAAGAACTACAGTTGAACTAGAACAAAAGCAGCAAACCAAAAAGTAGCACAACTGAGACCTGCAGAGAAAAGGTACTATCTTTAATCAATGTGTCTCTGCAGTAGAACTATGATGCATAGTAACATGCTCTGTATTCCCACCCACCCCCACTCCTTCTCCTGGGAGTTCTAGAAAAGGTAAAGTAGTAGAGCCTACAGCTACTCTTGAGAGAATGATAGTAAATGCCTGTCTTAGCTCCTGAAAATTCGGCTCGAGATTCCTGAGCCAGAGCACATGACACTTTCCTAACATTCATCTCACCCTAAACAGCCCTTGACGATTTCAGAAGAGGCCTTTTCTATGACTCTAAATTAACTGAGAGAGACAATGAAATGGCAAGATCACTGGCAGAAAGCTAGGAGACATAGGCTGAATCCTGGCTTTGCCAATAACTGTGTAACCTTAGACAAGTCACTCATATTTCCTAGGTTTCACTATCCCCATTTGGAAATGAAAAGATTAACATAGATTCTATGTCGTAGAAGCCCCCTGAGCCTAACAATCTATGAAACAAAGGATAGAATCAGACTCAATATTTATAAAGCATTTTGCATCTTCATAGACAGGGTTTTCAGAGGCTGAGTTTACTGCATGACACTCAAGTCAGGCTGGTTTCCAGGTTCGGGTTCATTATGCTGGTGATTTACTAAGCTTATCTAATTACTATTCCTATATAAAAACAAATGAACCATTTTTTTTGTTAATTTAGCCTTCCTAGGAAAAAAGTTGAATCTTAATAATTTATAAACTATTACACTAAGAAAGAACAGGAGATTGAAAACACCAGAGTCAAAGACTTTTTTTGCTTTGAGAAAGATGATAGAATATTTCCTTGAGTTATTAGCATATAGTGTATGCATTTAAAGAGCAGATAAATGCATTTGAAATGTCCACGCAGTGACTGCTTGGAGAGGATGGGAGCATTTCCAGAGAATGATAAATACTAAAGTTCCTTCAAAGGCTGAACTTGGGGCGGAGAGGAGATAGGGAGAGAGATAGTCATCTGAGGATGACATAATTCTAAATGCATGACTCACACTTGCTTTCACTAAGCAAAGTTCCTAAGTAGAATACATGGCCAAAGAGGTTTGTTAGTATTCCCTTTAAGAATTATCACCTGAGGGCAATTGTTAATCAGATACTAACACCTCTGCACATTGAGAAAAAAGAGGCTTTATGCAGGATGAGATCAGGTTTTACTAGAATGTTCTCCAACATGTTTTCCTTGTTTTATTTGCTTCACTAGAGTGGTTAGGACCACAGAATCTGAAGTGAGACTACTTGTGATGTATCGTCAGTAGTTGAGTGACCTTGAGCAAGTTATTTACTCTCTTGCCTCAGTGAAGTTATCTCTAAAATAGAATCTCAGAGTTATTGTAAAGAATAAATGAGTGAATACCTGGCTTGAAGGAATCCTGTCGAGTGCTACTGAGTAGAACACTGTGTTACCTAGGATGATCATTGCTGTTGTTACATTATGTTGCTTTGGAATAACTTGTGCACCCTGGTTGAGGTGAGGAGTAGGTGTCTCATTAGGGCTCATGATTGGGCACTGGCTGAGTAATGATGACTGTCGACATTGGCTGGACTGAAAAGACCAAAGCTTGCGCATAAAGGTTCTTCTTAACCACAGTTAAGTCATCACACATAATCAATAGTTGACTATACCTTGGTTTTCATTCTAATTGGGAATTATCTTTGTCCCCTTTCTCTCCATAATGAGAAAGGAGAGTTGACTGAGTATAATTTTATAATGATCAGTTAAGTGGCCTGAGATATAATGGTGACATGTGTTCTGTCAATTCTTTCAGAGCTATTGGGAATTGGGTTAGAAGTGAATGATCATGAAACTATCAACTTATAATTCAGATGCAGTTCACTCTAGAAAAAAGGATATTCCAAGCTCCTTCCATACATATTTAGTTCTTTATAGGTTTTTGACTCTAACAAGATAATCTTTGCCCATAATATGGTACCACATATGCTTGCAATAAGAGAAACACAATTTGGGGACAAATGGACTCAAGAGAATTAACATATTTCAATGCCTGTCAATATTACCAAGAGGGAGTCAGACATTCCTTATATAGTATCTTCTCCTTATATTTTTTAGTTAAAATAGATTCACTGATCTACAGAATGTTTCTAATTTCAACTCTATGTAAATAGAAAAGGAGAACTGAGTTGGGCATATTAAAGAAACAGATCATACTTAATTGAACATATGCCTCTTTCTTTATTCACTTTTCTGAAAAGGTGACATAGCCTCTGTTCTGTCTTTTCCTTTTTGGCATCCTGGTGACTTTAGTGTCCATAATTCAAACAACCCCCACTAAGAATAGAGTTTAAGATTTGTCATGTCTGGTTGGAAAACAATGGAGGGTTCTGATATCATTCCTACAATAAACAACACTTTTGGCATTTTGTTTCATGAACTGATTTATTATTTGAACATACTCCTTTCTAGAACCCAGTAATCATACACACAAACGCTAATTAATTTCTTTCGTTCCAGCCCAGGAGCCACATTTTGATGGCAAAAGTTCTCTAATCTTGACTGAGTAGCAAACCATTTAATTTCGTATGTACTAAGAAGAGAAGTAGGATGGTGTAAGGATGGAAATGAAATGAGGGATGTGAAGCTACAGATTCTACATAGCAGTGGACATTTCTCTTGGGTAATGGCTTTAATAATCCTACACTTGACAGAAAGTGCAAGAAAGAAAATAAGGTTCTGCGGTCTATTTATTCCTGAATCTTAGCAATTACTTTAGCCCCTGAAATTTGTGTCATCATACTCACTTTTGCCATTTTATCCTTAAAGTCATAGATTGAAAATACTTACTATACTCATTCAGGGATCCCTGAATCAATGTTATTAAGTAGATGGGAGATGGTTCTATGAGTTAGGATTAGGATCAGCAATATATAACAGAAAATCTCAAAATGACAGTGGCTTAAACAAAATAGATGTGTCTTATTTCTCTCACACACAAAAGGAGTACAAAGGTCTAGAGCTGATGATGTGGCTCTACAGAGTCATCAGGAACCCAGGATCCTTCCAGGCCTCTGTATCATCATCCCTATGATGTGGTCCTTGTTCGTGAAAGCCCCCACAAGTCTTCTAATTACATCTATGTACCAGACAGCAAATGGAAGAGACTCTCTTTTAAGGGAATTCTACTCCCAAACCCCACTTAACAATTACATCTATGGGACTTCCCTGGTGATGCAGTGGTTGGAAATCCTCCTGCCAGTGCAGGGGACAAGCCCTGGTCTGGGAAGATCCCAAATGCCGCGGGGCAACTGGGCCCGTGCGCCACAACTACTGAGCCCGCGTGCCACAGCTACTGAAGCCTGTGTGCCTAGAGCCCGTGCTCCACAACAAGAGAAGCCACCACAATGAGAAGCCCGCGCACCATAACGAAGAATAGCCCCCGCTCACCGCAACTAGAGAAAGCCCATGTGCAGCAACGAATGCCCAATGCAGCCAAAAATAAATTAATTAATTTTTAAAAATTAACTATATACTGAAAGCATAAATGAATGAATAAACGTGTATGTGATATCTATTTAAAAATTACATTTACAACTCACTGGCTGAAACTTAATGGCATAGCCAAAGTTGGCTGCAGGAAAGGCTGAGAAATGTGCCTTTAGCTGGGCAGCAATGTACCCAACTTATGGTCAAGAAACAGAACATAGGTAATGGGAAGTGGCTAGCAGTTTCTGTGCAGAATATTGCAGTAAATTCATTCTAAAGGGAAATGTTAGAGAGAAATTGAAAAGATTCTGTGAAATAATGCCTAACTTTTGAGGAACCTATGTTTGTATTCTCTAAGTTTTCTATTTCTATGGGTAATGCATGTAATATATACAGGTTGTATTATCAAATTCATGTATTGATAATGTGGGACTTGCAAAAGCTGATCATAGGAAAAGAAGGACATATGAGAATTAAGTCAAGAGTCAGACTTACTGTTGTTCCCAGACCCATCTGCTGACACTCTATAAGTTACATGTCATTATATTGTGGGCATTATGCACATACAACCCCTTTCAGATTCCACTACGAACAAAAGACAAGGGTATATGCAAGGGCAAGGTAATTCTAGGTGCAGGGGAGACCAATCCACCTAACACAACCAAATAGGTGGCTTTAGAACTGCTGCTCAGTTCATGGAAAAAACCCATTTCCTAGATAGCTTAAGAGAAAGCTTGTATTAAGAATAACACATCTGTGAAAAGCAATTTTTCAGAATACTGTGTAAAAGCCAATGAATGCTGGAGAGGCACAGGGCAAAAGCAATAGATGAAGGTAGAACTCAGGAGGAAAGGCCTGTGGAGTTACAGTACTGAGAGTCTGGTTGAGAGAAGGTTCCAGCCCAGATGCCAAGTGGAGGATTCACATTAGCTGAGAGTCTGCTAGTTCCTTCTCTCCTCACAAGGTTAGTTTTGAACCCCTCTCAAGGTTTAACAGAAAAGACATGCAATTTATTCACCTGTTGCTGCAGAAAAAGCTAAAGCAAGGATCAGTGTCACATCTGTCAGTCCATAAAAGCCAAATGATGAAAATTTAAATGTAAACAAAGGGCAGAATCATAGACACTCACTTGTGGATCTCAGAAAGGAAACCTCTCTTGTGGTCTTTTGTTCTCCACTCCAGCTGTAAGGGAATCCCAGGTCAGGTCCACACCACGTGTTGCTGACGGTAGTCCAGTGGCCCTGGATGGCCTGAGTCTTCTCAGGGATCCCTGTGAAAAATGCAACCTTATTGACTTTACAGTTTTTATTTAGTCTCACTCCAAGGAGTGGATCCGTCTTTCTCACTGACCTGAGACAACCCCTTTGCAGCCATGGGCTTGAGAAAAATCCTCCATAAACCCTCTGCGAAGATAGAAATGGAATCATGAAAGAAACAGAGACGTTCTCTTGTCTGAGATCCGAAAGTCCCCTCAGATAGTTGAGTGGAAGCCAAGTGCAGAGAATGAGGGGTCAGTGCTTGTCCTCAGACCTGAGCCACCCTGAAGCCTGACCCAATGGCTTTACTCCCCATGTACGAAGAGAACAGTATTGAGATTCAGACCACGTATATTATTAACATTATTGTAGGAGCCTGACCGCCCGCCCCCCACCCCCAAATCTACCTCTGGATCTCAAGCCTTTCCAATACAGTTTCTGGTTTCCTAGGATTCGTCCTACTCTAGTAACATGTCTAGGCAGAATTAAAGAGGCTTGATATGCCACAGCTCTTAAACCACCTGCCTGTGGCTGGCCAAAGACAATACCTGCCCATCCTCTTGCAGATTCCACCAAGCTGTGTTTGGAACACTGACAAGTAGATGGGAGCCACCAGTGAGCTGCAGCAGAGAGAGACCACTGAGAGGAGACGTTCTCAACTGTGAAGGTCTGTGAAGGTGTATTCTAGCCCTCTCCTCATAAAAAGCCATAGAGTTCCATAAAAGGGACACAGGCAAGGCTTTCCAAACTTTTTGTGGATAATCGTAATATTCATTTGTTCAGTTAACATCTATGGATGCCCATCTTAACCAGACACTAAACTAGCAACCAGGGATACAATGGTGAAAAAGAGAGATGGCCCCTCCCATCACAGGACTTATATTCTCACGGGGGAAACCATGATAAAGTAATTAACTGCAAGTGTGCTAAATTGCTACAGGGACGTACCCAGTTTTACAGAGTATATTATAAGGGCACTGACCCAACCTATGGTTCAGGAAAGGCTTCCTGGGGCTGTGTGTTTGTGTAATGAAGTTTAAATTGGTATCTGAAGGATGAACAGGTGTTAATTAGCAAAGATGGTGCTCCTGGCAGAGGGAAAAGCAGGCGGGAGGCCCAAGGAAGAGGAGGAAACATGGTAATAAGAAAGAAAATGTGATATATATATCTATCTATATATATAGATAGATATAGATAGATATACATATATGGAATATTTTTCAGCTATAAAGAAGAAGGAAATCCTGCCATTTGTGACAACACGGATGGACCTTTGGGGCTTTATGCTAAGTGAAATAAGTCGAGCAGAAAGATAAATACTGTATGTAATCATGTATGTGTGGAATCTAAAAAATCTTCAGACAACAAACTCATAGACTCAGGGAACAGATTGGTGGTTGTCAGAGGCAGTGGGGTGGGGTGGGGTGGGTGAAATAAGTGAAGGTGGTCAAAGGGCACAAGCATCCAGTTATGAGATAAGTAACTCCTGGGGGTGTAAGGTACAGCATGGTGACTAAAGTTAACAATACTGTACTGTATGTTTGAAAGTTGCTAAGAGAGTAGATCTTAAAACTTTTCCTCACAAGAAAAAGAACTTGTAACTACGTGTGGTGATGGATGTTAACTAAACTTATTGTAGTGATCATTTTGCGATCAAATATCAAATATTATGTTGTACACCTGAAACTAATAAAATCTTCTGTGTCAATTATATGTCAATTTAAAAAAGAGGAAGGAAGGAAGGAAGGAGGGAGGGAGGAAGGAAAGAAAACAGTGGTTCTGGAGCGCAGTGAGCAGTGAATATCCCCACTTGAGCCTGAGGGGGCTGGCAGGCTGTCTTAAGGACTTCCACATCACATGGATAAAGAGAAGCTTGCAAAAGCTTCTAGATAGGGGGAAGAAAACTAAATGCATACTCTCTTCTTTCTTGCTCCTTACCTCTCTAGCCAATGAGCTATATATTGACATCTCTAGCCAATGAGCTATATATTTTAGGGCAAACTAAGAAAAATCAATCCAACCTTCAAGCTTTGTGCAAAACTAAACTCTTATGTGAGATGACTATAAAGCAAATGCTCAGAAATATAAAAACTAATGTTTTCATCTGACTGAATACATCTATAATTCAGTGGATTTGGCCTTGGCACTTGAACTCAGTTATCTCTAAAAACATGTGCAGATATTTCAACCTCCTGATTTGTATGCCTTCATAGCTTGCTACAGAAGGCAACAAATACATGCCAATTTTGAGTAGTGAAAGGAAAACATGTTTCCCTGAATCGAGAAATAACTTTATTAGGCATATAAGAACTCATTAAAGGAAAAGTAAAGCATCCTCTTTTGCTGTAAACTTGGATATCATACTTTCACCTGTTGAAAGAGGAGTGTAAAGACATGGAATCCATCTACAGTCATGGCAAGGTAAAAAGAGAATGCACCCACAGACAAAGACTTTTAACTTTTAATTAATTTATTTAAAAGTTCCTCAATCTGTTCTTCCTGAAAATGTACGCCACTGAGACTTAAAGAGTTTGTATCTTTTTTTCCAAGTCCCAGTTATTCAGAATATTTAGAAGGTAAAGCTATTTAGCTTACATGACACAGACTTATAATCTCCAAATACCGTTCCTCCTCCTCCTGGTACACAGCTAGCCTGCATTCCCAGCCACTGTGATGTGAGTTCAACAGAAGGTTAGTGGAAGTAGTATAGGCTATTTCTAGGCCTGGCCTATAAGACTTTCCAACAGGCCATCCTCTGTGCTCTTTTATCCTCCATCAGCTTGATGAAAATAAGCACAGTCACCTTGGAAGTTACATAACGAAGATGGTGGAGCCATAAGACACAGAGAGTCTGGGTCCCTGCATCAAGGCTCATAGAAAAGCAGCCAATCAGTTGCTTACAGTTCTGACTCTGGGTTCACTCTTCATTTCTGGCACATGGAAATTTTCCTTTTCTGAGCTCTGCTGTAATACAAAATTTCTGTACTCTTTGTTCTGAACTTTGTTCAGCATTTCTATATAACTGCACTAGAACATTAAACATTAGTTAGCTCGATCTACCATGTCACTGGAACCAGAACTATATTAATACATGTGCATTATTAGTACCCTGATAAGTAGCAAGACTGGTAACCGAGGAGATAGTCTGGGGTCTTGCAGTGCCTCTTGTCATAATTGTAACCTATCTTGTTTCACTGTATCTATTACAGTTGAACTCTCTGCCGGATTGTTGGATAACCTGGGTTTCTTACTCTCACAAACATTGTGGATTGGCCTGATTATAGGAAAGAGTTTACACTTTATGTGCTCCCACCCTAGGGGAAGGGGGCATCTCTACTCGGAGCAAAATATATTCAAGTAATCTGTCCGACCTTTTTTTTTTTTTTTTTTTTTGCTGTACGCGGGCCTCTCACTGCTGTGGCCTCTCCCGTTGCGGAGCACAGGCTCCGGACACACAGGCTCCACGGCCATGGCTCGCGGGCCCAGCCGCTGCGCGGCATGTGGGATCTTCCGGGATAGGGGCACGAACCCGTGTCCCCTGCATCGGCAGGCGGACTCTCAACCACTGCGCCACCAGGGAAGCCCCTGTCCGACCTTTTTGAGTGGGATACAATATTTAAAAATTGTACAATTACCTGTTAATTTGCAAATGAGGGTGAAATTGCACAAGAAATAGTGTAGGCACATAGGAAAAAGGGAAGAATGCAGGGTGGTAGAGCAAGAAAGGAATTATTCTTAGAGGGGGGTGTAATCATAGCGTAACCAGAAGTTAGACATTGTAGATTCACTACCTACTAATTGTGTAACCTTGGGCAAGTTACTAAACCTCTCTGAACATCAGTTTTCATATCTGTGAATATAGAATGATAATATTAGCTACCTTGTAAGTTGTTATTTGGGTGAGCTAATACAGTAAGTCCCCTACATACGAACCTTGGAGTTGCAAACTTTTGCTCCATCAACGACAGACACGAATGAAATTGCAACTTGCCCTCCATCTCCTATTGCTGGCGATCCTTTGGCTCTACCATCTCCCACCTCCTCTCCCTCCTCCAGTCAGTAACTCTTCTTGCCTGTTCACTCAATGCCAGCCCCTGTATGCCAGCTGTGGTACTGCACTACTGTACTTTTCAAGGTACTGTACTGTAAGATTTTAAGTTTGCTTTATGTTTTGTGTTTGTTTGCTTTTTATGTATTATTTATGTGAAAAGTATTATAAACCTATTACAGTACAGTACTATATAGCCGATTGTGTTAATTGGGTACCTAGGCTAACTTTGTTGGACTTACAAACAAGTTGGACTTATGAACGTGCTCTCAGAATGGAACTCGTTCATATGTAGGGGACTTACTGTACATGTAAATTACTTTAAATGGAGCCTGGAACAAAACAAGCACTGAGTATATGCGAAATATTATTATTTTAAATTATTCTAGAAGTGAAGGGGAGGTAAAATGGCAAATGTGGTTGGTTGCTGGAAGCACCTAAAAAGGTACCTTGCCATCCCTCCTTGGAGCTCAAGCCTGTTATTATCCAATTGTCCACCAACTCTGACTTAGCTGATTCTGGACTCTCAAGTCCAGCCCCCACTGTGAAGTTAAGGGCCATGAAAACCCACAAGGTCATGGTGGCAGAACTGGGCCAACTCTTCTCCCTCTCAGCCCCTCCACACCACTATCTGGCAATGGTCACCATGGCTCACTATCAACTGGCCACCATCAACACTTTTTGAAGGACTCAAAACCCCTATGATTCCATCTCTAGTGCCAGGGTGAAGACTCTCACACACACAAATATACTCCTGAGTTCCCTAGGTAACTTACAGAAGCTACTTTGAAAAGACCCAGACTTTTGCTTTGAAGACCATCTTTTTATCTTTTAACAGATGCTGTTCTAATGAAACTTGGTCATTAGTGACTTTAAGTGCATAGTAGGTCCATAATAAGTGACAGCTATTACTATGACTAATTTCTTTAGTCACTATGCTATCTACTTAAAGTCTTTGTTTTCATTTTCAAAGGATTTCAAACATCTCGAGAAGAGTAGTTTTGTGTTTGGCTCAAACTCCATGAGTTTTTAAATTTTTAATGCAAATGAGATTTATGAGTCACTCTCTGGCAGAATTTGCAGCTTTTAGCATGTCTAGTGTTAGAAAAAAGACCCATAACAAGATACAAAATTGCAAAGGAACAAGTGATCAGTTTCAGAAGAAGCTGCAGAAGTAGAACAAATGAAGGGAAAGAGAGTTTCTGGTTATATAAGTGATGGAGTATTTGGAGAAATGAGACATTGAGAGTAGCATTTCTTATGTCTCAGTAGATATCCTTTTCAATACTTATCCTGTGGCCCTGCCTGGCCTCTGTCCTTCCATTAGTCCACTGGGTGGTCTTGTCTTGACAGAGATCATGATCTCCCATACAAGTTTCTTTGTTCTCTCCTCTCTTGGGCAGGCCCATTACATTAGAGAATGTAGAAAAGTGGAGTTGGAAACTGATCTCTGGATTAACAAGAGCAACCTGAACTGCCTCATCTTTTTTTATTTCTATTAAATCAATCACAAGCACAAACATTTGCCCACATTCCTTGGAGCTCAAAGACAAGGAGCCAAACCAGAAGGAAATGAGGCTATGGCCTTGGGAAGATATTTTCCCATATTTTCTCATTTCTCTTCTCTGGTCTCTAAGTTTTGAATGTGAGCTATAAAGAGAGAGATGGATTATATTTACTCCAATGCCTGAAGGAGGGGTAGTGGATAGGAAGGGGCCTTTTTCAACAAAGTAAGCTAGACAACTCTTATTCAATGATCCACACAAAACTTTAGGATTTGTGACCAGCCTCACCCCAACCCCTTGACTTGATTGTAAGGCAGCTGAGCCCCAGTCAGTGACTTGCCCAAATAGCCATTAAAAGTGGAAGAGTCGGGCTTCCCTGGTGGCGCAGTGGTTGAGAGTCCGCCTGCCGATGCAGGGGACACGGGTTCGTGCCCCGGTCTGGGAAGATCCCACATGCCGCAGAGCGGCTAGGCCCGTGAGCCATGGCTGCTGAGCCTGCGCATCCGGAGCCTGTGCTCTGCAAGGGGAGAGGCCACAACAGTGAGAGGCCCGCCTACCGCAAAAAAAAAAAAAAAAAAAAAAAAAAAAAAAAAAGTGGAAGAGTCAATTCTACTGCTTAGTAACTGACAGTACTGAGAAGTTATCATCCTAAACATTTCACAGTGACATCTCGGGAGATCATGGTTGACATCATGATATGTCTTGACATGACTTGATGGTACAGTATTATCCTTACATCCATATTGCCAGTTGTGACTAAATTCAAATTATAAGGTCTTAGAGATGAAGATATTCTCCTGCTTAATAATGCTGGGCTAGGACAGACATTTTCAGATCGACTTTCATTCTAGTCATTGCTGCTGTGATATAGACAGAGAATAACTGGAATAAAGTCCACCCTGGCTGAAAGCAAAAGGTCTTTGATCACATATTTAGTTCTAGTGCTTTGGGCAAAGATATGAAGAAGACAATGGGTCCTCACCTAGTTCCACCAGCAGTTCCCCACACCACTGTCTTCAACACTGTTTCAAACAAGCTCTCCAAGGGCTTCCCTCCCTTGTTGAAAAGTAAATAAAGCATAGCTTCACCAGAGACCATGGAGTACATTGATTCTGGAACCACTTGGGCTTCCTTCTGTAGCATCCATCCTTGGACAATGAATGACTAAGATTAATTTCTAGCTTACATAATGTCACTTGCACAAGAATATGTTTGCACACTAGAATATTGACACTGGCAAATGGGACCAGACTTTTGGCAGGCTTTTTGGCAGGTTTCTTGGATAAATAATGCCAAGCTGGCTAACGTCCTATACTTCTCTAGTTTTTTTTGGAAAATACCTAGAACACTTTCCAAGAAATTAGTTTAGGTCAATCAGAGTTTATTCTGGATAATACTACTGGTTGCTGTGCAAGAATCTAAGTCAGAATCGACTCCTCTTCCAGACCCAAGTCAGTTAATACTGACATAACACTTAGGCTTTTTTGCTCAGGGCATGAAAGCTACTTAAGGTTCCAGGAGGTAATACAAATTATATTTCTGAGTGGCTTGAACTGGCCATGATCTCACTACTAACGCTAAGGCTTTGAGGAGACAGTGATAATAAGAGAAACAGTACTGTCCAAATAATTTGGAAAGCTGAGGGCTTCTCTGTGCTCATCCCTTTCCTGGCTGGTGTTCTAGCAGGGAAGAGCACAAGGCTGGAAGCCAGTGACTGGGTTTGAACCTGGTTCTCACAGTTCCTAGCTGGTTATAGTAGGTAGTTCAGTGGGACACAAAGTATTCTGTGGACAAGTGTTCATGTCAAACTTCAACAAAGCTAAGGCTACTCTAAACTTCAGTTCATCATAGAACGGATGCTTCTAGTCCAACAACAATTTAATTAGTTTGATAATTTTGTTATTAAAGTTTTTAGTTGACAATTCTTTTTAAACTGGACATTATGTTAGAGGAACAACAATTTCTCGGTAATGTCAGCCACTGGATTGCTTCTATGGTCATTACACTGTACATCTGCAATACCAAGTAGTCACTTTCCATTTAGGTTAATTGAGGATATATATATATATATATATATATATTTTTTTTTTTTTTTTGGGGGGGGGACAGTTCTGCTAGTCTCAGAGACTGCTAATAGTGATGTTGCCACCTAGGACTTAATGGTTTTTTTTCTATTTAGTAGTAATATACTAAGGTAAAGACTTATCTTCTCTTATCATATACCAGAAGATATAATTTTATTGAAACAATGCCACAAACTGAAGCTTTGTGCACTGCTCTAAGAAAATGCTTTCTAAGTATTTTTAGAAATCAACTTCAAATTATTCTACATAAAATTAACGATTTTCACAGTCATAATGAGCTATGGCAGAATTTTACAAACTGCAAGAATTTCAACATGTAAAGTACATAAGTAGGTTTTCTCTTTGTGTCTGGGATGCTTCCTTATATTTGAAAGTGAATATTCAGTTATTAATAGTAAACTCAACTAGTGTGGACTGTTTGTTTAACTGTCATTACACAGATTAGATTTTATTGTACCCTGGTGGTTCAAATTATTGTTGATCAGAAATACTGTCAGAAACGTTATATGAAGGCCTTCCAAAGACTAAGGCTGAAGACCAACTCAAAGAGAAAATTTTGGTCAAGTCTTTAGGTTGATATTAAGCTATGTTAAGGCTGGGCAAGCTTACATAGCTTACATGGCTTATATTGAAGCTTTCTCTTCTTCATCTGAGAAAGGGGGACATCACATCTTCTTTCCACCTCTTGCTTGATTGTTGTGAAGATAAGAGCTAGACAGTAAATGTATAAGTCCTTAATAAATGGTAAAGGTCTATGTATACACAATGTGCTATTCTTACTTATTTCAGAAATGCCAGCATATCTTCCGTTACACAAGCAGAAGGACAAGGGCAGTGTGTTGGTGTAATTGGTGCTTGTAGATGCTTTGTTCCTCAAAATCTCCTTGCCAGGAACCCCATCATTAAGCCATTTTTTGTAGTGCTCAACGTGTCCTTTTCTTCCCCCGACACAATCCACTTCCGGCCCTGACTGCCTGAAGCCCAGTCTATATAATTAACCTCAGTAACGCTCTCCCTGTCTCCGGGCCCCCTTCACCATTCTGTCCAGAACACCAGGACCAGATTCATCTTCCAACAGATTTTTATCATGTCACCTTAAACTCAAATGCTGCTCCCCACGGCTTACTAGATTAAGGTCTGAACTGTCTTTAAAGTCCTTCGCAATTTGGTTCCAGCTTACACGTAGAATCTTACTACCTTCTTAACCATTCCGTATGAGCCAATCAAATCTTTTGTTTACCCTTCGTATGATTTTTTGCTTTTCTGAGTAGGCATCTCTCTTTGTACTGCATCTTTGACATAAAATGCCCTCTTTCTCCTCTCCTGTCGACAGAAATCTTGTCTGCCAATTCGGGCTCATTCACAGTAATAGCTTATATTTATATATAACATATGTGCGTGTATCCATATGTGTGCAAGTATATATATCTATAAATAAATTTCATTTCATTCCAATTATATAAATACAGGCTATTTTAAAAAATTAAGTCAATATATAAAATTATAAGAAAGAAAATAAAAATTATTTGGACTCTCAATCTTGAGACAACCACTATGAACATTCTGGTGACTCTTGCACTTCTATGTGTACAAATATACATATATATTTATCTTAGTATATAAATGACATAAAATTATACCTGCTTTTTAAATCATATTCACTGTTAGGTATAAATAAAAGTTTGGTTTTTGTTTTGTTTATCGCATAGATTCCTCCTTATCCTCTTCTTCCACCATTTTCTCTAACAAACTCAGCCCAGGTGATCAATATTAAAAACTTGCTGCATATTTTCCCATATCTTTCCTTATGCTTATGTCATCCTATGCGTACTTTATGTTATTGATTAATGTTCAAAGTAGACTCATAAACATATGATTGAAATTCCTCCACTGAATACAGAATTAACCCATTAGAGGTTATTCTATTTTCTTTGTTCACATAGCCACAAATAAACATAACTTTATATAAATACATGCTTGTTCTCATAGTTATACTCTTTTGTGCCATCTTTATTTGCCTTTTGTTCCTTTCTTTTTTCCCCCTCTGTCTTCCCTTTTATTTTTTTTTTGGCATGCATTCTCTTCCTCTAATTCATCCTTTTTAATGGCTGCATAACATTATTCAATACATATACACATGCCACAGTTTATTTTACTAGTTCTTTGTTGATGGCTATCCATTTTGTTTCCAGTTTGTTTGTACCAAGACAATACTACAGTAAGAAGGCATGTGTGTGGTTTTTTTTTTGTATGTGTGTGTGTGTGTGTGTGAATTCTTGATTTTAATTTGATGGATTAGATTTCTCAGTCAAAGGGAAGATATTTTTTTAAATTTTCATTGGTATTAACAAATTGCTTTAAAAAAGGCTGTAGAATTCATATTTCCATTAGCAATAGATGTATGAGTGCTGTTTCCTCATGTTCATTATTAATTTTAGTCTTATCTGAGAGTTAATGTGATTCTCTCACTGCCATTTTAATTTGCATTTCCACGACTACTGTAGAGAATGAGAATCTCTTCACATGTAGAATGTAATTTTGATTTCTCTTATGTGAATTGCCTATTCCTATCCTTTGTTCACATTTATCCTGTTATTTTTTCTAACCAATATGTACAAGCAATCTGTATATCACTGTGGTAGGCAGCTTTCCAAAAAGTCTCCCAGTGATTTCACATCCTGGTATTCATGCTCTTGTGTAATCCCCCTCTCTGAGTGTGGGCTGGATCTAGTGATTTGCTTCTAGAGAGTAGTATACAGCAAAGTGATGGGATACCACTTCTGTGATTAGGTCACAAAGACCATGACTTCCAGTTTGCTAGTGGCTCTTCTCATGTGCTTGCTCTGATAGAGAGGGCCGCCTGGCATGGAACTGAGGTGGCCTCCAGTCAACAGCCCATAAGAAGCTGAGGCCCTTATTCCAACAGTTCTCAAGGAAATGAATCCTGCAAACATTCACATAAGCTTGGCAGCAGATTTTTCCCCCTTCAAGCCTTCAGATGACACTGCAGCCTGGCTGACATCTCGACTGCAATCTTGTGAGGGACCTTAAAGCAGAGGACCTAGTTAATTTGTGCCTGGATTCCTGACCCACAGAAACTGTGAGTAATAAATGTGTATTGTTTTAAGCTGCTAAGTTTGGGGGTTATTTATTTTGCAGAATTAGATAACTAATACAATTACATATGTTAAATTTTTATTGGATTATATATTGCAGATGTTTCCTGATCTTTTGTTTATTGACTTTATTTATGACATCTTCTTCCATATAGGATTAAACATTTTATATAATTTATTGTCTATTCTTTTCTTGGCTTTTAGATTTGATAGAGTATTAGGGTTAGGGGTAGGATTAGGGTTAGGGTTAGGTTATTTGGTCACTCTAACTCTCTAAGGATGGAAATAAACATGTTAGCCACAGGTTTTGTTCAAAATATGTTTTAAAGTTCTTTCTCCTGGATTTCATGTTGGCAAAAAGTTTCCCAGTTATTCTCTAATTCTTGCCTTCTATTGTGATCTTTTTAAATTAGATAACATCTTTAGGTACAATTATTAGGTAATAAGTCACTCTCTCCTGGAAAACAGCATGACTCTCTAGATTGTAGTTGGCCACAGCATATGTAGGGGGTTAAGTTGTAAAGTCAAAGAACAAAATGATAATCAAGTTTTCTCAAAGTAATCCTTGAGAATCCTTTAAATTGAACATAGAGTAGAATATATGTGGTTTGATATATATGCTCCTCTAAGGCAGCATGTATATATACATGTGTAAAACAAACAGAGGATATAACAGTGTACACATGCAAAATATAACTCTACAGTATATTAAATTATGGGATAACAAGATAAGGAGAAAGACACATTTAACAAAGCACTGGAAACAATGCTACTGAATACTCACCATGCATCCTGGGTATCCTTGCCTGGCTCTGATGGTAATAATGTTGACTCACTATGATGACTGATGCTGACAATAATGATGAGTTCAGCGTCTGTGTGATGAGGAATGAGATCATGAAGATGGGCGCAGTACACACTCCAGGGATTCGTTTTCCTCCTCCCTGACAACACAATTGTAGGTCATATGAGCAGTGAAGAGACTGGCAGGCAGAATGGCTCATAATATTTAAATTGTTATTTTCTCAGCTCTAACTTTTCTTCTTGCTCTCTATTTAATGGCTCATCTATCATTGATTTCATGGAAGTCAAATACACATTTATGCTTTTCCACTGTATGGGGTATAAGGAGTTCAGCTGACTCCAAACAATAGTCAGCCGACTGATTTCTGTGTAGGTGGCAACACTGAGGTTGCATCCTGCAACACGAAAGATCACAAGAACTCATGTGTGGTAGCTCACAGTTGGAGGAGAATTTGCTTGTTTATTGTTTGTTTTATTTTGTTTGGTTTCAATTTCTATTCAGTAGGAGGGGAACCAATTTATACTTTATGGTTACACATGGAAACCTGGATTAACTGATACTATATTTCTACAGTAACTTTTTCCAGGGATGTTTTTTCACCTCTTACAAAGTGGCATGCTTGCTCAGGTGACCTGAAGATAAGGAAATGGTCAGTGCAAGTTCCCTGAGATGTTGAGACATGATGTGATGGGTAAAACCTATGGAACATCTGACCTTTCTTAGGAGGAGGGCCTCCTTTTCTATTTTCTTTTTTTTTAAAGACAATTTTTTATGTATTGTTGGCTGCATTCGGTCTTCGTTGCTGCACGTGGGCTTTCTCTAGTTGTGGTGAGCAGAGGCTACTCTTCGTTGAGGTGTGGGGGCTTCTCATTGCAGAGGCTTCTCTTGTTGCAGAGCACAGGCTCAGTAGTTGTGGCTTATGGGCTCTAGAGCTCAGGCTCAGTAGTTGTGGTGCACACGTTTAGTTGCTCCGCGGCATGTGGGATCTTCCTGGACCAGGGATCGAACCTGTGTCCCCTGCATTGTTGGCAGGTGGATTCTAACCCTGGCGCCACCAGGGAAGTCCCAGGGCCTCCTTTTCAAATGCAAGGTGCGAAGCAGTAAAGGGATGTGAGAGCAGATCAGTGTAGAACTCAAATTGGAGAGTTCCAATTTGATGAGGTAAGTGAGAGAGTCAGAAGTTTGGGGGGAATTTTGAGGGAGAAATGGGAATGTGAATTGACCAGGGAAACAGAGAAGATTGCCAGGCTGTCCCACATCAAGCACCCAGGTGAAGATAATGACCATACTTCTAGGGAGACAGCAATCTGCCCAGCTGGGGCACTTTGTCTAGAAGTGGAGCAGCCTGGGCTTAGCACTGGGAAGGCCTTCATTTCAGGAAAAAATAATTAGGAAGAACAATATCAGAAACCTGAAGAGAGAACAAACTTACAAAGACTAAGGCATTAAAACACGAAGGTAAGACTGACTAAAAAGTGAGAAGTATATGTTCCTAAGGCAGTGGGGCCAGGCCGTGGGTGTTGAGGCCCTGGGGGTACTGACCACGTGGAACCCCAGTGATCATGAAGCTGCAAGTATTAGTATAATCAACAAAAGCTTAATTTAATGCAGAATCGATAATTCTTACAGCCTGTTGCCCCAGGTTGTTCCTATTGGAAATGTTAGTTATGAATTTTATGACCGCAAATAGCAGTTCCTGTTCTACTATTTGAACACAGGGAAGGCTAAGCCATAACACGTTGACTTGAGGAGGAAGAGTCCTATTTCCTCATGGGAACAGAAGGGCCTCTAATGGGTGGTCCATTCCACTTTACAAAGACTTTTAACAGGTTAAGTCAAAGCCCAAGCAAGTTCCCAGGGAACAGAGCCATAGCTGTGTGACTCGCCCAGGAAAAAACTGATGCCAGTCTTGCTGGAACAGATGTCTTACCCCCAGCCAATGGGTAGTATATTTTCAGTCAAGACTCAGAAAAGACATGTGAAGAAGACCTCTTCTTCCCTTGGTCACAGAACACAGAGGTCAATAAACATCTTTACTTTTAATAGATGGCATGGGAGAACAGGAAACTAGGCACTAGCTTTAGTTCTGACATTTACTTTCTGTGGGACTTCCAGAAAATTCCTTCACTTAGAGGCTGAATTGTGCAATGGCTTTCTTCTTAGACTCTAAAGTCTTATTTCTTGAGTCCAATCCATCTCCACTTATTATTATAGCTCTGTGACCACAGGAGAGTTATTTAAGCTCTCGTGTCCTGCTTTACTCACCTATAAAACCCAGAAATAATAGTATTGGTCGTAGGCATTAAGTGAGATAGTATTTGCTAAGGCACAGTGCTTGGCATATAGTGAGCATTCAGTAATGGTTGACTCTTGCATAGACCTGTTTTATCTTCTGTAAAAGGAAGTTCTTGGGCGCATATCTTTTACAGCTCTGAAACTCTTAAGATTCTGCGATGAAAATGATTTTTGGTTATTGTTTCACAGCTAGGGTCAGTAGGCATTTTCTGTAAAAATATAGGTAGTAATAGTTTAGGCTTTTCATGTCATACAGTCTTCATCATGACTACCCAACTCTGGCACTATAATGTGAAAGCAGCCATAGACAACACTTAAAATAACAGGCATGGTTGTCTTCCAACAAAACATTATTTACACAACTAAATCCATGGCCTAGATTTGGCCCATGGGAAGTAGTAGTGTGTTGACCTCTGTTCAATAGAATAAAAAAATGTGGAGAAAAGAATTAAAAAGCAATTTGTGATAGAAAAAGGACACAGGAAATGATGTGCTGCAAAATTGAATAAGCTTATGGTACATTTGTTTAGCTCAAAAAATTTTTCTGTAATGAGCATATGAAAAAAAACAGATATTCTACAACAAAGGTGGATAATAGAAATATAATAAACAGCTTTTACAAGCTTAAACATTTATAAATATTTAACTGGCATAAATATGGAAAGTAAGTGAAATGCAGAACAATGGCCCAGAAATTCCCTTTTGCTACAAGTTGAAAGAAGGCAAGAAGGTGGCAGTCATGCAAACAGCATGAGAAGCCCAGGTTGTAGCAAACAGCTAATGCCGCTGTTGACTCCATAATTAAGGAGACAGTTATGCATTAAAATGGCTCAAACACTTGGGTGATTGCTCAACCTTCAAATCACATTTGATCCGATCTGGTCATCTGAATATTACAGTGCAATGACTGGATTATGGGCTGTTTTCCTTATGAAGTTGGCTCAGTGACTAACTGCTCAGAAACCAGGCCTTCATGGTATCTGGATACCTTAACAAAGAATATCAAACTGTATGGTAGTCATATTATAGCTATGAGCACCACCTGAAATTATGTCGAGGAAAGAAAAAGAAGAAAAATGCAATGAATAAAAGAAGAGACATGACAAGAAAGGTACAAAGGAAGAAATGCTAGTGGAGCACCATAGAAGTAGAGTCCAGATGCCTCATGGGGGCATTCACTTCAGGGGAACTGTGAGAATTTGCATGCTATAGCAACTACCATCCCCGTCCCAGGGTCCATTACAGCCATCGCTGTTCCCCAGGACCCCCTACAGATGTCTGTGTGTCACCCCTGCCCTTCTCCTCACTTCCAGGTCTCACCTGGGTGGTTCTCCTAACTAGAGTTTATTCATTTAAAAAAGAGCAAACAGGATAGTATTTGAGCAAATAATTGACTCGCAGTATTTTTCCATCTTCTCACTTCAAGCATCCTAACACTTTGCTTGCATCAGGGATTTTGTACAACAGAAAACTTGACATCAAAGGTCTTTCCTGCCTTTTGTGAAAGCTTAAACCCTCTGAAGAAATTATGCCAGGTGTCCCAGAGAGGAAAGAGAGAAAAGATGGCAACTCTCAAGGGAGAGAGAGATTTCTCAAGATGGTGAAGGATGAAGGTCAGAGAGTCTCTCTAATGGTGGGGATCACACACTGCTCCTTGACAGAAGTCTGAGGAGGGGAAGAGACCCCAAGAACAACTGTAGAGGGCATCTAGGAAAGATGGCCTTAGGTAGACGGGGCTTTATCCCTAAGATTCCAGGATGAAATCTGGAATCTGAAGATGCGTGCTGGGGCTGATGGCCCCAGTTGGACTGAAACCACATGCATCTCAGCAGTAGCCAGCAAGCACCATAGCCCGTGACCAGAGGGACCAACCTGTTGCTTGGGCAATACATAAATTCCTTTGCACGGGCCTTGAAAGTGGGGAGTCCCAATAATGACTGAAATTACGTTTCCCTCCAGCCTTGAGGGAGGAGAACCCAGGGCAGATTTAAACTGATTTAAAGATATGAAGAAACAGAATGATTCTTGCAACATAGCATCCGTGGGCTGATATTCATGTACCAACAAATGTCTGGGAGTGGCGGGGTAGGGGAAGAAGAGGGGCTGAGCTGATATTCTACCTGGCACAGTCTCTGAGGCAGAACCAGCAAGCTCCCGGGGGTACATATTAGGTGCGTGGAGGCAGAGTGACCACCGTGGCTGGGAGAGAGCACAGGGCTGCCTTATAAATCCTTTAGTGGGTAAACGAGTGCCCAGAAAAACAGAGAGTGGGTGGAGTAACATAACTGAAAACAGCTGAACTGTGAAGTGGGCCTAATTTTTTCTGAACTAAGAATGAGTAAAATGTCTTTTCAAGAACCGGGTATAAAAATGGAACCAGGAGATAAAGAAAACCCACTATATTTAGTTGTTCACACACATGCACACACAGCTAATATAGTAGCCATGCAATGCATTAAGAAAATCTCCTCCTGTACTTTTCATAACTTGCTTGGTTGTGTGATGATCCAGCACTTGGAGACGGGGAAACAAAAGGCCTCCTGACCCAGGGATAGACCCTAAGAGCCTGTAGGCCCATCTGATGAGGAAGCATAACCACTCAGGGGATTCAGAAAGGGCTTCTGGCTGCAAAGGCTGCACCTTTTTGAGAAAAGCACACAGAGTGGAGGGAAAGAGGAGGTCACTGCCCCAGCAGGCCAGGTTGGCTGGGGCAGGCCTGGCCATCTGGACAGCTTGTGCCGTGGGCTAGTCTCACACCCACTTTCTCATCCAGCTCTTCTTTCGGTGAGATCAAAGGGATGTAGTGAGTCACCAGTGTAATCAACAGATTTGGTGTTATCTTCATCATTATTATAAAATATTCCAGTCATATTCTGAGTAAGAAGTAATTCCCTCCGAGCAAGTTGTAGAGCAGTAATTCAAAGCAGGCTCTCTGGATCCAGAACTCACCAACTCACCTCCTCTTTGTTATATGGCTTTCTACGAGCACAGCAATGATGGCTTTCACATGCATTCCACAGATGTGGCACCAGCTGTGGACACCCATCAGTGGCACTAAGCCACTGTAATTTGTTAATGACTATGCAAGGTCAATGGTAATTTATTTTTTATTTATTTATTTTTTTTTTTGCTGTACGCGGGCCTCTCACTGCTGTGGCCTCTCCCGTTGCGGAGCACAGGCTCCGGACACACAGGCTCCGCGGCCATGGCTCGCGGGCCCAGCCGCTGCGCGGCATGTGGGATCTTCCGGGATAGGGGCACGAACCCGTGTCCCCTGCATCGGCAGGCGGACTCTCAACCACTGCGCCACCAGGGAAGCCCGGTAATTTATTTTTAAATGTCACATAAAAGGAAAGGAGGGAGGGCTTCCCTGGTGGCGCAGTGGTTGAGAGTCCGCCTGCCGATGCAGGGGACACAGGTTCATGCCCCGGTCCGGGAGGATCCCACATGCCGCAGAGCGGCTAGGCCCGTGAGCCATGGCCGCTGAGCCTGCGCGTCTGGAACCTGTGCTCCGCAACAGGAGAGGCCACAACAGTAAGAGGCCCGCGTACCGCAAAAAAAAAAAAAAAAAAAAAAAGGAAGGAGGGAATCACATAAAGGAGAAAAATAGGCCCTCTAGAAACAAACAATTAAGAAGGTCTAATACTTAACACCTTAGAAATATAATTTTACTTTTTGTTATGTTAATATACCCATTATTAAGGCCCGGTTCTGGGCTAGGGAGTCCAGTAAGCTGGGCAGGTTTTGAAAAGAGGGATCCAGACAAAATCACTGATTTACTTTTATAAAGTTACATTAATTAAGTAATAATAGGAGAAAACAGCCATAAAGGTGAGAAGACAATAAAATGTATTTTTTTCTCTTTGAAAAATTATTCATCCCCAGTACACAGGAATTAGCTATTATCTGCAAATATTATGTTATTAAATTTTCTCTTTCCTTATGCACACATCCTTTTTTTTTTCCCCCTACAAAAATTGATTGCCACGGATGTGGTCCTGAAATCCCTGTGGTTTCTGAAATCCTGTTCAAAGGACGCAATACATTTTCCTATTCCTGTAGTTTGAGCCAAGCAAAAACAGGAACTAAGTCAAATCGTTCCATTTCCTTTTTTATAAAATTAATATACTGGCAGATTAGCAAAATGCCATAGATATGGTCTACCCTTTGTTCACTGATTTAACCACTCAGTCAATAGGCATTTAATGAGCGTCTAGTATGTCTCAGGCACTGGGAAAGCAGAGGTCAATCAAACACTGGTCCCTGCCCACATGAAGCTGAATTTACTAGAGTTGGTGGCCATATCAACAAAGAATTGTGATAATATTTTGAAGTACTATGAGAAGTCTTTTTCTTTCTCAGAAAATCTTTTTTTTACCTTGTGACTCTTTCACCATTAAACTAGACCAAGAGATGAAGGCTGACTGCCCGCAAAGAAAAGACACAAAAGGATCCAGTCAGAACAGCATCCAATTTCTGGCTGAGAATATAAAAAGAAAGCCTTGAAAGCTTTCACTTCTAAGAGCCTGGAGTTGGAGGGAGGGAGGAGATGGGGGGTAGCTCTTGTTGTATTTATTTATTTATTTTTGAATGCTAAAACCTTGGCTCTGACTCAACAGAGTAAAGCCTGAAAGACTAGCCAGTTTCTACCAAAAGCCAGGGAGTGGGACAAAATGCATGATGACGCAAAAACAGCTTTACAGCCTCAGAGGAGACAAGGCCTTTTCTGAGAAGGAGAAGGAACTTTGAAAGGATGGAGAAAGGAGAACTAGAGTGTTGAGATGCAAATGTGGGGTCTGCTGAAACCCCTGCCTGGGGGTGGGGGGTGGGGGACAGAGCAGCTGGGAGACATTAGGGATATGAGGATGGAAGGTGCCCTGCTTTCTATCTGGAGTAGCCCTGCTGGCCTTCTCTTTGGTCACTGTCCATGCTCAACTACTTGTTAAATCTTTTTAATATTGTCCTTACACTGGAGAATTTGGGTGGTTTTATTCAGGGGTGTCATAGAATATGACCTGCAGTTTTGAAAGAACTCCAGTGAGGATGAAGAGGAAGGATGGGAGGAGAAAAGACCAGAGACTTGGGGAGATGCTTGGAGGCCATTGCCCAGGCACAAGAGGGGAGCACCTAGTCCAGGAGTGGCAGTGCCTTCCTGCTTTACACCAGTTCACTTCTGAGGGAGGTGAAGGAGGGGGAGGATCGGGGATTGTTCCCAGGATTCCGGCATGTGGGCTGGGCGGTGCCATCAACCAGTAGACTATTGAGGAGTACGAGTGAGTCGAGGAATTCAGTGTCACCCAGGCGGGTCGTGAAGTCTCAAGAAATCCTTGAGAACTCAGAGAAATGTGAACTGCTTGATGGTATGGTAAGGAGAATCTGAAGCTAGTGGAACAAATGGACACACTGTGCTTATTAATGAATTGTGATGCCTCTCAGGGAGGTCTCTGGGGTTCCACTGGAGGCTCTGCCCTTGGCCTGTTGTTTTTGAGAACTTGGATGTAGACACAGAAGACATACTCATCAAATTGGTGTAGGATGCAAATTCTGAAGAAATAGCTATTACAATAAATGATAGAATGAAAAACTCAGAAGGCTAAAGCAAGTGTCTGAACATAAAAGGATGACACCGAACAGAATAAATGGAAAGTCCTGCATTTAGGTTTAAAGTAGAGTGAAGAGCACAATTAGGAAATGTGAAGGCCTGGCTTGGCAGCAGTTCCTCGGAACAACGACATGAGGATTTTAGTTGTCTTAAAGATGTTGTGAATCAACAGTGTGATGCCACCACTTGAAGGCAGCCCCACCTCTAGGGAGGATGAGGTAGAGTTGAGAAGACCTCCTTCCTAGCAAGATGCTGCAGTTTTCCCAAGCTAAAATCTTTTTCTGCGAAGAAAAATAAATAGTTTCAAGAAGCCACAGATTAAAAACCAAGGCTTTTGGTCACCCATTCCAAACACGTGAGGCAGGGAACAGCTCCTCACTTGGTGATTTTATGTCCTGATCGAGTCATCACTTTATCCAGAGACAGCTAGTGCTCAATGACTATCCACATGCTCTCTGGCACTTTCCGGGGGGCTTTCACTTGGGTTGGGGACTTATGACTGAGTCCTGGCAGTTAAGAATGAGAGCAGAAGGGATATGGTACTTCTGACCCTAGGTTCTGAACTGTCAGTGTGTGTTCTCCATCTATCTCCTCCCCTGGAGGATGAACTTGGAGTCACATATTGAGATGCTGGCAGCACAAGATGGAGAGAGTCTGGACCCTTGAGCCATTGGATAACAGACAGCCCTGCTGACCCACATACTTCACATGAGCAAGAAATACACTTTTGTGTTTGTTAAGCTCCTGAGATTTAGGGATGTGTCCATCGCTGCCACTAGCATAACCTAACCCTAATAGTGTTTATCCTCGAGCATCCCTGGTCTCTGCTAAAGTGTGTCAATAGTCCATAGCCATTACATTCCTCTTTAGGGAACTTTTGGGAAACTCAGCCTGGGGCTCCAGCTCAGTGTCCTTGATGAATAAATGCTATGGTCACACACAAAAGGAATGGGTAACATGGCTGGAGGAAACCACTGTTTGAATCTAGATAATTTATATTTCAAGGAAAGTACCAATTTATTCTAAGACAGAAAGACACTCAATTCATGAAATTCAATATATCTCTTGAGTTTTCCCATCTAATATTCTTACTTAGGGTAAAGGTTTTGACTAGATGCCAGCCTGGGTCCCTTTCAGTTCTATGAAGTAAAGCTGAAATAACATAAGGACTAGAGGAAATCTTAGAGTCCATCTAATTGTACCAAATGCCAGACTTTATAGATGAGGAAACTGAGCCCAAGAGAGGTTAAGATATTTATCCCAGACCCCTTAGATCTCCTGAATTCCATTTTCAGTGCTCTTTCTAGTATACTGCCTTAAACGAACAAACCAACAACAATAACAAAAAGACCTCCTGATTCTTTTTACCTTTAAGGTGAGCTGATTCCTTTCTCTGGGACCCCTTCAATCTATATGAGTCCATGAAAGGGAGAGGGAAATGTCTCCTTAGGAGCAAAAAGAAGGAATAGAGAATGGCAGATCGAAGAAGGGAAAAGAGTGCGAGCATAACGCCTCCTTATTTCAGGAACCCCATGTACCTTTTTTGGCCCCAAACCCCTGACCCTTTTTTTCTTCAAGCCCTCCTCCTCCTACGAATAGACACATGCTGCAAAATCAGCCTGGAACAGAGTCCTTAACTTTTTCTCATTCCAGTTTAAACTTAGTCTAGTACGGTGATATTTTTTAGTCCAATTCAGTTATAAAAATTCTACTTTATAATTTCAACCCCCAAATATTCTTATTTCAAGATTCTTTCCCTATTCTCCACCACCTAGTTTTAACCTTTTGGTGAGAAGCTGGGAAAGAAAGGGTATCTGCTGGCTTATTAGAATAATGACTCCTAGCTGGAGGGCAACCAGAAGCTCAGGTTGCCAGACTCTACATCCGTCAGAGCCACTGGCCAGCTCCATCGTGGATAATCAGGGGCCCCGCTGGTCCTCACTATGTTGGGGATCCCACTTCTCAGTGCCATTTTCTCCCTCTCACCTTGTACTTGTTATTTCAATTGGAAATTCCACGGAATGACCAGTGGGTTGCTTTGTCCTCTTATTCTGCAGCTGGTCCAGGTTTAGGGAAGCGAAAAATCTCTTGAGTCACCTTGGATTGATTTCATGAGAAACCAGGGGATTGAGCCTTGCCTTTCGCCATTCCCTCCCCTTCTCTGACTCTCCCTAAAACCCCTTCCCACACTCCAGGAACACCACCTGCAACCATCCAGGAGGAAGGAGATGCCAGGCTCCCCTTTAGCTCATCTGCCCACATTTCACTAGGGAAGACTTAGAAGACTTCAGCTTTGGGAAAGCAGTTGAAATCCCCCTCCTTCCACACTGGGAGGTGAGATAGAAAGGGATACTGAATGACCACTTCAGTAATAATAAAATCTACTTATCACCTACTGTGTGCCAACCGCTTTTCAAATGCTCTACATATTACCTCAGTGAATCCTCACAAGGACACTAATGAGGTGGGAATTCTAAAGAAGGTGACTTTTTTGTTGTTGTTTTAGAGACACCGAGATGGGGGTGTGGAGAATGCTGCTCCAGAGGTTCTGCTAAAGTGCCTATCTTAACATCCCGGGAGGAGGGCATCCAGTTTCTTTTGTCCTCAGTTTAGAACTGTCTCCACAACTACCCGTTATTTCCAGTCAGCAAACTTGAAGGAGCAGGAAAGGGTTTTGTTCCGTACACTCTTTTTTTTTTTTTTAACATCTTTATTGAAGTATAATTGCTTTATATTGTTGCGTTAGTTGCTGCTTTATAACAAAGTGAATCAGCTATACGTATACATATATCCCCACATCCCTTCCCTCTTGCGTCTCCCTCCCACCCTCCCTATCCCACCCCTCTAGGTGGTCACAAAGCACCAAGCTGATCTCCCTGTGCTACACGGCCACTTCCCACTAGCTAGCTATTTTATGTTTGGTAGTGTATATATGTCCATGCCACTCTCTCACTTCGTCCCAGCTTACCCTTCCCCCTCCTCATATCCTCAAGTCCATTCTCTATGTCTGTGTCTTTGTTCCCGTCCTACCCCTAGGTTCTTCAGAACCATTTTTTTTTTTTTAGGTTCCATATATATGTGTTAGCATATGGTATTTGTTTTTCTCCTTCTGACTTACTTCACTCTGTATGACAGACTCTAGGTCCATCCACCTCACTACAAATAACTCAGTTTCGTTTCTTTTTATGGCTGAATAATATTCCATTGTATATATGTGCCACATTTTCTTTATCCATTCATCTGTCGATGGACACTCAGGCTGCTTCCATGCCCTGGCTATTGTAAATAGTGCTGGAATGAACACTGTGGTACATGACTCTTTTTGAATTATGGTTTTCTCAGGGTATATGCCCAGTAGTGGGATTGCTGGGTCGTATGGTAGTTCTATTTTTAGCTTTTTAAGAAACCTCCATACTCTTCTCCATAGTGGCTGTATCAATTTACATTCCCACCAACAGTGCAAGAGGGTTCCCTTTTCTCCACACCCTCTCCAGCATTGATTGTTTGTAGATTTTTGATGATG
Source organism: Mesoplodon bidens (assembly GCF_964165515.1). Taxonomy (NCBI): domain Eukaryota; kingdom Metazoa; phylum Chordata; class Mammalia; order Artiodactyla; family Ziphiidae; genus Mesoplodon; species Mesoplodon bidens. The sequence continues at coordinate 94,277,501 of NC_138160.1, read as the reverse complement.
GCCATTCTGACCAGTATGAGGTGATAACTCATTGTAGTTTTCATTTGCATTTCTCTAATGATTAGTGATGTTGAGCATCCTTTCATGTATTTGTTGGCAACCTGTCTGTACACCACACTCTTACGCTACAACTAGCATGTTGCTTACAACAGGAGAGTAATAGGAATGCATGTTTGTCTCTGTTTACATCGCTTCATTGTGCTTTTTCACTATGAGAGTAACAGAGACTGTAGCAACAAATTCAAGCAACACAGAAATATAACAAATAAAAACCAATTTTCTGTTACTTAATTGCCTCATCCCCTGACATTCAACCACTTTTATTAGTTTGGAGTGTGTATGTGTGTGTGTGTATGTCTTCTATGTACATACTTTTTTTTTTCACTGTACATACAAACACAGATAATATATTTGCTTTCATTTTCTTAAAATAGAATTATATTATATATGTCTCTATATATGCACATATATATTATATATGTGTTTTATATATATAATATATATGTAATATACTTCTGAGTCTTTTTTTCACTTAACATATTAGTATGTCAGTACATTCAGATCCATGTCATCTTTTCAGTGGTCCTGGAATATTCCTTGGCGTGAATGTTCTATGACTTATTTGTCCATTTCCCTATTGATGGTATTTAGTTTGTCTCCAGGTTTTTGCTGTCACAATGTGCGCGCACACACACACACACACACCTTTCCCTCTAGAGTCAGAGCTTTTCTGAAACAGAATCTTGTATGTGGGACTGCTTGGTTGGAAAATGTGCTTATTTTAAATTTGATGAAATCCACCAAATTGTCTTTCAAAAACGGTCACATCCATTAACAAAACTGTAAAGGGCTTTGTCTTCTTATCGTATATGTCATCAAAATCTTACTCAATTTTTGCCAACTTAACCCCCCAAAAAAAGAACTATTGTTTTAATTTCAATTACTGTAACTGTTAGTCAGTTTGGGCATTTTTTAAATGTTATTGTCTATTTGTAATTTCTTCTCTAAAATGCCCCTTATCATTTGCCCATTTTTTCCCCTTTTGTCTTTTTATACTGTTTGGGAGGAGCTTTTTATCTATGATAGATATTAGCTCTGTCTTTTCTATGTGTCGCAAATATTTTCCCACAGTCTTCATCTGACTTTTAAATTTGTTCATGTGAACTGATTTTGCCAAGCAGAAGTTTTGGTTTAATTATTCCAATCTGTCGATCTTTTCCTTTATGGTTTCTGGGCCTCCTGTGGACCTCAGAAGGCTCTCCCCACTCCCCGTTTGTGAAAATATGGAGAATGTGCTTACTTAGAGCACGAGATGGTCCAATTCCAAGAGGCAACAGCAACAGAACTGATAGGATGCCAAGGAAAATTGCGCTGAGCCCTGTGAGGAATCTGCCTGGCCCACATTTCCCCTCCACTGTACTTTTCCAGCCTGTGGTTATTTGTTCTGCCTCTAGGCAGCCCTGACGTTCCACCAAGTTCGCCCCCTTCCTCCCTCATTCCTGTGCAGAGAACTGTTTGGTTTTCTGTCTTTGCTCTTGTTTTCCAGACAGTTCTCTGTAATAAGTGGGGCTCCGTTTACCTGCAGATCTCCCACCCTAGGACTGAATGCAACATTACTGATGATATTTGCATCTTTCTGCACACCCTTCCTGCTTCCCCCACCACCACCCGCCACTTCCTGGAGTGAGCAAGCAAAGCAGCCAAAGTAGACGTTTGACACATCTGCCCTGGGTTGGCTCAGTTCCAGTGGGAAAGTTTGATGTTGCAAGATTTTCATAGCCACTCGCATTTCCCTGACTTACAATCATACAGGCTTCCTTGACTTCCTTCTAATTCAATAAAGACAAAGAAAGCAAGCTGAGTTTGCACTGCTTGGGTCCTGGGGGAACCAGCCCCAGGCAAGCAGATGACAACAGCCTTTGTCTTGGGCCCCTTTCTCTGCCCCAGCTGCCCTTTCTCTCTTGGCTCACTGGGCATAAGTGCTATCAAGTTTCTTTCCCTAGTGGGGTCAGTCACAAGCCAATGTCAAAGGTTATCATAGGAGGATTTTTGCCCCACCAGTCTGTCAGCATCCAACATCAGTTATGTCCATTTCTTAAATATTCTGAGTAAACGTAGTATGCCTGTGTGCAAATGCAGCTTCAAGACAAGCTCCCCAGCTGCCCATTGCAAATACATTTTAGCCTCCTATACCTGAACTCCTCCTGTGCAAACATCTGGCACCCTGCCCCCTCCCTAACTTTTCCAGGTTTCTGGGGGTGGGGGGCAGGATGAGTGCAGGGGTTGGAGGATTAAGCTCAAAGGCTAGGATTTCAGGTTTCAGTGCTCAAAGCCTGGGAAGCTCAGAGCCCATGGGGACCTGTGGACCCACTGCCCGGAAGGGCATCTCCTCTGACCTCTGCCCTGGAGGAGCACTGCTTCCCTGGGGACTTTGCTGGTGAACACTGTGGAGCAAGAGATGGAGGGTGCTTTCAACACTTCCTTTTGTCTTGGTTATTCGTATTTTCTGATTTTTTTCTCCCAAAATTCCAAGTAGTGTTTCTAATAATAAAATACAGTTTTATCCTAAATTAAAAAAAATATTATCCTTAGAAAGAAGCTCTCAAAACTCCCAAGAGGACTTTAAAGGAAGCTATGTGGACATTTAAATGAGTTAGTAAGTCCCCCAGGACTTAGGAAGCTCTGGCTAAATATCAGTTGCTAACATTATCAGTATTATTATTACTACTATTATTCTGAAGAAGGAATAATTTTAGGGTAAAAGTAGAGTTGGCATTGAATGAGGAGCAGAGAGTTGAGTCTAGGATTAGAGGGTGCTTCTCATGGAATATAGAATCTGCTCAAATTAGCCACATTTATGTTTGGGAGCCATATGAGTTTTTCAGCTAGTAAGATTCCCAGTATCATGAAGGATGCTGATATCTTGATGTTTCTCCCTGTGGCCTGGGTTATAGACAAATAATTCAGGGGGAAAAGAAAAAAAAAAATCTCTCTAAACACAAAGCACTGAAGAGAGACTAGAAAAATCAGGAGAGAACTGGGAAGAGACGAGAGGACTGACTTCCTAGCCAATCCTGAAGCAAAGAAAGATCATTGGTCTAGTGACTCCTGAGAGGCCTGCCTACCACATATAATTCTGATTTTAGATATTCTGTCCCTTTACGTCAACATAAACAGTCAAGTGTTCTGATATTTACATTAGAAACCATGACCACCACACGTGTCCTTAAACACAGGGAAACATCTAAAGAATGCATGATTTTCTCTGTTCAACATGCATTGTAAATCTCATATAACCAAATCTTTTGAAGTTTCCTCTCACCAAAAGGAGGAGAGAAGCAGCAGCTCAGTGGCACACAAGCTGTTGAAAATGCATTTCAACCAGAGGATGCCATTGCCTCTGGGGCCTCATGCCTCAGGCTCACATACAGGGCTTCCGCTGTCTGGGGTGCCAGGAACCCCATTAGGGATCCAAGTTTTCAAGGCTAATGAAGATGATTTAGATGTGACGTCTGAAAGGGCCGTGTGGCATAAAGCCTTTCCTGTATGAAATCCTGGCACAGCTGCTCAGAGAAATGTGAGCGGGCGGGGATGAGGGGGTGTGAGAAGGCAGGATGCCATCAGGCAGAGCTAGCCATAAAAAGGGAGTTAGAGAGTCCAACACCCCTTTTTGTCTTAACTTTATCAATTTCATCTTTCTTTTTTTTTAAATAAAAGTCCCATTTTAAAAACTTGGCAATTCATCCAATAAAGCGTGCCTCTATGCCCAAGTAGTAATATTTACTTTTTAAAATGTGGGATTTAAGATAACAGGGTCAACAGAGAGAACATAATTAATGGAACAAACGGCTGTTGATCACCTAATTAACCAAATAAACTTGAACCTTGGGAGAAAAATAGGTGGACTGTGACCCAATCATTGCTTGTATTCATGAAGCACCAGGAAAAGCTGAATAATTCCAGAGGGAACATTCGAGAGCATGTATTCATTGGCCATGAGTTTAATGTAAATATGCATCAGCCGTGAGGAACCTAGAACTTTCCAACACAGTAAAAGCAAGGTTGTGCTTATTTAAAAAAAAAAAAAAAGACGTATAGCCTTTCACCTTGTAATCTTTGTTCCTAAACCTGACCTTTCAACCCCCTTCCGAGACAGACAAGCCCATTACAGTCCCCAGTGCCTCACTAAGTTCCACCTAGTGGTCTGAGATCCTGACCTAACAGGTGGACCTCTCATGCTTAATGATTTCTTTCAGCTTCTTTCTGCAGAAGGAGCACACCCAAGACGGTGATAAGAAAGAGCATGGCTGCACTGCCACTGTTATTGCCCCACCAGGCTGATTTCTAAGGTTAAAGCAGCAATTGTAAAACTTGCCGTATTCTTCTTGATGATGATATTAATGTTCTTCACGAAGTTAAAACAACAATGATCTGAACTGATGTAAACCTTTGGGGGCTTGCTGCATTTTCATGAAAGCCTGTAATGACACGTGCAGAGTAGGAAGAGAGTCACCATCCTTAGTATTCATGAAGAGGACTGGCAGTGAGAACCCCAAGCACGAGCGCCAGTGTATTATTAGCGCTTCCCATCAACAGCACGGCCTGGGCACTTGATGGCGCAAGAGCAACACGTGCCCTGCTTTAAGGAACCCTCAGACACAGGAGGAGCTTATACTTGGAGTCAGGTCCATAACTTCCCATTACCGTGTATTAGCGACTTTCTAGAAAGGGACAGTTTCTAGATTTTTAATACAATCTAACGTTTATATGAAGTGCTTTATTATGTACTAAGCACTACATATGCATTTTCTTTTTTCCTTCTCATAAAAATCTTATTGGTCCATTTTATTATTATCCTCATATTATGGATGAGAAAACAAGAGGTTACAGAGGTTATAGAGAGGTTAAGTAGCTTTTCCAAGCTCACACAGCAATAAATGGCAACAGTGAAACTCAATCAAAGACAACAAAGTTCATGCTCCTCTGAGACTCTGTTTTTGGGTCTGTTTACAAAGAACTTTCTCACATGTAATCACCGGTAAACTTCAAAACAGCCCTGTACATTAAATATTATTGTCCTCATCATATGAATGAAACTAATAAGGCTACAACATATACTTAGGTCCATTAGCTTTTTAAGTAGATCATTTTTAAATGCCAAACAGATGTATGAAGAATTAAAAACTCTTAAATATAATATTTTTCATATCATATATTTCAAATATTCATCACCTAAGAAAATGTTAATGTTCAATTTTAACATAAATTTTGCCAACTCCCTTTCTGGATAGGTTGCCAGATTTAACAAATAAAAATACAGAATGCCTAGTTAAATTTGAATTTCAGATAAAAAGCAAATGATTTGCATGGGGCATACTTGTACTAAAAAAATATTCATTATTTATCTGAAATTCAAATTTAACTGGGCATCCTGAATTTTATCCGGCAGTCCTATTTCTGGAAGATATATTTAGTGTGCCATAAATAAGGAAATTTGAAGCCAATTGAAAAAGATCAGAGAACTACTCTTTTGTCATCAGCTACACTTGTACTAAGCATATATCTGTGGATGATGCCTGCCTAGCTACTATACAACTGTGTGGTCTGGTTTCTGCCCTCCAGGAGTTTACAGTCCAAATAGTCATTACATTACAATGTAAAAATAAGTCGATGACTCTTTCAAATGCTTTTAGTTCTAGCTACTAAAAATTAATAACAGGAAGTGCCATTTGTATAGTTTTTGATGATTTGTGCTAATTTAAGATTCACAAAATTTTATGAGGGCTGTGGGTATTCCCATTTTACAGATAGAGAAAAAGAGACTAAAAAGTTATTTGTCTAAGGAAACAAAGAATTGGAGCAGAACTGTGGTTTAAGTCTCCTGATTCCAGCCTCACTCATCTTTCCTCTACACTCTACAGGACCACGTTTCTCAAAGCAGCAGGCTAGCCATGGAGGGGAGCACGGGGAAGGCACTGCCAGATAGCGGTGAACGACCTATCTTTCTGGGTACCTTTATGATGGTGCCAGATCCTGGAACCCCAGATGACAACAGAGGATGATGATTCACCATGAAGAGTCTTCCGGTTGGCCTCAAGCCAGATCCTGGAATGGATGGTGCCAGATCCTGGAACCCCAGATGACAACAGAGGATGATGATTCACCATGAAGAGTCTTCCGGTTGGCCTCAAGCCCTTCAGACTCTGTTAACAGAGCAAGCAGGACTGGCTCAGGTGAACAACCTGGAAAGCAAATTTGTTGGGAGCAAAAAGTAAGTAATTCAGAAAAAGCTCAGGTCCTATAGAGGTGGTCTGACTTCCATCTAGGTCACATTTTTCTAAGTGGATATGATGGTTAACTTCATGTGTCAACTTGAATAGGTCACAAGGTTCATGCTCAGTCAAACATTATTCTGAGTGTTTTTGTGAGTGTGATTTTGGATGTGTTTAATATTTAAATCAATAGACTGAGTGAAGCAAATTGCCCTCCCTAGTGGGTCGGCCTCATCCAATCAGGTGAAGGCCTGAGTAGAACAATAGGCTGACACTCCCCCAAATAAGAGAGAATTTCTCCTGCCTGATGGTCTTCAAGCTGAAAAATCCATTTTTTCCCGCCTTTGGACTCGAAGTGAAACAGTGACTCTTTTGGGTCTCAAGCCAGTTGGCCTTTGCACTGGAAGCACACCATCAGCTCTCCTGGGGCTCCAGCTTCCTGACTGCAGATATGGGGACCTGTCAGCCTCCATAATCACAGGAGCCAAATCCTTATAATAAATACATACATACACATACATATGTATACATATATGTATGTACATGTATATATAAAGCTAATATTTTCAGGTTTCTGAATTGTTTACACATATACACACATGCATATTCACATTATATTTGTGCAACATACATAGACCAAAGTCATTCTGAAATAATTCATTTCAGAACAATTAATCATATAGAACTGTAAGGCATCCTTTCAAGAAGTGGTAAAATACAATTTATCTTGACTAAGGAACAATTTCATCTATTTAAGCTGACTTTTGATTACACAAACCAGAGCCTTTACATAAAGATGAATGCTATCCTCTTCCTAACAGTTACCTAGAAAGACTATAAATTCTATAATCCTGAAAATATTTTTTTTCAGATTGTCTAGAGTCCTCAGTACGTTCCTCTGAGTATTTCTAACTGCAATAAATCTTTATTCTTCAGAAATGAATCAAATGTCTGAAAATAGTCAGATATCCAGAGAATAAAAAGGAGGACCAAGCTGGATAACGTAGATGGATGGCCCACTTGGGGTTACAAACTCCAAATGAAAAAGGGTGAATCTGGTTTTATACTTTCTCTGAAGTCAATCATATAGAGAAGGATCAAAAATTTTTCATCTGGCAGAATTGTTTTAGTATACATATCACCTTCACGGGATATTTTAGAACAGGATTAAGGGCCTTCAGTTCTCTTCCTGGGGTACCTCTCTAATCTCTCCTCCCACTTCTTGTCATTCCTCGTTCCCTAACAGCCAGCCTGAATTTCATGTGTTCGTGCCCTTGACATCCACTCCTCCTCATCTGTAGAAAACATACTCATACTTTTTTTAACATCTTTATTGGAGTATAACTGCTTTACATTGTTGTGTTAGTTGCTGCTGTATAACAAAGTGAATCAGCTATACGTATACATATATCCCCTTATCCCCTCACTCTTGCGTCTCCCTCCCAGCTTCCCTATCCCACCCCTCTAGGTGGTCACAAAGCACTTAGCACTGATCTCGCTGTGCTACATGGCTGCTTCCCACTAGCTATCTACTTTACATTTGGTAATGTATATGTGTCAATGCCACTCTCGCACTGCTTCCCAGCTTAACCTTGCCTCTCCCCTTGTCCTCAAGTCCATTCTCTCTGTCTGCGTCTTTATTCCTGTCTTGGCCCTAGGTTCTTCAGAACCACTTTTTTTTTTTAGATTCCATATATATGGGTTAGCATATGGTATTTGCTTTTCTCTTTCTGACTTACTTCACTCTGTATGACAGACTCTAGGTCCATCCACCTCACTACAAATAACTCAATTTCGTTTCTTTTTATGGCTGAGTAATATTCCATTGTATATATGTGCCACATCTTCTTTTTCCATTCATCTGTCAATGGACACTTAGGCTGCTTCCATGCCCTGGCTATTGTAAATAGTGCTGGAATGAACACTGTGGTACATGACTCTTTTTGAATTATGGTTTTCTCAGGGTATATGCCCAGTAGTGGGATTGCTGGGTCATATGGTAGTTCTATTTTTAGTTTTTTAAGGAACCTCCATACTGTTCTCCATAGTGACTGTATCAATTTACATTCCCACCAACAGTGCAAGAGAGTTCCCTTTTCTCCACACCCTCTCCAGCATTGATTGTTTGTAGATTTTTGATGATGGCTATTCTGACAGGTGTGAGGTGATATCTCATTGTAGTTTTGAGTTGCATTTCTCTAATGATTAGTGATGTTGAACATCCTTTCATGTGTTTGTTGGCAATCTGTATATCTTCTTTGGAGAAATGTCTATTTAGATCTTCTGCCCATTTTTGGATAGGGTTGTTTTTTCGATACTGAGCTGCATGAGCTGCCTGTATATTTTGGAGATTAATCCCTTGTCAGTTGCTTCATTTGCAAATGTTTTCTCCCATTCTGAGGGTTGTCTTTTTGTCTTGTTTATGGTTTCCTTTGCTGTGCAAAAGCTTTTAAGTTTCATTAGGTCCCATTTGTTTATTTTTGGTTTTATTTCCATTCCTCTAGGAGGTGGGTCCAAAAGGATCTTGCTGTGATTTATGTCATAGAGTGTTCTGCCTATGTTTTCCTCTAAGAGTTTTATACTGTCTGGCCTTACATTTAGTTCTTTAATCCATTTTGAGTTTATTTTTGTGTATGGTGTTAGGGAGCATTCTAATTTCATTCTTTTAAATGTACCTGTCCATTTTTCCCAGCACCACTTATTGAAGAGGCTGTCTTTTCTCCATTGTATATTCTTGCCTCCTTAATCAGAAATAAGTTGACCACATGTGCATGGGTTTATCTCTGCGCTTTCTATCCTGTTCCATTGATCTATATTTCTGTTTTTGTGCCAGTACCATACTATTTTGATTACTGTAGGTTTGTAGTATAGTCTTAAGTCAGGGAGCCTGATTCCTCCAGTTCCGTTTTTCTTTCTCAAGATTGCCTTGGCTATTTGGGGTCTTCTGTGTTTCCATACAAATTGTGAATTTTTTTGTTCTAGTAGTAAAAAAATGCCAGTGGTAGTCTGATAGGGATTGCATTGAATCTGTAGATTGCTTTAGGTAGTATAGTTATTTTCACAATATTGATTCTTCCAATCCAAGAACATGGTACATCTCTCCATCTGTTTGTATCATCTTTAATTAGTTTCATCAGTGTCTTATAGTTTTCTGCATACAGGTCTTTTGTCTCCTTAGGTAGGTTTATTCCTAGGTATTTTATTCTTTTTGTTGCAATGGTAAATGGGAGTGTTTCCTTAATTTATCTTTCAGATTTTTCATTATTAGCATATAGGAATGCAAGACATTTCTGTGCATTAATTTTGTATCCTGCTACTTTACCAAATTCATTGACTAGCTCTAGTAGTTTTCTGGTAGCATCTTTAGGATTCTCTAAGCATAGTATCATGTCATCTGCAAACAGTGACAGTTTTACTTCTTCTTTTCTGATTTGGATTCCTTTTATTTCCTTTTCTTCTCTGATTTCTGTGGATAAAACTTCCAAAACTATGTTGAATAATAGTGGTGAGAGTGGGCAACCTTGTCTTGTTCCTGATCTTAGTGGAAATGGTTGCAGTTTTTCACCATTGAGAACAATGTCGGTTGTGGGTTTGTCATATATGGCCTTTATTATGTTGAGATAAACTCCCTCTGTGCCTACTTTCTGGAGAGTTTTTATCAGAAATGGGTGTTGAATTTTCTCAAAAGCTTTTTCTGCATCTATTGAGGTTATCATATGGTTCTTATCCTTCAATTTGGTAATATGGTGTATCACATTGATTGATTCGTGTATATTGGAGAATCCTTGCATTCCTGGAGTAAACCCCACTTGATCATGGTGTATGATCCTTTTAATGTGCTGTTGGATTCTGTTTGCTAGTATTTTGTTGAGGATTTTTGCATCTATGTTCATCAATGATATTGGCCTGTATTTTTCTTTTTTTGTGACACCTTTGTCTGGTTTTCGTATCAGGGTGATGGTGGCCTCGTAGAATGAGTTTGGGAGTGTTCCTCACTCTGCTATATTTTGGAAGAGTTTGAGAACGATAGGTGTTAGCTCTTCTCTAAATGTTTGATAGAATTTGCCTGTGAATCTGTCTGGTCCTGTGCTTTTGTTTGTTGGAAGATTTCTAATCATAGTTTCAATTTCAGTGCTTGTGATTGGTCTGTTTATATTTTCTACTTCTTCCTGGTTCAGTCTCGGAAGGTTGTGCTTTTCTAAGAATTTGTCCATTTCTTCCAGGTTGTCCATTTTATTGGAATATAGCTGTTTGTAGTAATCTCTCATGATCCTTTGTATTTCTGCAGTGTCAGTTGTTACTTCTTTTTCATTTCTAACTCTGTTGAGTCTTTTCCCTTTTTTTCTTGATGAGTCTCACTAATGGTTTATCAATTTTGTTTATCTTCTCAAAGAACCACCTTTCAGTTTTATTGATCTTTGCTATCATTTACTTCATTTCCTTTTCATTTATTTCTGATCTGATCTTTATTATTTCTTTCCTTCTGCTAACTTTGGGGTTTTTTTGTTCTTCTTTCTCTAATTGCTTTAGGTGTAAAGTTAGGTTGTTTATTTGAGATTTTTCTTGTTTCTTGAGGTAGGATTGTATTGGTATAAACTTCCCTCTTAGAACTGCTTTTGCTGCGTCCCAGCAGTTTTGGGCCGTCATGTTTTCATTGTCATTTGGTTCTAGGTATTTTTTGATTTCCTCTTTGATTTATTCAGTGATCTCTTGGTTATTTAGTAGCATATTATTTAGCTTCCATGTGTTTGTATTTTTCACAGTGTTTTTCCTGTAATTGATATCTAGTCTCTTAGCATGGTTGTCGGAAAAGATACTTGATATGATTTCAATTTTCTTATATTTACCAAGGCTTGATTTGTGACCCAAGATATGATCTATCCTGGAGAATGTTCCATGAGCCCTTGAGAAGAAAGTGTATCCTATTGTTTCTGGATGGAATGTCCTATAAATATCAATTAAGTCCATCTTGTTTAATGTGTCATTTAAAGCTTGTGTTTCCTTATTTATTTTCATTTTGGATGATCAGTCCTTCGTGAAAGTGGAGTGTTAAAGTCCCCTACTATGATTGTGTGACTGTCGATTTCCCCTTTTATGGCTGTTAGCATTTGCCTTATGTATTGAGGTGATCCTATGTTGGGTGCATAAATATTTACAATTGTTATACCTTCTCATGGATTGATCCCTTAATCATTATGTAGTGTCCTTCTTTGTCTCTTGTAACAGTCTTTAATTTAAAGTCTGTTTTGTCTGATATGAATATTGCTACTCCAGCATTCTTTTGATTTCCATTTGCATGGAGTATCTTTTTCCATCCCCTCTCTTTCATTCTGTATGTGTCCCTAGGTCTGAAGTGTAGACAGCATATATACGGGTCTTGTTTTTGTATCCATTCAGCCAGTCTATGTCTTTTAGTGGGAGCATTTAATCCATTTACATTTAAGGTAATTATCGATATGTATGTTCCTATTACCATTTTCTTAATTGTTTGGGGTTTGTTTTTGTAGATCTTTTCTTTCTCTTGTGTTTCCTGCCTAGAGAAGTTCCTTTAGCATTTGTTGTAAGGCTGGTTTAGTGGTGCTGAATTATCTTAGTTTTTGCTTGTCTGTGAAGGTTTTAATTTCTCCAACGAATCTGAATGAGATCCTAGCTGGGTAGAGTAATCTTGGTTGCAGGTTTTTCCCTTTCATCACTTTAAATATGTCCTGTCACTGCCTTCCGGCTTGCAGAGTTTCTGCTGAAAGATCATCTGTTAACCTTATGGGGATTCCCTTGTATGTTATTTGTTTTTCCCTTGCTGCTTTTAGTATTTTTTCTTTGTATTTAATTTTTGATAGTTTGATTAATATGTGTCTTGTCATGTTTCTCCTTGGATTTATCCTGTATGGGACTCTCTGTGCTTCCTGGACTTGATTGACTATTTCCTTTCCCATATTTGGGAAGTTTTCAACTATAATCCTTAAAATATTTTCTCAGTCCCTTTCTTTTTCTCTTCTTCTTCTGGGACCCCTATAATTCAAATGTTGGTGCATTTAATGTTGTCCCAGAGGTCTCTGAGACTGTCCTCAATTCTTTTCATTCTTTTTTCTTTATTCTGCTCTGCAGTAGTTATTTCCACTATTTTATCATCCAGGTCACTTATCCATTCTTCTGCCTCAGTTATTCTGCTATTGATTACTTCTAGATAATTTTTAATTTCATTTATTGTGTTGTTCATCATTGTTTGTTTGCTCTTTAGTTCTTATAGGTCCTTGTTAAACGTTTCTTGTATTTTCTCCATTCTATTTCCAAGATTTTGGATCATCTTTACTATCATTACTCTGAATTCTTTTTCAGGTAGACTGCCTATTTCCTCTTCATTTGTTTGGTCTGGTAGGTTTTTACCTTGTTCCTTCATCTGCTGCATATTTCTCTGTCTTCTCATTTTGCTTAACTTACTGTGTTTGGGGTCTACTTTTTGTAGGCTGCTGTTTCCTAGTTCCTATTGTTTTTGGTATCTGCCCCCTGTGGGTAAGTTTCGTTCATTGGGTGGTGTAGGCTTCCTGGTAATGGGTACTCATGCCTGTGTTCTGGCAGATGAGCCTGGATCTTCTCTTTCTGGTAGGCAGGACCACATCCAGTGGTGTGTTTTGGGGTGTCTGTGAACTTAGTATGATTTTAGGCAGCATCTCTGCTAATGGGTGGGGTTGTGTTCCTGTCTTGCCAGTTGTTTGGCATGGGATGTCTTGCACTGGAGCTTGCTGGTCATTGAGTGGAGCTAGCTCTTAGCATTGAGACAGAGATCTCTGGGAGAGCTCTTGCTGATTGATATTATGTGGGGCCAGAAGGTCTCTGGTGGTCCAATGTCCTGAACTTGGCTCTCCCACCTCAGAGGCTCAGGCCTGACACCAGGCTGGAGCACCAAGACCCTGTCAACTACATGGCTCAGAAAAAAAGGGAGAAAAAGAAAGGAAAAAAAAAGCAAACTAAAATAAAGTTATTAAAATAAAAAATTAGGGCTTCCCTGGTGGCGCAGTGGTTGAGAGTCCGCCTGCAATGCAGGGGACACGGGTTCGTGCCCCGGTCCGGGACGATCCCACATGCTGCAGAGCGGCTGGGCCTGTGAGCCATGGCCGCTGGGCCTGTGCTCCGCAGCGGGAGAGGCCACAACAGTGAGAGGCCCGCGTATCGCAAAAATAAATAAATAAATAAATAATATATTACTAAAATAAAAAAATTTAAAAGTAATTTTAAAAAAGAGAGCAACGAAACCAATAAGCAAATCCACCAATGATAACAAGCACTAAAAACTAAGATAAACATAAAATTCAGAATCTAGTCAGGCGGGACTTCCCTGGTGGTGCAGTGGTTAAGAATCCGCCTGCCAATGCAGGGACACAGGTTCGAGCCCTGGTCCGGGAAGATCCCACATGCCGCGGAGCAACTAATCCCGTGTGCACAACTACTGAGCCTGTGCTCTAGAGCCCGCGAGCCACAGCTACTGAAGCCTGTGTGCCTAGAGTCCGTGCTCAGCAACAAGAGAAGCCAAAGCAATGAGAAGTCCGCACACCGCAAAGAAGAGTATTCCCCGCTCGACGCAACCAGAAAAAACCCGCATGCAGCAATGAAGATCCAACGCAGCCAAAAATAAATAAATAAATAAAAAGAATCTAGTCAGGCACATACAGCAAACCCCAAGTCTACATTTGCTCCCAAAGTCCACAGCCTCGATTTTGGGATGATTCACTGTCTCCTCAGGTATTCCACAGATGCAGGGTGCATCAAGTTGATTGTGGAGATTTAATCCGCTGCTCCTGAGGCTGCACGGAGAGATTTCCCTTTCTCTTCTTTGTTCGCACAGCTCCTGGGGTTCAGCTCTGGATTTGGACCCGCCTCTGCATGTAGGTCGCCCTCTGGTGTCTGTTCTTCGCTCAGACAGGACGGGGTTAAAGGAGCAGCTGCTTCAGGGGCTCCGGCTCACTCAGGCCAGGGGGAGGGAGGGGTACGGATGCGGGGTGAGCCTGTGGCGGCAGAGGCCGGCGGGACGTTGCACCAGCCCGAGGCGCGCCGTGCGTTCTTCCGGGGAAGTTGTCCCTGGATCACGGGGCCCTGGCAGTGGCGGGCTGCACAGGCTCCCCGGAAGGGAGGTGTGGATAGTGACCTGTGCTTGCACACAGGATTCTCTGTGGCTGCAGGAGCAGCGTTAGCGTTTCATGACCGTCTCTAGTGTCCGCGCTGATAGCCACGGCTCACACCCATCTCTGAAGCTCGTTTAGGCGGTGCTCTGAATCCCCTCTCCTCGCACACCCCAAAACAATCGTCTCTTGCCTCTTAGGCAAGTCCAGACCTTTCCCGGACTCTCTCCCGGCTAGCTGTGGTGCACTAGCCCCCTTCAGGCTGTGTTCACGCCGCCAACCCCAGTCCTCTCCCTGCGCTCCGGCCGAAGCCCGAGCCTCAGCTCCCAGCCCCGCCCGCCCCAGCGGGTGAGGAAACAAGCCTCTCGGGCTGGTGAGTGCCGGTCGGCACCGATCCTCTGTGCGGGAATATCTCTGCTTTGCCCTCCGCACCCCTGGTGCTGCGCTCTCCTCTGAGGCTCCGAAGCTTCCCCCACCCTGCCACCCGTCTCCACCAGTGAAGGGGCTTCCTAGTGTGTGGAAACTTTTCCTCCTTCACAGCTCCCTCCCAGAGGTTCAGGTCCCATCCCTGTTCTTTTGTTTCTTTTTTCTTTTGCCCTACCCAGGTACGTGGGGGAGTTTCTTGCCTTTTGGGAGGTCTGAGGTCTTCTGCTAGCGTTCAGTAGGTGTTCTGTAGGAGTTGTTCCACATGTAGATGTACTTTTGATGTATTTGTGGGGAGGAAAGTGATCTCCACGTCTTACTCCTCTGCCATCTTGAAGGTCTCCCCATACTCTTATTTTGAGCCAGTGTTTCTCAAACACCAGTGTGCATCAGAATCACCTGGTGAGTTTGTTACAGCACAGCTGACAGGGCCCAACCCCCAGAGTTCCTGATTCAGTAGTTCAGGAGTGGGGATGAGAATTTGCGTTTCTAACATGTTGCCGGTGAGGCTGATCTGCAGCCTACAAATTGAAAACTACTGCTTTGCACTGCTTCTTGGACTTTGCTGCATCTACCATAACCTGAGGATCTTGTTAAATGCGGAGCCTGATTCAGTACATCTGGGGTGGAACCTAAGGTTCTGCTTTTCTAACAAGCTCCCACTTTTAGCAGCATGACTGTGGGGCTCAGCTCCGAATACCCCTAATTTTTTTTAGAAGAAGAGGGCCACCCCCCTCCTCTATATCAGTGGTGGCCAAACTTGTCTGCACATTAGAATTACAGAGAGACCTTCAAAATATACTGGTGCCTATGTCTCATCCCAGAGATTATGGCTGGTCTGAGGTACAGCCTGGCCTTTGGGAGTTTTAAAAGATCCTCAGGTGACTCGAATAATGCCAACAAGCTTAGGAACCACTGCTCTAAAAACTCAAGCTATTTTCCATCCTCCATTGTATTTTCATTACAGCTATTGTCAGTTTGTTGGCTTCTTTTGTCTTTGCTTTCATCTAATCTGCCCTACCAGCTCATTCACCCCTCTGAAGGCAGAAACGGAGTCTGCTTCCCTAACAGTGTTTGACGCACACTAGCGGTGAATAAATGTTTGTTGAATAAATAAATGAGTGACAAAAATAGAAATAAAAATGAATTTGTAAATGATATTACCCAAGTCACCAGCCCCCGGTAGAGTAGGGTCTGCCAAAAAGCCATTTACCTAAAATAAATTCTGACTTTCTCATAATAGACTTACAGGGGACTACTGCTCTTCACATGTTCAACTGTCTGACTCGTTTGCCGTATGAATTCCATCAAGCAACTTTTCTGATACAGCTTTTATCAATATTTCACACAGCTGATTTTTCACTTGCTACTGCAGGCTTGCTAAGGAATCCAGCTCAGCCCTGGGATCCAGGAACTGTCCTGCCTGCTCCTGGGTTTTCGAAAGAACAGGAACAGAGCCCACCCCAAGTTTGTGCACTGACCTTCTCCCGCAGGGGAACTCTGTCCCTCTTCTGCACAGGACATGGAGCCTTTTACCCCATCACCAAGGGGTCCTATACAGCAGCCAAGAAAAGATGGAGTCCATTCTCTTTCCCATAATACTCTTCCCTTTCAGACCTCTCCACAACTGCAAACGTAGAGAAATCAGCTGAGTGTAGGCAGCTGAAGCCTGGATCCCAAGCTCCTGTGTCTCATGATGAAGTGAAGACTCCTGTGGGTTTGTTGAATGAGCAGTTTCTTAGGGTCCATTGGCTTTGTAGTCACACCTGGAAAGGGCAAAACTTCACTCTGTATTTGTTCTCAGAGGACTATTAAGTCTTAAGTCACTCACTGTGCCAGTGGCTCCTATACACGTTTCCAGGTCCTCAGGCTGCTTCCTGATGTTTGGAACAGATTTGTGTCAAGTCCTGACATTGTACCAAAGAACAGTACCGAGGCCCTGCAGCATTACATGAGCTAGGAGAGAAGTTAGCTGCTCATATCAAAAAACCAAATCCCCACTAGCTTAAATATGTAGGATTTATCTTTTCCTCCCCCCTTATCTAACAAGACTTTTAACTAATGCTGCAACTCAAAATACCATTAGAGGCAAGGTTCCTCTATTGTCCTTAATAGGAAGACATTATCACCTCCCGGTTATAAGATGGCTGCTGTGTCTATTAAGGGTTTCGTGTCCTTAATTCTAGGCAGCAAGAACAAAGAAGAGGGAAGCATCACCCCTTCCAAAATTTCCAAGAAACTTTGAGCTGATGTCACAAGGCTGCCCTTAGCTGCAAGAGAGTCAGGTAAAGAGTATTTTCAGTTGAGCACAGGGCTGATCAATCCATTAGGCACAGTGCCTAGAGCCCACCATACTTTTAGGAGCCTACAAAAATGTCTTTGTTTTACTTTCTTTTAAAATCAGAAGGGAAAAAGAATATACTGAATATGAATATATAACAATGAATCTAGTCTGGATTACATTTGTCTTTATACCAATGCAGTTGTAAAATTTAATTTTAACTTTTAAACAGAGAAGGGGCCCACAAAAACCAAAGCATCTAAGGACTATGAGAGTCATAAACCAGCAATGACTGGGATGAACCCACTGGATTCCAAACTGGAATGAAGCCACCCTAGCACGCTACTGTCTTTGTTCCCTCACCCAGAAAGCAGGCCTCATAAGACTAGGAGCATTAAAAAACGAATACACATAAATAATAGCATTGCTCCCACCCGAGAGATAGTGCCCACCAGAAGTATTCACTAGTGATTATTAGTTTTTCTGAATGGTATATGAGTATTTTTTTCTCTTTTGAAAAAAAGAGCTATTGTGAAATGCTACATTTCTTGACATCATTTTCCAACCCAAGAAATTTTAGTAGCTTCAACATTTGGCTGCCCGTGGTTTATCATTGCCCAATCCACTAATTCCTTTCCTCAGTTTTTGCCAGTAAGTTGGGTATTACTTAGACCAGTGACTGCCACAAGGTATGTGCTTTCTAATTACCTGACTACATGATAGCCTGTCACCTTGGCCCTTCCCTGAAAGACTATTTAAGGAGGGGTCAGGCTTTAGCAGTTACTGTATTTTCACTTGTGGTTAGAAAAGAGTGGGTTTTCCTCTCCTCCGCAAATATTTGGCCACCAAGTGCCAAGAGTATCACTTATGAGCCATCTGGAAGAGCTGTTGGTCCTTAATTGTTTCCAGATGACATTTCAAATGGATCATGTGGTGGAATTCGATTCCTACTCTCAGAGTACCAAGGATAAGCTTAGCACCTCAAAGCATGCTACTTGAAGCATTTTACAGAGAGCATGTGCAAACAGCACATGTATAGAGAACTTGTCCCTAAAGAGGAGGCTTTAGATGACAATGCTAATGTAAAATCCTTGAAGCGGGGATAGGCTCTTGTTCAACTTGGTCCCCTCATGGCTCAGTGACCACAGTGGCCTTTCTAGCCTCTCAATGAATCTTGGTCCAAATGAATTAAATTACCAGCCTAAAAGAAGCTGACCTTAAAACCATTTTATGTTTCCAAAATCAATTCAGGATATTAGGTTTTCCCAGAAAAAAAAAACTGTCATGTATGATCCTGGCTAAGCGGAATGCCAGTATCCAATTAAGTAAGATATCATCAACATCATGTTCTCTTAGACCTGGAATCAGCTTAGGAAGAACTAAGTAAAGAGAGTAAAGGTTAAAAAAAAAAAATCTGAGAGCTGAGATTAATGGGTAACTTGTTTTACTTTCTAAACCCAGTTTCTCCATCTAGAAAACAGGGGTAATATTGCCTACTTCACAATAAGTTGTGATGAAGACCAATAAAGATAATGTTTGAAAAGCAATAAGGCAATGCCTCTCACATTTTAAGACCCAAATAGATGGTGTCTGTATTATTATTATTCTTATTGTTACTGCTATTGTTATTTTTAGTGAAGTGCAATTACCAGTCTAGCTCAGGAAGTCTATTTCATGGTTGTCTTCATTATGGTAGAGGTGTTACAAGATTACAGTTGGGAAAGAAGAATATGAGAAAAGCATATACTTTTGAGTGATGTCTCTCCTTATCCCTAAATGTTCTTCTTTCATGGGGAAAGGTTTTTTCTTATTTGTTCATAACTATCAGCCACCATGAAGAAACCCTTTGGAAAAGCAATAATCTGAGGCATGATTCTTTTGCTCTCTACTAAATGCAGAAGTGGAATCTCTTACACATCACAGACATCTTGTGATTTTTTAAAATTACTTTTTAATTAATGACTCTCATAAACTGTCTCCTGTGTAACTATTCCCTTTAGTTACACAACTGTGTGCCAGACTTGAGCACAGAATCATGGGATTGCCTTGCTGCACACCCACCCGCTGGGAGTGGGTGTGGGGATGTCCTCTGGAAGGTGGGATTTTCTTCCTCAACCATAGATCCAGGGAGAAACTAAGTCATGCCTTGATCCCACCTTCATAAAGGGGGACTGTTCTCTTTTCTTGGGATTGAGCTGAGGTTGGAGCCCTCAATGCTGGCTAGAGAACAAGCTCAGTCCCATGCACAGAGGTCAGGGGATCCCTTCATGGCAGCATATAGGGAGCTCAGGGACCAAGGCAGCCTGTGGAAGCCCCTAGGAGGAGATTCCAGGAGACATCCTATCTAGAAGCCAGTTTTAAATTTTCTCTTTCTGCGTTATTATTCCCTCCTCTTACACCTAATACTTCAATAATCCTTTGTTAAACATTGCTGCAGACTCTCTGGTACTTGGAGGAATTATCCATGTCCATATGGGAGGGCCCAATGTCCGTACTTAAGGAGGAAGCTAGTTATGAGATGGCAAAAGATGAATGACTAGTAAACAAGGAGTATCAGTCAGAGCAAGAAAGCCAGCTGAGGGGTGCAGGGGAGAACAAGTCGTTTAATGGAACATAAAATCATCCCTAAGCAAATTTTCAAAAGTTTACTAGGGGTGGTGGGAGGGTAGAGAAGAATGTGAGAAGACCAGATTTCCACATGGCATGGGCTAGGATTCCAGACTATCATTGTGTTTGTTTTTCTACTGTCATTATTTGAATTAAAAGGAAAAATTACCCAAAAAGCTGGAGAGTTTGCCAACATTGGGGTTGTCCTTGTTTGCTAGGGCCACTATAACAATATACTACAGACTGCATGACTTAAACAAAATGCATTTTCTAACAGTCTGGAGGCTAGAAGTCTGAAATCAAAGTGTCAGCAGGACTGGTTTCTTCTGAGGCCTCTCTCCTTGGCTTGCAGATGGCCACTTCCCCGCTGTGTCCTCACAAGGCCCTTTCTCGGGCAGACACATCCCTGGTGTCTCTCCCTCTCTCATAAGGACACCAGTCCTGTAACTCCTATAAGGACACCCTAACAACCTCACAATCACCTCTTTAAAGACCTCATCTCCAAATACCGTCATGTTCTGAGGTCCTGGGGGCTAGGGCTTCAACATATGAATTTGGGAGGGACACAATTCAGGGGTTAATACAGATGCCAAAAGGCAATAACATCTAGGCCCTAAAGTCTAGAAAAATAAAAGAAGGAGAGGCAGGTGGCCATCAACATCAGGGTGACAGCTTTTCTTCTCTTCATTCTGATCCTCTCCTTTGTCTGCAAAACACGGCATTGTTTTTAACTGATCGTCTTTCTGAAAACCCTAGGCTGTCTCCTCGATGCTTTCTCGAAGATTTTAATAAAGAGGTCTCCATTAGGGGTGAGTGGAACGGTGTGGTGGGAAGGACTGCAGGGTAAAAATCAGGAAATGAAGGAAGCCTCTGGTCTCTCGGCCCAGCAGGAAAAGAGTGGCTGAGACATGACAGGTTTGCTGCACACAGATCTGCTTTCAGCACTCTACTTCCCCACTGCCTCTGGGGCATCCAGCACTTCATTCAAACACACTCAAGGCAAAGCACTCCAACATTGCTGAACGTTTCTCTGGCAGGTTGCCTGTGCTTCATTCTTCGAGTTAATGGTGGCCGAGAAAATTACACAAGGTATCCAGGATGTTGACATGCTACTTGCTTCACCATCTACTTCAAAGTCCCTCAGGGTTCTCTGAGTTTTGTTTTCTAGAACAAATATTCTTGACATAAGCATCAAGGATGCCCATGCAGTTATTCTTAATGGTGGCAGAAATCAAGTTCCGGATTTTCAGGTCAGAAGCAATCTGTCTTTTAGCAATTAACAATTAATGGCTTCGTAGTAATAAGTTTGGTTGGCACAGGCTTATTTCTTCAATTCACTGATACAATAACAACCATGTATTAAAAATGAACTTATTTCTATTGAGTGATATCACTTTGCTCTTGTTCTTGCTCTTACGCTGTAACTTACCTGGAATTGCCCGAGGTTCTCCTTCAGTTTCCTTGATTGAAGATGACATCTAAGGAGATGAATTTGATTCACCAAATCATAAAGCTAGACGAGACCACAAGAAATTGTTCAGTTAAATCTGCCAGGAAAACTCCAATGCAACAAAACCATCAACATTTTCCAGGGCAGAAAGGCAGTGTTTCCTGTATATTTCACTGTCAGAAGGATTTTCCTGTATCAGGTCACTCCCCTAACAGTGTCTGAACTTGAATTAATTCTGTATTACCAAATCCTCTGCCCCATATCTAGTCTCAGGAAGAGGCCTGGTATCCAACGTTTCCAAAAAAATACACAAACTGAATTCTGAAAATGGTGACCCTGGGTTCCCCTTGAAATCTTGATTTCCAGTGTTAGTTACAGCTACAGCTAGAAGAGCACTTAGCCTGTGGCTAATTCAAGAATTTTTGCCCAATGGATGACTTGTATGGTCAACTCCCTTGAAATCTGGAGAGTCATGCTGGTCATAAATGCAAATTTCCAGGGGGAACCCTCTGCAATTTTTTTGAAGCAATTTTTCTTTTTCTTACAATACGTTAGAAATTTGGCTGGTTGCTTATCTTATGCTATTTGCTTATGACTTTGCTGTACTTTTACATGGATGATCAAAGCATACTTTGCTGTGTCCCCCCTCCTTCTGTGGTCTCCTATTCTGCTCTCTTTCCCTCAGTCTTCAGCAAGGATCCGCATCTTTGAGAAGACCATCCACCCAACAGTGCCCTCTCCCTTCCATCTGGCAACTCGGCAGTGGGATCATTCAGGGCTGGCTCTGAACTCCTGCTTGTGCTATTGGCCAAATAGGAAGGGAGATTTGCTCAGTGACCTGCTATTTGCAAATAAAGAGCCCAAGACACGGTCACTGAGTGACAAGTGGCTGAGGAAAGACTTGGGTTTTCCAATGCTCCATGTTAAAAGCACCTTCACCAGCCCAGAAACCCAGGGTTTCTGGACAGAGAGTCAAAGTGGAAATGCTTCAGGGGTCATCAGCATAGCTGCACTGTATCCCCTACCGCTGCCAAACAGCCCAGCTCAGACCTTTATTTCAAGGGTGAGGAAACTGAGTCCCTGAGACATATGGTCATTTGCCCAAGTTCGTGTAGCTAGCTCATTGCTGTAAAGCTGAGCCCATAACTCAGGTCCCCTGATTTCTAGCTCAGGGTTCATGCTGTTATAGCATGTGGCTCGCAAGGGCTTCTGCACCATCCCATCTATACCACAGTGCCACCCTAGCCTCCAACCGATAAAGTCAGCTCTCTGCATGCCAGACAAAATAAGAGGTCTGAGAACGTGAGTTGTGCAGCCAAAAGGCCCGAAGCTACTCTTGTCTCCCTGCCTCAAGAATTGTCCATTTCCCTTACCAGCCAGCCCCTGGAGCAGCTAAAGGGCATGATGTGGCTTTACATGCTCATTCTGCAGGGAACAAAGGCATACAAAAAGCAACTCATATTACTGGTGTCCTCAAATTCTTTCAGTGTTTCCCTACAGAAGGCCACAATCCTCACTCGGTATTAGAGGCATCCCTTAGCCTGCCCCGAACCTCCCCGCTTCCTTTCTCCCCAGCAGCTCCTTACCCTGCCCGTTTTTGTCAGTGCTGGATTCTTGCCTCTTGCTATCCCATTGCCCTCCGCCAGAGCGTCCCTCCTGCACCCTTCACCTAATGCTAGCCGAGCCGCCAGACCCAAATTCTTTTTCCTAGGTGTTGCTCGAGAGGGATCCCCTCCACCTCTTCTCTGAGGTCATCCAAGTACTCCCTGCACATGGAGCACGTGAGTTCAGGTATTGTTTTCTGTGTGACTCCCAGGCTCTCCTTCCCTAATGGCTCCCGTGCTTTTTAATATCTATTGGATACACCTTGTACTTTCTCACCTCTGTGCCTTTGCCCATGCTGTTCTCTTGCTGGGAATTCCATTTCACATTTCTGCCTATTAGAATCCTACCTATGCATCAAAGTTCAGCCGAAATATTACCTTCCATTAAACTGTCTCTACTCCTCTGTATTCTAATGCAGTTGTAACAAATTACCACAAACTTAATGGCTTAAAACAACACAGATTTATACCTTTATAATCCTGGAAGTCAGAAGTCTGCAATGGCTTTCACTGGGCTACCATCAAACTATTGGCAGGTCTTTTGCAGGTTTCCTTGGCTTTCCCAGCTTCTAGAGGCTACCCACACTCCTTGGCTTGTGGCCCCTCTTTCATCTTCAAAGCCAGCAGGGTCGCATATTTAAATCTCTCTCTGCTTCTGCCATAACTCTGCCTCCTCTCTGTCCCTCCTTTTCTAAGAATTCTGTGATTTTATTGGGTCCACCTGAATACTCCAAGAAACCTCATCTCAAGTTCCTTAATCACATTTGCAAAGTCCTTTTTACCATGTAAAGTAACATATTCACAGGTTCTGGAGATTCCCCTAATGGAGAATCTATCTTTTTCATTTCTATAACCTCATAACATTGTGTTTGAGTATCTGTAATTCAGAGTTCATCAGAGACTGTCTGTATCCTTATAGCAGGATAAATGCTTTTTTTTTTGAATTCCAATAAAAATTTATGTTTGGACACTGGTATTTGAATTTCATATTATTTTCACATGTCACAAAGATTATTTTTTCTTTTTCTTTTTGTATTGAAGTACAGTTGATATATATTCCATTAGTTTCACATAGTAAAATCACATAGTGATTCAACATTTATGTACATTATGATTTGATCACCATGATAAGCCTAGTAGATATCTGTCTCCATACAAAGTTATTCCAACATTACTGACTATAGTCCCTGTGCTGCATGCTACATCCCCATGACATATATTTTAACTGGAAGTTTGTACCTCTTAATCCCCTTCACCTGTTATGCCCAATCCATACCCTCACTCCCATCTGGCAATCACTAGTTTGTTCTCTGTATCTGTGAGCCTGTTTCTGTTCTGTTATGTTTGTTGTTTTGCTTTGTTCTTTATATTCCACATATGAGTGAAATCATACAGTATTTTTCTTTCTCTGTCTGACTTATTTCACTTAGCATAATTCCCTCTAGGCCCATCCATGTTGTCACAAATGGCAAGATTTCATTCTTTTTTATGGCTGAATAATATTCCATTATATATATTTCTCATGACAACTTCATTTCTTGGAACAGTCTAACCTCCCTTCCCCACTGCAATGTCCACATACAGGCACAAAGATAATTTACATAAGTATGATCACTGCAGAAATATCTGTAGTAATGAATAATTGGAAACAACTTAAAAGTCTATCAATATGGTACTAGTTAATTAAATTGTGATGCAGTAAAAAAACAGAATATTAAGCAGACATTCAAAACAAGACGGAGATGCATAAACTGGCATGGAAAACGTTCACAATATGTTGTTAAGTGAAAAAAAAAGCAAGTTGCATGTGGTACGTCTAAAACAATTTGGCTTTTGAAAGCAAATCATAACATATGTGTAATAAGTTATATATGCAAACAAAAGGATCTGGAAAATACAGAGGTTATCACTTGCCTATGTGATTTTGGAACACTTTCACCCTCTTTGAACATTTGAACTTGAATTTACAGTTATGTTTTGCTTTCATAATTGGAAGAAGGGAAAGAAACCTATTCTGAAAATACAGCAACAGATGTTATGTGAATTCTGGAAACAAGGGAGGTCAGTAATGGGCATGTGTTAAGAGACTAAAACAGAAGACATTCTTCTTTCACAGGAAACTGAAAGCTAACAAGGAGGTCCTACCCTCTTGTTAACCTTTTTGAAATTAACTGCTTTGCATTTACTTTCTTTTCCACAAAGTGACAGCACTCACATAAAAATGTCTCTCAATGACATTAGGATGTCATGATTCCACGGCTCTCTACATCTGACTCTTCTGGTGCTTCTGCAGCTTGACAATAAGCTTAAGGAAATCTCCCAGAATTCCCAGGGTGAGGAGTGAGAAAAAAGCACCCCTTTGTTATTGAATTGGATACAGGATTCCAGGCAATATTAACAAAGGAATATTTTTAAAGTGGATCTAATTAGACTGTTCATGGTATAAATTTCTTTTTATATAGCTCCATTTGTGAATTTAGGAAGACTTTTAAATGTCATCTCTTCTTTCCTTAATTTGTGTCACTGTATGTATTTTTTTTCTCCTATACTCCAGAATCTAATCAATTTAGAATCCTTTACATGTGACAATTCTTTGAATTGAGTTTGGCCACCAAAATAGCAGGACGCTATCAAACTTATTTTTGTATATATGATTCCATATGTTTAAAAGTCAACATGCAAATATATGCAAAAATTCTAGAATTAAAAAAAAAAAATCTCCCTGAACTTAAAACCAGGCATTATGGGTGGTTCCAGGTGTTTCAAAATCGGGTGCCTTGCATGTGTGGGTGGGTGGTGGATGGGGAACACCAACCTTACTTTCTTCCTTGAAGTTGCTAAAAATGAAATTCTCCAGGAGACAAAGGAGATGCATTCAGTGAGTGTTCAACGATGATTTTCTAATTGACAGTTTTTTTGTAGATACTTTTTAAATGAACATAATTCCATTTACGTTAGTCAACAATACTGCCACTGTTATCCCTGGAATGAGAACCACAAGATTATGCCTTTATACTCTGTCTAGTACCATGATTCCTCTATTACAGAATAATAAATCCAGTTATCTGTTTATTCAAAATTTCAACTTAACTCAATAGTATTCAAAAACACAGCAATTATTTTTTCTGAGTCTCATTTCCATTATTGGCAATCTTCCCTACATAAAATGTCTTCTGCTATGATGAGGCTAGAATTTCAAAACCTTGAAAAATGCCTTGCTTAGTGTCATAATAAGAATTACGAATTTACAAAAACTTGGCGCTGTTTATTTTTACTTAGAATCACCTCCTTCTCTCTGGAATCACAGAACTCTTATGAGGAATCAGTGTACCAAGCAAAGATTGCAAGCACATGGAAGAAAAGAAAGAAGAAAGGAATTCAAGTGGTTGGGTTATACGATATAATGGACAAGAGAATTCTAAGAGGTTTGGAGTGCTGCAAATATCTTCCCAGCTCTAGGCAAGCCCAAGCTTGCAGAGTACCACCCACACTCCCACCTCCTAGTCTCCAGCTTCCCACTTCCTATCCACGTACTCTCCTTCCCCTGGACGAGGACCTTCCCCCCTCCTGCCCACTCACCCTCTTACCACCTATCTGGATACTCACCTATAAAGGTGAGCTGATGACATAAAATTCAGGATATGAATGAACATGTTTTGGGGATAAAATCTCAACCCATTCTTAATTTCTTGGCACATTCTAAGATACAAAGTGACCTTCCCCAGGACGGAACACAAATATGCCCTGTTCATCCCAGGCAGTGGATCAAGTAATTGTGTTTCTGAGGATTAAAATTGCCTTACATTGGGGAAGTAAAGCCAGTTTTTTTGATGTTGAAGATTTGGGCTCATGTTTAAAGTAGAGTCAAGTCTCTTACTGATTGGGCCATTAAAGTCTTTTGTGAGAGGAAATAAAGAAATCTGAGCTTTTGGATAAAACAGAAGTTGGCATGAAGTTAAGGAGGTTGGGAAGAAAGGGGAGGGAGGGAGAATGGAGCCCTGAGCCCGGAGGATGTTCCACCATCGCCAAGGGCATACTAGGAAAGGGACCAAGAAAAAGCCCTCCATGAGGAGGTTATCATAGGCATGTTAGCAAATATTTTTCCCAGCTGGAATAAGAGATTTTCAAGATAGGTTGTTGGCCAGGGAGATTTAGAGAGGCACACCTCGGACTGGTCAGTCACAGATGCCCATACAAAGTGGGGATTTGGAAAGGATATTCACACAAGAGGTCATGTTCTAGTGACATATATTTTTCCATAAGATAAAATGCATTTCTATTATGAATGTTTAGAATAATTAGAAAAAAATGGATAGTGAGAGTAGACAGTGGCAGGATGGGGCAGAGGGGTGGGTAGCAGTTGTGGAGAAAGGGCCAGGTTTTTGGGAATACCAGAAAATAAGAACACAAAGAGAACAGTAAAATCAACAGCTATTTTCAACCATAAGTGCTGAAAGATCATTTCGCCAAAGTGCAATTCAGATAAAAACCAGACAAGTTAGTTTTAAGTAATCAAGACAACTAGAGTCATTGTTCTAGAGCCTATTTTTTATGTCTTCATGCTGGAATTCTTTTTGGTATGGTTTTATTTTTTAAAATACATAGCTAGGGCTTCCCTGGTGGCGCAATGGTTGAGAATCTGCCTGCTAATGCAGGGGACACGGGTTTGAGCCCTGGTCTGGGAAGATCCCACATGCCACAGAGCAACTAGGCCCATGAGCCACAACTACTGAGCCTGCGCGTCTGGAGCCTGTGCTCCACAACAAGAGAGGCCATGATAGTGAGAGGCCCGCACCCCGCGATGAAGCGTGGCCCCAGCTCAACGCAACTAGAGAAAGCCCTCGCACAGAAACGAAGACCCAACACAACCAAAAATTAAAAAACAAAAAACAAAAAACATATATATATATATATAGCTATTTTGTTTCTTCAGACCTGGAAAATTTACCCTCGTGGGTAAAAGAAAGATGACAATAATGTCAGTGATTCATCACAGATGAATATTGAGAAACTAACAATGTAGACCAAGGACAGAGCTGGAGGATTTGGTGGGTGGAGCGGGGGGGTATGGTACAGAGGGGGGAAACGACCTAACTTTTTAAAAGGGAGAATAAGGTAGATGCTGAAGACTATTAAATTTAACGTCATTCTCAGGATTTTTCCTGAGCACATGATGATGTTGGAGTTAATCTTTTAGAGCCAATCTGTGTCACAAGGAAAAGCCATGCCAGGCTATGGTTTCCTTTATGGCTATGATTACTCTACAGGTAGATGGGGGTGCTTTAAATCGAGTGAGTCTAGACTTAAGTCACTTGACAAAGTCTAAGTTCTGTCCTTGTAATCAAGTCAGGGAAAAAGAGGCAGCAGTGATGAAAGCTAATCCTTGGACTACTGCCAAAACAGTTGCTTAAGAGTAGCCTGGGGAGCTTGTTAAATGGTCCAAGATAGTTGACTGTGCCATAGCTCTTTAGGCTCTGGAGTGAATTCCAGAAGTCAGGTTTTGGTAATCTCCCCAGATGACTCCCATGAGCAGACAGGCATGACATCTCTGAAGGAAGCTGACTTACAGACCAAAGACAAGCTGAAGAGAGACACACCAAAATGCCATGCGGTGTTCCGTTCCAGTCAATACTCTCATCAGTGTCTCAGATAAGGAGGAGAAGTTTATCACATTCAAGGATGACATGAAACTGGACAAGATGGCAGAGTTAGCATATGAAATGATCTCAGCCTAAGTCTGACCAGATAAAAACCAAAGATTAGATTAAAAAAAAAAGCCTGTCAGTAAAATTTTCACATCACCTATGACTTCAAGTCACAGGGGAGACATCTAATATTCATTTTATAATTTGTAATATTAGAAAGTCAACGAAAAAGAATGCAGGGATCTGGCCATGGTCAAAGGTCTTTTGGCCTGGGCAGGAAGATGATTATGTATAGACCTTGCGAGACGAAGAATCAATCATGTGGTCACTTTGGCACACGAATGGGGAGTTACAGATTTCTGTGAGTAGACTTCAGGAAAAAATAGAAAATGTGTATGTCTTGAATCCAAAAATGTAGATCACATAGCATACTTTTCTTAAAGTTATGGAATCAAGTATTAAAAAAGTGTACTGCATCTCATCAAGGTCCAGGCCAAAAACACTAGTCATCAGTTAACAACGATGGTACTTGCCCTCCTTGAAAGGTAAGCATCTTTCAATCTCAGAATTGAAAATTGAGTAGAGAAATATCTTAGAAAATTAAAACCCAATAATATCAACATTTTTGCATCAAGGAAGCTTAAAATTCAATATTTTGCATACTTGTAATATTTGAGAATTGCATTTGAATGACAGCTTTGTAACTTCAATGTAAAATATTTAAGTAACTGATTCAGACTTCTGGTTTGCAGTGGAATTCTTACTAACTATATGATACAACAGTACCACTTAAGATAACTCAGGGTTCATAATATTTATAAACTTAATTTATTAGATTTATATGAATTACTTAGTACTTGGGAAAGTTTGCCAATCAGGCAAACAAATTACTCTAAATGGAAATAAAATATATTAAATTATTAATGCAATGTAAAATATGTGAAAGTGTTTAATTAACTAGTTTTAAATGTGATCAAATGTTGTTCAAAGGTGATTAGAGTGATTGCTAAAATTGCTAAGCATAACTAGAATAACAGGATTTATACATTGAATTTACAGCCTAAGGAAGAATGAGGTTATTAAAAAGCAGTGACTTTAACAAAGTGAGTATCAATTTTTGAGAACAAAATCAACACCTGAATAGTCTTTTCTACATAGACAAGCTATCCTTGAGTGAATCAAAACCTCACGTTAGCTTGTCCAAAGTTGGGATGGACGAGCAGCAAGTGTGAAAATGATGAAGGCTGGAGTTTGAGTCCTTAAAGCTCCAGTGGAGGTCTCGTGATGTTGAACCTGCCAAGAGCCGCCACGATCTTGGACTGAGCAGAGAGGTCAGTGTCCAGAGAGAGGGACACTCTACACTCTCCACTCTACACTGATCAGATCCCTTGACATACCATGCTCACTCCTGGAAACCTGTCTTTAAGACCAATTGTTGCTAACTGTCCTGAGCCAGTTTGATCATTCACTGAGGTTCTTTTTAGTTTGTTCTTGTGAATAATGGCAGGTGTTTTAGTAGATAATAGAAATGGGTGAGATTAGTTACCTCCCCACAAAGTCACTACCAAGTTATAATGAAAGCAGGTCTCCAAACAAATTCTGCCACACGTCCATCAAACGTTTCTTAAGCAAACATCTATTAATAAATAGGCACAAAACAGTTCATAAAATCTGAAGTGCCAGTTCTCTGTCCTTTTATGTCATCTGACCATACTTTTCATGGAGATGTTTCTAGAAGCAGATGTAGCAATTTTTTTTTTTTTGCGGTACACGGGCCTCTCACTGTTGTGGCCTCTCCCGTTGCAGAGCACAGGCTCCGGACGCGCAGGCTCAGCGGCCATGGCTCACGGGCCCAACCGCTCCGCAGCATGTGGGATCCTCCCGGACCGGGGCACAAACCCATGTCCCCTGCATCGGCAGGCGGACTCTCAACCACTGTGCCACCAGGGAAGCCCGTAGCAATATTCTGATGGCAGAAATCTGTACCTCTTATGGAGGAGCTGGCTTCCAGAACTTAACAGGGCTCTCACGAGGGCACAGGCTTAGACCTGCAAGGCAGCTTAGCAGAACCTAAAAACATACTTTAGAAAAAAGCCTGAATTCAAATATTGGCTGTTCTCATACATCAACTTGGGAATTTTACATAATCTCTTTTGCCTTCCATTTCTTCATCTGTAAGGCAGGTATAATAAAAATTACCTATTTTTAAGGTTGTTGTGGGAACTAAAGGAAATAATGCATATAATGTACATAGTGTCAAATAGCCAGCACTCAGTAAATATAAACTGTTATTGTCATTGTTTTGTGTGATTCCAGAGAGAGAACTACAGTTTATGGGTGAGAGTGAGAAATAGGAAAATAGTGAGTCAACTCAAAGAAGTAATTTTCTGGCAGTTAGAGCATTACAAAAATAGATGAAGGTATCTTTTGCTGAAATAAATTCCTATCAAGGTCAGTATCCAAGATGAAACTGTCTTTGGTCTTACCAGAAGTTTATCTAAGGTTTCAGAGGAGATTCCTGCTGAGGGTAGAAGATGAGATGTAGAGAGGTCTCTTTACTTCTCTCCAGCACACAGAGTCTACAATATGGGCCCCTTTTCTTTCCAGCAGGTGTAATTTAGATGTGATTATCCATCTGTGGTCACAGGAGGGTCCTCTAGTCTTGTACTTTTACAGATTTAGAAGGTTGGTCTAGAGAGATCACTTTTTTCTTCATTTCTAACTCTGTGTCCTTTACCTGAAAAACAGTCACAAGCTCTCTGATACCTCTTTATTCCTGTTATAAGCGGTGTAGATGGTTTTCTGCTTTCACATTTCTTTCAGGTGAGTCCACGATCACCAATCTGACATTTCCCATTCCCCACTTTACATGCACAGTCACACACATCTTCAAGCAACCCTCACCCCATATTTGTTTTAAAGAATAGACTAGAACCTTGTTTCTGGGATTAAAATTGTACCCTGGGCTACCTCTCTAGCTTTCTGCCATTTGTATTTCTATGCCATTTAATTCTTGCACAATTTTTGTATATTTACCCACCCACCTCTGTGCTCCTTTTCTCCACTGGGAAAGGCTACAAGCAACTCTTTATCTGTGAAATTCTTGCTGTAATACCTCTATCTATACAGAAATCACCTCCTGACTTCTCCTAGGCTTAAATCATGTCTAGACCCCAACTCTGACCTTGCCCTGGTTATACCTGCTCATCTCCCCATTTCTTGGTTATATTTCACCTGAGGATTTCCTTAACACCCAAACCTGTTACTTTCACTGTATCTTTTAATAAATGACAATCAATTTTTAACCAGCTCATAATGTTTTCCTGTGCCCATTGCTTCATGCACGAAGAGTCAGAGGAATCCCTTGGTCCTTGATGAATAGACTAATCATAAAATGATATAAATGATTTATAAACATTTTAAAATGTTCATCCTCACTAAAAAAAAGAAAGAAAAAGAAACCCAAATAGGAGCAATGAGGTACTATTTTACTCTTACAAAATTAGCAGATTGGAAACCAGGTGAGTACTCCAAGTCTGGTGAAGATGTCGTAGGACAGGTATCTGTGCCTACCCTGTTGATAAGAGTGTAAGTTGGTACAAGCTTTTGGGAAAGCAGTTTGGCAAAATATAATAAGGAGACATGACAGATACATATATAGCTTTGGGGGCGAAGAGTTTCATCATAGATAAGGTAATAGATAAGAAAGTTTGCTATAATTGAATATTTTGCAACCATTCAATGTTTCTTTCTTCCTCTATTTTTAAAATTAAAGTTTCTATTTGGAGATCATTGTAATCTCACATGCAGTTGTAAGAACTAATGCAGAGGGATCTCATGTACTTTTTACGCAGTTTTCCCAGTCATAACATCTTGCAAAACTGTACCATAGTATCACAATCAGAATGCTGACACTGAGACTGTTAAGATGCAGAACATTTCCATCACTTCATGTTGTGCTTTTTTTTTTTTTTAATAAACTTATTTATTTATGGCTATGTTGGGTCTTTGTTGCCACACGTGGGCTTTCTCTAGTTGCGGTGAGCAGGGGCCACTCTTCGTTGCGGTGTGTAGGCTTCTCATTGTGGTGGCTTCTCTTGTTGTGGAACATGGGCTCTAGGCACCCGGGCTTCGGTAGTTGTGGCGCACGGGCTTAGTTGCTCCGCGGCATGTGGTATCTTCCTGGATCAGGGCTCGAACCTATGGTCTCCTACATAGGCAGGCAGATTCTTAACCACTGCACCACCAGGGAAGTTCCATGTTGTGTTTTAATCACTTGATCCTGCCCACACCCTCTCTTTAGCCCCTAATCTGTTATTTGTACACTTTTGTCATTTAAAAAAAGTTATATAAATGGAATCATACAGTATGTAAGCATTTGGGATTGGCTTTTTCTCACTCAGCCTAATTCTCTGGAGATTCATCCAGGTTGTTGCATGTATCAATAATTCATTTTTTTTTTATTGCTGAGTAGTATTCCATGATATGGGTGTACACAGTTTGTTTAACCAGCCCATTGAAAGACATCTGGTTTGTTTCCAGTTTGAGGGTATTATGAATCAAGCTGCCATAAACATTCAGGCCTAGGCTTTTACATGAACAGAACTTTTCATATCTCAGGGATAAATGGCCAGATGTGCAATAGCTGGGTCACAAGTTAGTTGCATGTTGAATTTTTTTAAGAAACTACCAAACTGTTTTCCAAAGGGGCTGAACTTTTTACCTTCCAGCAATGTATGAGCAATGCAGTTTTTCCTCATCCACAGCAGCCCTTGTTGGCGCTATTTTTATTTTAGTTATTCTGATAGGTGTGTAGTAATATCTCTTTGTGGTTTTCATTTGCATTTCTCTAATGGCTAATGATGTTGAACAATCTTCAAATCTTACTTGCCACATTTGTATATTCTCTAGGTTGAAATGTCTTTTCATGTCTTTTGCCATTTTCTGATTGGATTGGTTTTTTACTGTTGAATTTTTAAAAATTGAGACATAATTAATGTATCATAAAACTCATCCATTTAAGATGTACAGTTCAGTAGTTTTAAGTATATTCAAAAGATTGTGTAACCATGACATTTTATGTAATTCCAGAACATGGTAATCACCCATTTTCATTAGCAGTCACTCTCCATTCTCTCCTTCCTCAGCCCCTGGCAACTTCTAATCTACTTTCTATTTCTATGGATTTGCCTATTTTGGACACTTAATATAAATAAGATCATGCAGTATGTAACTTTATGTGACTGGCTTCTTTCACTAGGCATAAGGTTTTCAAGGTTCATCCACGTTGTAGATGTATCAGTGTTTCATTGCTTTTTTTTTTTGCGGTATGCGGGCCTGTCACTGTTGTGGCCTCTCCCGTTGCGGAGCACAGGTTCTGGACGCGCAGGCTCAGTGGCCATGGCCTAGCCGCTCCACGGCATGTGGGATCTCCCCAGACCAGGGCACGAACCCGTGTCCCCTGCATCGGCAGGTGGACTCTCAATCACTGCACCACCAGGGAAGCCCTCATTGCTTTTTTATTGCTGCACAGTATTACATTGTGTGGCTATATCACATTTGTTTAGCTGTTTATCAGTTGATGGACATTTAAGTCATTCCTTCTTTTTGGCTAATATGAATAATGCTGCCATATACATTTGTTTTGTGTACACATATTTTCAGTTCTTTGGCTGAACACCTAGGCATGGAATTGATGAGCAGCATGCTAAGTCAACGTTTAACACCGTGTTGCATCCCCCAAAACCATGTAAGAGTGTGTAGGAAATGTAAAGATTAAGGAAAAGGCTCTGCCATCTTAGACAAGCTATTCCACTCTGGGCAACTAATTATCCCTCAGCCGAGCTAATGATTCTGACCTCGTACCACTGCAGAGGGGCCATATGTGAAGTGATATAAGTGGCAGCTCCTCAAGTGTCCTACACAGACAATGAGCAAGTGGCTATTTTTCACACTCTTCCCAGGAGCTGCTACCCCACTTTTTAAATGTCCCTCTAAGCTAGTCCTCCTCCACAAGAACTCACATCAAATGCTCCTTCATTATCACATCTGACAAAGCAGATCCTAGCTGTTAATGACAAATTAGAGCATCCCAGTTACCCCTCTCTCCAAGAAAGCCGTGCCCCTTAGCTCTGCAGGGAACATTTGCTTTTCAGAAGCTAGCTTTGGGATTTGAAGGAGCGAGACAGGGAAGCAGCCTCCGAAGAGGCCTGAATGGCTACCCTTGCTTGCTCCCCTCTCGCAGTTCTCCAGAACCATAGGTACAAACAGCCCAGGGAGACGAGGGAGGAGGAGGTCTAGGGCCTCTGAGAAAAGACGTGACTGTCTTCCTCCTTCTCAGGGGCACTGGGAGCGACACTATGGTGAGGGGTGTACAGAGACTTGGCTCGGGACTGGGGCTGCCCCAAGTGTCAGGGAGCAGAGGGCAAGGGGCTCTACAGCAGCTGTAGGGACAGTAACGGGACCCCTGCTCCCCCAGCTTACCTACGTCACAGGACACCCCGATGGCCAGCGAGCCATATAATGTGTCCCTGGTGTAAGCCTCGGCCCTTGATCCTTCCCAGACCTCGGCTATCATTTTTAAAAAAGAGCTGGGTCAGCCACAAACAAGGGTTCTTGTAAAAGGGCAATAGGGGGTTGAAAGCTCCAGAAAACAGATCACAGGGGAACTGGCTAAAGGAACTGAGGCAGTTCTGCCTGGAGGAGAAAAAGGTGAGGGAGCAGGACACGGAAGGCTGTTGTGTGGAAGAGCCCACTTAACCTCTGTAGCTCTGAGAACTCAGCTAGGACCAAAGGGTGGGTGGAAAGTAATACAAGCGTTAGGCTCAGAAAGGTTCCAACTAATAATTAAAGTTGCCCAACTTGAAGGATCAGCAAATTAATGCATTCTTAAGATTCTCTATTCCATGAGGCTTTCACGTTAGCTGCATGGGTCTCTCAGGGAAATAGCTAAGCTATGTGTTAATGGCACTGTGTATTGTGAGAGGGAATAGATCCATTTCACATTATTTCTATGTAGTTATGCTCAGAGGTAAGCCTAATGGACACACACACAATAAAAGAAGACGACCCCCTTTTTCTGCCCTGATGCCCAAGCTGCCTGCCGCGCTATAGGCTTTTCTCCAGTAGTGCTGGGGTCCCAAGGACTCAAGGATTGGGAGCCTGCTGTATAACCCCACCTCTCACTGATCTGGGCCCCCTTCTCCTGTGACCACTGACCACCACCCCCGCCTTTTGGATATGCTAGATAGAGGTATAATGAAGTGTTTAAAAGAATTTGGAAGAAAAGGATTAGCACTAAAGAGATTTGACCTTGTAAGGAAATGAAGTAAAGGCTCTGAGAAGAATTACCGACTTACTGAATTCGCAGCCCAGGAAGACTGATCTCTGAGATCTTCCTCCTGCCATTTCCCTGTGCAGTAGGGCCTCGGTGGACCATCCATTGACAGGCAGTCTGGATCTTTCTTTCCCTTCCCCATCAAAATTCATTCCTGCTGTGTTCCCTGGGAGTCTTGTTCCCTGCAGTGCACTAAATTCATGGCCAGCAAACTTCAAGGCTTCTTCATTCAGAAGAATAATGGGGGAATTCAGGCACTGGCGCTGGGTGAGAAGTATTTCTGGCCAAGAGTGAGTTCCTCAAAGCCCAGTGGATACGTGGTTATCTAGCTCAGAGATCTTAAAACATTTTTGTTCTAAAAAAAGAGAATCTTAATAGAGTATTTCCATCATGCAATTTTTAAGTTAATAGTAAAGTTTTTCATCGTAAATTTAAATACTTTCAAAGGTTATAATTTGGAGTATATTGTAAATGTTTCTGTTTTAACATAAAAGTTGAATCTCTTTCATAAATGTATACAATAAAATCCAACACCGTGCAACTGATAATCCATAATTTTATTTTTAAAAACAAACAATTCTTTAACTTGCAGAAATTTGACTTTTTCTTTCATGAACTTAAATTTTTATTCCAGTTCCCTCTAAGAATCTTATGTTAATAAATATTGATCACCCTATCACATTTATCTGCAATAAAAAAATGTATCTAAATTTTAAAACTTTTATCTTCTGTGACCATAAAACTGTAAGCATTAAAGAAATCTGCGTGGATGAATTAGCATTATTAGCAATTCATTACTAATTAAAACTACATGCATATATTATATTAATTATTAAACACAAAAATTGAAATTATAATGAAAATGCACCTCAATGAGACGATGAATTTTTTCAGTTAGTTCTAGTATCCGTGGATGAATATTACTTATTGCTAAAATGAGACAGGGGCTGTCATCAATTCTATTTCTTTTGTTTGTTTTTAAGCTATGAACTGTAGGAATTGAAAGTGTTTTATTATAGCAATGTAATTCAACTCTTTGATCTCCTTCCATGTTATATGCCAAAATTCATATAATGATCTATTATCAAAAAATATTTCTAATCTGTCACCTGACAACTTGATTAGGTCCTTCTGCGTTTTTCTTATAAGCAACGAATTGGAAAGCACCCTGACCTGCAAAGAGATTTCTTCTCGTCATTAGAATCTAATTCACTTTCTCAATTTCTGGGAAGAAAGATCTTTGCTACGATTTACCAAATGATTGTTAATTATGCTGTAACGCTTTTACCTAGACCCACCTTTTTTAATCCCATGTCTTCAGAAATGAAAGGAAAACCAGATATATTACTAATTTCATACTTTTGCCAAAATAATGCTTTTGGATAAAATATTTTAATCTTATTTCTTCCCTTAACCATATTACTGTTACCTTGGAGTTGCAGGTTCAGCCCATTTACGGAACATGTCCATCACAAACCTCATTGGCAGAGCCAGTCTTCACTGTTAAACCAATTAGTCAAATCAGATTCACTTTCTGTCAGAAAAAAAACTTTGACTTCATTTTTCAATTCAAGTAGCTATTTTGAGGATTATTATAAAAATCAATGAGAATTAAAAGCATATCTTACGAAATTGATCACTAAAACCAATCAGAATGAAAATGATATAGAGCTAATATAATTAATTATTGCATGTTTAAATAAGTTATAAAAACAAAATGATCCATACACTTTCTCAATCAAGTAAGAATGATAAAAGGCATGATGTATCTCTAGTAAAACTGTGTGAGGTTACTGAATGCTGCCGACTGACTTTGGAGAATAAGTAAGAACTGGTGTAAAAATCAGAAACACCACAAATAATAGAAAGGTTCTAGGCTGCTTATCAGTCTAGCAGCACATAATATTTTTTGTTGTTGTTATGAAAAAGATATTAAACGTTTTATAAGATAGAATATGATGAGAATTGACTATAATTGAAACAAATATTTCATGCTATGTTTTGATACCACAGGTTTTTGGTAATTTTATTAACTAATGCACATCAAGTCTGAAAGAATCCATATGAAAATTTTTTATTCTTGAGTTTTATCCATTTTATCGTGTAAAAATTGAGTATTTTTAAAAGGCATCCTAATTACATTGAAAATAATCAGCATTGCAAACTTATACTGCTTTAGCTGTTCTAAGTTACTTTCCTCCCAGGTAAGAAATATCCTAGGGATAAGTATGGAGAATAGTGGGAAAAAATTGCTTACAATTACATGAACAAGCCATTTTGGGTAGTTGATGTCTCCTACTGATTTTCTCTTTGCTTCACTCTCTCAGGACTCTCCCTCAAGTGCAAGGCATTCTTTGACAAGAGTCAGGAGGAGAAAGAGGAAAAAGCATTAAATAAAAATTGTCATTATTTCCATCACTCCACTTTACCAGTGTTATCTGAATTCTGAAAATCCAAATGAGTCCAAACACCTCACTTCTGTGTTTTCTAATCTGTCAGTTTGTGTGTATAAGAAGGGAAAGCCCAAAGCATTATGGACTTATGATTAATCATTAAAGGAAACTTTCTCTTTGTTTGCCACATCTGGGGTTTTTGTGTCATATTAAGGCAATTTGTTATATTAAGAGTTGGGATGTATGAGACCTGTATCTTTTTTTATATAATGTGGGGAGAGGACTATTGTGAATACAGACTCATTCTCAGCAGAACAATCTTAGGAACACGTCTAGTTTGCATAGAGGATCTAGAAATGAGTTCCTTAAAAATATCCATGAGCATGTATGTACTCCCTGGAAAGACTTCACATACTCTGAGTTACACATACCCCGGCTTGAAAACCATGCATTTATCAGACCCATATGTAGCCTAACCTAACCCAGTCCAAGATGTTTTAGCCTGGGGATCTCAGTCACTGGAGGAGAATAACTGAAAAGTTGAAAAGAGGGCCCAGAGGTGCAGAGAGAACTGCAGCAGCCCCTGTTTGGGGACCAGTAATGAGGAGCCTCTGTTTCCAGTCTGGTGTTCACAGACATGCACGTGCTCCAGCTATCAAACAGAAGGTAGAAGATCCCCTGGCTCTTTGTTGATGCAAATAAGCACATCACCATCTTCTGAAACTAGAAGTTTCATGTTGCAAACTCACAGGCCAAAAGAGGCAGGTGATGTAAATGAACAAAGCAGATGGGGTCTGAGATTAGCGGTGTGAGACTGGATAATGGAGGGGCCAGGCCTCACCAGAGATGGAGGCTGCTACTCAGCTTCCATTTTTCAAGGGAAGCCAAAAACCTGAATTTTCATGTGAAATCTTCCAATTTGTAAATGTTGGCAATTAAATCAACATTTTTATAAAACACATTGCAGGCCAAACAGAACCAGTCTACAGGTCATATCTGGTCCGCGGTTGTTAGTTACCAATCTCTGTCCGCCCAAAGGCAACTGGGTGATATTTTTACCTCTAGAGAGAGAACAAAGCAGTCTTTAACTAAAGTTTGGGTCTCCCGCTCTGACTCCAGCTACTGCTCCAGTTTCTTAGCTCCAGCTCCGCTTCAGCAGTTTATTAACCCTGAACAAGTCGTAGCTGATTCACACGTGGGTCCTGCAAGTTTAGAGTGAAGTGCATGGTCAATTATCTAGTATTTCAAGCTTCATGGGGACTGAGGGAGTTGTCATCATCAAACCCAAGCCATTTAGTTGGATGGACTTTTAAACGTCATTTATTTCAACTTCCCTGTTTTTACAGCTTCCATTAACATTTTCTAAATATTCCTTTCAGGGCTAATAGCACTTGGATTAGTAAATAGTATTATAGTTCCTGGATGCTCTCCTCATTTGCCTTCAGTCTCTGGAGGTCCAAGGACTGTAAAAACTTCTTCAATCAAAGAAATAGCTATAGGTCTGCTCTCAGCCGTTCTCACTTCCAGCCCCTGGCCTACAATTACCCTGAGGCTTTAACTTCAGATGGTGTGCTGGTTTTCTAATG
This sequence comes from Mesoplodon bidens, assembly GCF_964165515.1. Classification (NCBI taxonomy): domain Eukaryota; kingdom Metazoa; phylum Chordata; class Mammalia; order Artiodactyla; family Ziphiidae; genus Mesoplodon; species Mesoplodon bidens. The sequence goes on along the minus strand of NC_138160.1, from coordinate 94,237,790 downwards.
TGTCCACAAATTCTTTGATACTCCTCCCTTCAGAAGGTAGAGCTTAATTCCCTCCCTGTGAACGTGAGCTATACTTAGTGACTTGCTTCTAATGAATAGAATATGATGGATGATAGTGATTCTGAGAATAGGTCACAGGCATTATGGCTTGCTCCCAGCTCTCTCTTGAATTACTCACTGCGGGGGAAGCCAGAGGTCATAAGGACACTTAAGTGGCCCTGTGGAGAAGCCCATGCATGGGGGAACTGAGTTCTCCTGCCAAGAGCCATGTGAACAAGCCATACTGGGAGCAGATTCTCCAGCCCTGTTTAAGCCTTCAGATGACTACAACCTGCTCACCTCTTGACTGCAAACCCAGGACAGATCCTGTGCCATAAACACCAGCTCAACTGCTCCTGAATTCCTGACCAATGGAATCTGTGAGACAAGCAAATTTTGTTGTTCCAAGATGTCAGGTATGGTTGTAATGTGCTACGTGGCAATAGATTAACACAGAGGGGCATAAAGCAACCCAGCCTACCGTCCTCCTGGCCTGGCCTCATCACCTTTCCTGTTCCAGTTTAACCAGGGCAAGAAGACAAGATGTAACTCCTCCCAGCTGTGATGTTAGCTTATCATTTGCTAGATTCCAGGTAGCTGGCTATATATGAATTCATGATTTAAAATCCTATCTCAAATTTTTATCCACTTACAAGTGGATAAAGCCTTTTGTCTTATACATTTGTACACTTTTGTGTGTGTGTGTAAATATTCCATGAAGCAGCAAGGTCAGGTATCTTTTGAGATGGGTAAAGAATACCACAGAGTAGGTCTTTATGGCAAGGGGTAAAAAAGAATGTTTTGAGGTGTGTGGGAGTGCCCTGAAAGAGAAAAATATAGAAATAAAAGGGTCTCGGTTTAATTCTCCTTTGTACCCAGAGGCAGCTCTGCAAATACCATCCTAATGAGCCACTGCCTAGCCCCTAATCTCATAAAACCCTCAGTAGGGAAAATGCATGAAAGGCAGAGCTGATTCTATCTCTTTTGATATTTGTCCTTGGGTCTACTTTTGGGGCTCTGAGAGCACATGAATTAACATGAACAAGTGAAAGCATTCAAAAGTAGGCCTTTCCAATGATGAGCCAAGCCAGTTACCATACAGCTTGCATATTTATTGAATACTACTAAAATAGCTAAAATACATTGGGTACTTGTTGTGAGTGCATCAGTAAAGATCACATTGTTACAAAAGCCTGCATATTCAGCAGTACACAACTGCAACTCTACAGAAATGCCACAGATGCAGAATACTGTTTTCTTGCTCTATTTACACAGCGGATATACCTATTCTAACAAAGGAGGGAAGGGGGAAATGCACAGGAAACTCAGGCCAATGGGGGAGCAAGAAGAGAACGAAGAAGTGCAGTGCATGCGTCGGTTGATGTGTAACAGTCAGAAGCGGGACAGTTCAGAACAAAGCCTGCCCTGTCAAAGGAAGAGCTAAAAGACAGTTATATAAAAATTAAGGTGGGCTTTCAGACTGGCTAACACAACAACATTCCATGAGTGGATGGTATTGTCTGATTGTATTTTTGTTTGTCCATTTCCTTGGGAGCAAGGACAAAAATGTAAAATCGACACCTTGCTTATCAGAACTGCCGGAAAAGAGTGCTCTGCCTTTAAAAAAAAAAAAAAAATTGGTAAAAACATTTTTTTCCAACCTAATTTTTGGGAAAGGTGTAATTTTCATGTTCCTACTGAGATGTCAGTTTTTTAGATTTTTTCCAGAGGGCATTTGTTAAAAAAAAAAGTTTGCCCTTTCTTCCCCAAATATTCTTTCAAATGAAAAGAACCAAAAGAGACACCTAAAAATGCCTGTCAAATTATTGCTTTTCGTTCTCTAAGTGAGGCAGGCGAGGCTATGGAAAGGAAGAGATTTGGTAAGGAAATTACAGTTTTGTGATTGCTCCCGCTACAGTGACTGCGTGTCCAGGAGTGCCAGCCCATGAGACGTGGGTCTCTCCTGCTCTGTGGTGGCACTCACTCAACCTACAACGCTGAAGAAGAAAGCCACACTGAAGACACAAGGAGAACAAGTCAATCCAGTCTAGAGAACAACATTCGGGGAAACAGAGTACCAACACCTTCTTAGAACATGAAAATAAAAAATAACTCCATCAGAGCTACCTTGCCAAGGAGCATGTTGAAAGTCCAAAATAGCACCATTCATCAGTGTCTCAGGTCCTGTGGCAGCATCTCGGTCACTTACCACAAGGAAACAATGAGTTTCAAACTACTTCTATACATCGAAAGAGTACATGGATAAAATATAGAGATATACAGACAATTGATGAACATAAACTACTAGGCTTGTTACATCTAAATGAAAAAAAAAAAAAATGGGGACTCTCAGCCTCTGCAAGAAGCAGTCGGGAGCTGTGTGAGTGAAAAGGCAGAAGTGGACCGGTTGTGTGAGAGCAGAGGGGGTTTGAGTTGTGGAAGACATCGTCGTAGCAAACCAGGCCTGAAGGCCCACCTGTAAGGGTTGTAAACGTGGATTCACAGTGTGAAATTCTGAGCGTTTTCACTTGAGTCAGAATGATTAAAAACTGGTTTGATGATACCTATTTGTCCACTGTAAATTCTCTAAAGCAAGGCTCAGAGTCCCATAGTTTCTTCTTATACTTGATGATTTACACAGAAAAAAATCCCATATATGATACCATGACCTCATCAATACCCATACACCATGTGTAATACAAATGGAGGTGATTAAAAAGAGAGGAGGTAACTGATTCCCGGGGAGTGGAGCTCACTGCTGCCAAGTGGATGCAGGGAGGCAGCCTCGGTCTGGCCATCCTTCTTGCGGCTCACTTCCTTTGGAACAGGAAGTCTTCCCTGAAGAGCACACAGACAGACACACACAGAAAAGAGACACCCTGAGTCACGCTCCTAAAACCATTTGAAAACCTTTGCTTCTCTCTCCCGCCTTTTATCCCTGAACTCCTGGTGTTTTGCAGAGTTTACATATTAAACACAGTTCACCTGAATGTAAATATTAGGTCTGTCGGCACATGAAGTAACTAAACACTAGCCACCGTGGCTGCAGTGGCATCAAGCACGTCCCTAATGGCTGGGCCGAGCCATGTAGGAGACAGCATTCACCAGAGTCAGGTTCCTGAAGACAGTTTCCAGAATCCAATCGGACCCCCGACAAAAGACTGGGTGAGAGGTGGTCCTAGGAGTGCTAACACTTTTTTTAAAAAGAGTTCAGTGGCCGTGGTGGGAAGGGATACTTGTTTTCTAATACATAATAAAAATATTTAAAGCATACCGCAACTGCACAAATGTAATTTATGTACAGTTTATTCTAGAAGCAACTGGGACAGTCCCTATGGGCCTTACAGTAAGAACCAGAAGTGGGTACCAAAGGCAGGGGAGTGTTTGGGAGGGAAATCATGTGGGCTGGGGGTGGGAAGGCAGCGGCTGCAGAAAGGAGGAGACTAGTGGGAAACCAAGGCCAGAAGAGAGTGAGATTCAGCTAGATTGGACTGACTGGGGCTTTTCTAGTCTCTCCTCACGATCCTGATGAGTAAGGGTTTCGTGTTTCTGACTAGGAGAATCCAAAAGCACTGTGACTGATGATCCTTTGAGTACCCATGGGGAGAAGCTCCCCATCACAACCAAACAGCAAGAGGACAGGACAATGAAGCCCATTTGCCCAAACAATGATGCAAAATAAAGGTCTTATCACAACTAGACTTTATGCCTCATTCAGAAATGAATACAGTGAACATTTGACAAGAGTCTCTTTTAGCCTAACACTTAATTACTGGAGTTGTCTTTAAAAAAATTATCCACTATGGTTTTAAAAGATGTTTTTTTTTTCTTTTCCTTTTTGTTCAGGTCACATGTTCTAACAGGATAGTTATAATAAGCCAATTTGACTGGATATAAGTACTTGGGTTAAAGTGATAATCTTGCTTTGTGATTTGCAAATTACTTTATTCGAATTTTTTTTTAATTCAGAAGTCAGGGACTTCCAAGCAACTTGAAACCAAATAAATGTTTTCAGCAGCCGCCAGAGTGAACTAAATGTAACAGATAATTCAACTTTAAGAAGACTTATTTACTGTATAGGGTTCCCATATTAAACATCTGTTATACCTAAATATTTTTTTAAAATCTCAGACTTTGAGAGCATGTAACATTTTTAGAATGTATATGAAATCCACTCAGTACGTACTTTAATGCTCTAGTCTTAGTTTGTGAATTAGAGGTTGTTTTGGTATCATTAAATACCAACAGGACCAAACCAGAAAATTAAATTAAAATATAATTTATCATTTACACACACTTAAGGATCTAGATAAATATCCAAAAGCATTGTATTGGGCAGGTCCCTTCACTTGTGAAAATAATTTCAATCTTGAAATTTTGGCATGCAATCCCACTACTTAAAAAAAGAAATCCACTGTAATCTTGATGTCTTTAATGTCTGTTTCTCCTCCCCTATCAACCAGTTAGCATCATGGTTCAGGATATGACAAGCTTAAGTTTTGGACAAATGAAGAATTCAATGGCTGTCATAGGCCTAGAAAGGGAAATCAAAAGTTCATAACACATTTCACTCAACAGCTATGCTCTTTGCATGGCTGGCCTTAACACTGCCTCCTTCAGACGTACTGTGAAGTGAATATATAGAACATCAGTTGGTCCTTATATAAGTCTCAGTTTTACTAATCTCTTATCTCCATAAAAAAATATACAACAAAATGAAATAAAGAGCTGGGTGGGATCTGGGTAATTGAGAAAGAAGTCCTTTCAGGAAAAAAAAATGTGAAGGAGATTCTTTCAGATTTGAATTTATCATGTTTACTATTTTTTTCTCTTTCAAGGACCCAAAATGTTCACACATGTCTTCCCTTCATTATTCATGTTTTGTGTGCCTACTATATGGATTGAGCACTCTATTAGATTTTAAGTCAACAGAGACAAAAGCAGTCCCTCCAGCCTGCCCTTAATTAACTTGCTGTATGGGAGACACCTAAATAACTGGAGGATAACAAGGCAGTGGTGGTAAACCATGCAGGGAGTTCTGCTATGAGGCACCCTGGGGAGCTCCTGGGGAGATAAAGTTCTGTGCCTACTCCCTTTGGAGGCTGGAATTTACTAGATTTCAGTCCCTACCTCCTGTCCTTCATTAACAACAAAAAAAAGATATTTCTGCCCCCATTAAAGGAATTTCAAGCTTCTGCAGCAAGGGGAGGAGGTATTTTGAAGAGGAGACACAAAGATGTCTTACTCCCCACAAGTAAGGCCCTGCAAGAATTCATACAGTGTCATATCTTCCTCCATCATCCACCATGTAATGGTCCCTACAGGACTGAGGAACTTGAGTAATCCAGAAGGCTGGAGGAGGGGATGTGCTCCTAGACGTCCCTTCACTGAGGTACCTCAGGTAGGATGGCCCTCTCTGCTGATGACTGTTAGTATATGAATCCCCCAGTTACTCAATAATGTGCTTTGGGCCAAGTAAGCCAAGATTGTTTTTCATATGATTATGCAAAGACGTGCTTTTCCAGAAGGCAACAGCTAGAAAAAGGACAAATATATTATGCTTGAAATACTATTCATATATTTAGAGAGGAAAGAACTCAAAATAACAGAAGACCTGAATTCCAGGATCCACTATGCCAGCCCCCTGGAGCATACCTCAATGCAGGCAAGGCCTAGGACACAGACTGGCCTTCCAAGAGGAAAGGGAGGCACTGTTGACCTCATTGAGGAACTTGCCCAGTCTTGCCCCTCTGGTTGATGCCACCAGTATCAAAGAGAGGACCTCTGGATGCCTCGATGGGGCACGAACTAATGAAAAGACTATACTTTCCCCCTTCTCTTCCATAATCCCATCTTCCCCTCAGCTACTCAGGGGAATTATGCCTTGAGGTGGCCCAGTAAAGAATGTCTAGACTCTATGGCGCCCCCGGTGGTGTGGTCCTGCTGAGGAGGTGGGGTGTGGGTGTGTTTTAAGTAAAGCTCCAGTATTTTAGCACACCTCCACTCCAACTCTACAAGATCAGAACAACTCTAGGTCAGGCAGGGCCCAAATCATTTGGTTCACCTACTTTGCTGCCAATGATTTCAACCTTGACCTTCAGAAATTCTCTGAAAGATTAAAAGTGATTTAGAATTGTTTTCTTCCAGTGCAAACTGCCAGTAGACATAATCTCTTTAACTAATGTCTGCCTGTTAATAAAAGATAGGAAATTGCTGAAACCATTAAGGGTAAGTAAGATAGTTTCCCAAAGTTGAAATGATAGTAGTAGCTGGGGAGTCCTCTCCATTGGTCAATTACACTTAACTTTTAAATGGAAATTTTATTTTCAATGGACTCTATTTTTTTTTTAATTGCAAAATCAATAGGTCAGTGGTAAAAAGTACAGTCCTCCTTGCTTAAGGTCAAACTGATATTTACCCTAACAGGAAAGTCCAAAGGTATCTACAGTAGAAACTGGTAAATGTTTTTGTTGTTGTTGCTGTTTTGAAATGCTGCTAAAATCTAAAATGTAAATTTTACAAATTTTCTTAAGGCAGAGAATTGTCACGCCTTAAGATATCTGAACAATGAAAGCATGTCTATAGAAAATATTTTTAGGCTAAAAATTAGAAGAAAAAATACAACAGCTTTTTTATATTCTTTCTGTTTTGTTTCATGGGTAATCTTATCAGATAGTCAGGTATTATTACCAGACAAAACTGTCACCATCTTATACTTTTAAGATATCTTTTAGTTAGATATCTCATATTTGAGTTTATCCACCCAGGAATGGAACAAATTAAAAACCTGTAAAAGGTACATTTGACAAATTGGTTCCATGATTCTTAAATGAAAATTTGCTTTGGACTTTGGACTTGTCAAGAAAGATAGTATGAACTGTAAGAGTCACGGGACTTTAGGATATTCTTTTTCTTTTTGTAGTATATGTTATTTCCAAGGTCATAATAGTATCAGGTTAATGGATTATTATAGTAGACAATAATGAGTATTAAAATTAGAAATAATTGGGTTTTGAAAAAAAATTGTTTCTAAATGGAAAAAAACCAAAAAACCAAAAAACCTTAACAAAATGTCAGCTAGAGATCTTACCTTAGGAAGCCTTCCCTCCATTTCCTTGTTTGGAAATGGTTCTTGACTGACCCAGACAGAAAGCTCTGGGTAATAAACCTAGAGAGACATAAAAGTACACACATTCAGATTAAAAACTGGATCCACTCTGAAACCACTTGGGAACAGCTTAATGAGCTCAATTCTCCTCAATGGTCACTTATTTGCCAATTGCAACTTAGAGTGCTGGGGAAGCCCGTCCGCTCTTTCAGACTGTCAGTGTGCTTCTGAATGTACACTGCACTCAGGAGAGTTTTAGCTCAATGTCTTCCAAGACCAAGTCCAGCAGAGCAGAGATATCAATCAGTGCTACCTTTTAGCATGCAAAGTGGTAGCTTCATGGCTTACTGCCTGAGCAAACTAAGGCACTGGGGAGGCCTAATTTTCAAAGCAACCTGTGATAAGTATCCTTGCAAAACTCCATGTTTATGAGATAAATGTGTCATGTACCCACCAAACACTGTTAAATCCTGATTCATTTATTAGAAGGCTCAATTATGCACAAAACATATGGAGGAAAGGAAGAAGCAGCCTGCATCCTCCCCAGATCCACACGTCCGCTGACAACACACTCTGCCCAGCTGCCTGAAAGTAGCCAAGTGTCTCAGAGAGGGGCAGGGCAGGGGACTGGTGTCATCGCCATGAATGATTCAGAGAATGCTAGCTGTTGCATATGGGGGTGGGGCAGGGGTGGGACGAGGTGGAGAGTGAGTCCCACTGAGCAACTCTTCTTTCAATATTAAAAAGGGTTATGACCATCCTAAGGTTGCTGACCCGCTCTTCTCCATCTCTGGTAAAGGCAGGAGTAGGGGGATAAGGACTTAAATTACAACTACAGATTTAGGTCAGCTGTAAGGAAGAACTTGGCATAAGAATTGTTAAATTACTAAAAGAATTTAGAGAGGAAAACTGTGAAATCTTCTTTAAGAAATTTAGAAACCGAATCCAACAACCATCTGTCAGGGCTAATTTACATTTGATACAGCCCTGCTTGAAGGGAGGGGAGAAAATTAGGTAAGATTCCCTCCAGATCTGATTCTCTAGATGCTGTAAATGAGCTTCACATTTAATAAATAATATTAAGAACTACACCTCATTAATTGGTTAACAGACTTGTATGGCTTTTTTTGTTTATTTTTGAAAGCACTAGATGTGGTAGCCTAATCATCGGGCTGACTGCAATGTTTTCAATGTCCCAATCAGTCACTTTGGTCAGGGAGTCTGAGGCACAAAATGTGACGGCTGTGCCGGTTTTGTGGGAGAGTCTAACAGAAACTATCTTTGCTCAACCCCAGGGACATTTATGGCACATCCCACTGTACGAAGCAATCTTGCATGCATTACCTAATTTAACCTGAAGGTAAGTTGTAAATAGGTCTTATCATTACAGAGAAGAGGAAACTGAAACTCAGAAAGGTCACATGACTTGCCCAAAGTCACACAGTGTAGGATAGGACTCAAACTCAAGCCAGGCTCCCAGGTTCTGAAGCTGGGTTCTTTCCACCATCCTGATGCCCTCGAATTATCCCAGAATGCAAATTGTCTACCACCTCTCTTTCAAAATTACACCAGTCCACAGCCACCACACACATTTAGGTCTTAAGTATTTGAGAGCTCATGCTACAAGAACTGGGCCTGTTTTCTGACTTTGGACTGGGTCTGCTTTCTGGGCCATGCGGTTCCCCCAATTGCAAACTCCTGCCTCTTGCTCAGCTTTCCCTGCTCTGCTCAGCTCCTTCTAGGAGAACGCCACCATCTGCCTTGTTTGGGACGAACAGCCACCACTGCCATTCCCCTGAACCAAGAATGGGTGAAAAAAACAAAACTGCAATCTTAGATACACAAGCTTTGTTTAAGGCTTAAAAGAAAGTCACAGCACACAGAATCCCACTTTGGGAAATTATAGGAGATCTCAAATTGGGATCTACTGTAAATTCACTTAAATAAATAGATAAAAGACGATGACATCTCTACATTACTGCTTTTCAAGGCATGCTTTAAGTATAATTAAAAACATGACGCATATTAGCAAGAAATAATATTCTACTGTAAACCAAAAACATTGATAGAAATACATGTAGAAACATAGTAGGCACATGGATGCAATGAAAAGCAAAATCAAGTAAATGTTGTATCTGTTTTCTTATGCTTTTTTATGATATTCTACTTTAACAAAATGACACTACATTAGTATTTAACTTCTAGGTCCAAAACATGAATACTGAAGCCACCCAAGTCTGATCTGTAGGGAAAAATAGCTTAACCCTCAGAAATGATTATACTTACTGTTACAATACTTATTACAAGTTTTTTTCCAAGAGCTTTCCTTTTTTAAAGAAAAACAGCCAGTGACTGTATGCCAATGAGTATCTGCCAGCAAATCCATAACTAAGGAAACTTCCTTCCCTACTTCAAATTTGTTTTTTGAAACGTATTAATTTAGCTACAGATTGACCAAGGGCATTTCTAATTAGGCATTTTTTTAGTGTGTGAATCATAAAAGTAATCAGTGTATATGTTAGGAAAAATAAGTGTCACTTTGGCCTTGTGGTAAATTCATCTAGTCTCCTTCTGAGTCAGAATTTTAAGCCAAAAATGGCAGGGACATATAAGAATCTCAATTACATTCTTAACACCTGTCTGGCTGGTCTCTAAGAACTCAGTATATCCCTGGACACAGAATCTAAAGGGGAATAGTTAAACTTTTATTTTTTGGTTTTGGGAAAAGGTGGTAGATTATTAGAAATATATGCTACCTACATTACAGCTTTGTTCATTCCTATACCTGTGGTGTTTTGAAGACTCAACATGAAGGACTTAAGAGGAAAAAAATCAATGACAATCATTATCCTTACTCTCAAATAACTTAGAATACCTTTGTCCATGCAGGCATTCACCATGAGTTTGTGAAATACCCACAGTGTGCTGCACACAGTTAGATTCTGGATATCACAAGAAGAGAAATAGAGTTCCTGAGTCCTAGGAGCTCAAATCAAGGGGCAGGGGAGGCAAACAGCAGGGGCGATAGATCCTCTAAAAGATTATTTTAAAGCATGTGCTCTGGGCTGAACTGTGTTCCCCTCAAAATCCATACGTTGAAGTCCTAACCCCCAATACTTCAGAATGTAACTGTATTTGGAGATAGGGTAATAAAGAGGTAATTAAGTTAAAATGCGGTCATATGGGTGGGCCCTAATCCATTATGACTGGTGTACCTATAAGAGGAGGAAATCAGGACACGTCTACACAGAGGGAAGACCATGTGAAGACACAGGGAGAAGACAGCCATCTACAAGCCAAGGTGAGAGGCCTCAGAAGAAACCAACCCGGCTGACACCTTGACCTCAGATCTCGAGACTCCAAAATTGTGAGAAAATACATTTCTGTTGTTTAAGCCACCTAGTCTGTGGTGCTCTGTTTTGACAGCCCTAGGAAACTAACACAGTGTGTTTTAAGTGCAATTTAAAAAAATGTATAGGTTATGTCAACTGTAATAGCGGTTGGAATATCCATCAACAGATTTAAAAAAACAAACAAAACCAACATTTAGCAAGACATCCACTAGTGCTGTCAACAGAGGAAATAAGGGTGGCAGCGAGGGATCTCGGAGGGTACGTGATGGCTGCCAGATGCAAGCCAAGGAAGACAGAAGGCTGAGGGGTAAGGATGTAATGAACTCTGTGCAGGGAGGCGCCTCCACGGCCAGATCTCACTACAGCTCTCGATGGCCACAATAGTAACAACACAGATGCAACCCCACAGGCTGCTTCTTACCTAGTTCAGAATATTAGAAGCTGACAATGATCCTGTGATAGAGGCTTCTGAGTGCTGATAATATGTGGGTCAGAAAAGAGGGTAAGTTGATCTATCTTTCTGGAGAGCATCTGTTCTTGCTGGACCCCAAAGCTGTTCATTCTTCTTGGTATTAGTCAACTATGCTCCGAAAGTGGACACATGGTTTAAATTGTATCCCTTGCATTCATGTTTCTGGATTCAAGTTTGTGTTTTTCATGAAGACCAGTTAAACTAACGTTTCCTCTCTTAAACTTCACCAAGTTTTCTCTTGGTGGTGGTGGTGTGAGCACCTCAGAAATGTAAGCACATGGGAATCCCTCACAACTGTTATTTTATTAAACAAGTAAACCAAAGTTTGTCTTAGTCTTCACAAGAGAAGTGTGTTCTCTTAAAACTGTCTTCCATATATAAAATAAACAATTGTTTGTTTTTGCTCAAGTAAACTCCTCAAACCCTCTCGAATATTGCTCTTCCAGATGTCAGGAATCAGAGAAGCAAGCCTCAGCAATGAAGAAAACATCAGTATTTGTGAAAATACAGAGGGGATGAAATATTTTAATGTTTTAAATTGGAGAACATGCAAAGGTTTTGCTTGAATTCGGGGGAAGGTTGAGTGTTTATGCTCATTGAATATGTTAGTCAATGCATCTTTTTCTATAATGCTACATTTATCTCATTGATGACTAAACAACAGAACATGAAGAATCATGTTGGTTTAAATACACTAATCATGATAGATATGTATTTAGATATCCATGAGCAATTCTTAGTTAAAACCAATTTTTTTGCTTTCAAGTATACTTAATATATCTTAACCCACTAATATAGTTTTTTTGGGTTTTTTTTTTTTGCGGTACGCAGGTCTCTCACTGTTGTGGCTCCGGACACGCAGGCCCAGCAGCCATGGCTCACGGGCCCAGCCGCTCTGCGGCATGTGGGATCCTCCCAGACCGGGGCCCAAACCCGTGTCCCCTGCATCGGCAGGCGGATTCTCAACCACTGCACCACCAGGGAAGCCCCCCACTAATACAGTTTTATGGAGAAAAGGTACTATTTCTTCCTGATTCCCTTAAATGTATTTGATGGTTGGGCATTTAAGTTTCAATTGTCTATCACTGCATACAAGTTTAGAAGAAAATGCTCATGGTTTTTGCCTTTTGTAATCTTTATTTCCTTCTTTCTTTCCAGGCTTGTTTTATTCTCAGGGCAACGCATAGTGAAAAATAACTTCATTTTTTAAAGTCTGTAAGACAATTAGCTTGCAATGATTATTGCCAAATTAGAATTTGTCCAAATTAGAAAAATAAAATGTGGAGGAATCAGAGACCACTCGGGCAAGGTACCCCGGCCCCTCAAAATGCCAACTATATTATCATTCAAATCTTTTTTCTAACCTCTCAAGTTTCTCATGGCAGAACTTGCTATTTATTTTCCAACAGTACAGTCCACATACAGAATCAATCTAACTGACATGCTTCCTACTACCATACTGCATGTAAATTTTGAACTATATCTATTTATTACCTGTTTCTAAATTCGTATTTTCCTCTGCTCATTTACTGTTTTTATCAATATTTCTTTGGGGAGACTGTTACATTAGAACAATCTTCAAAGCAGGGTCATGGCTTTATTTGGAGCCTAAATATACCACAGACATATATGCTGCTTACTTCACTGGTTAACATAACTTCTCAGAAACCTGCTATGAAGATGTTGCATGGCTTGCTTGTTAATGGCCATAATTATAATATTATTTTCTACCCTTAGTGGGATTCTATATGCTTAAACAATGGGCTTTTTATGACTTACCAAGGATAGGTGCCCACCCCCAACAATTAGGAGAGGGAACTAGAGCGGCAGATGTCCAACCTGCGTAATTAATTCTTTGAGCAGCAAAGGAGTATATTTTATCATCTCTCTGCCAATGTGTGCGTGTGTGTGTGTGTGTGCGTGGACCCATGTTCTATTCTGCCTAATTGGCTGGGAGGTTGTGAAACCCAGTACTGTAATACAAGGAGAATTTATGTGCACATACATGCTCTTCATTTCTGCAAATACTCTTTGAAGTGGTGCTATTAAGAATCTCCCTCAAAAGCCAGTCTTCTCCCAGGTGTTACTGGTCATGGGAGAGGGCAGAATGTAAACTGAAACCATAAATGAGTTACAAGGTCATTTTCTCTGAACAGCATTACATCAAAGATTAGATGGTGCCAAGAGATGATGCACTGAGCTGTCTCTCTAGAGACCTACTCTTAGAGATCTGCCTAACCTTGTGAATGCTGCTTGGAGATGGAGTACACAGTGGAGGAAATGACCTGCAATTAGAAGACCAAAAGATAAATATGCAGAACACTGGGTCATTCAGATAGTGTACGTCACCTCTGCAGATTCTGGAAAGTAAAATAAAAGTGTTAGTTGGTCCCTAAGTTGGCCAACATTCTGGTTTGAGAACTAAGTGAAACATGCAGCGACCTTACTTAAATACACACACACACACACACACACACACACACAGGAGCTGGCTGTGGTAACAATGGGTAATCACAGAGAAAGACTTAACAAACACCTGACTGTTGCACTCAACCACAAATGCCCTCCTGCTAGAAAGGAAGGCATGGCCTTTTAGGGCACTGCTGTATTACAACACCTGCTGACACTCCCGGTTTTTCCATGGCCTGGTAAATTCTTAATCTGTAGAAATGAGGGTGGGAGAGACAACCGGGTTCATAGCTCACAAACTGGTTAAGCCCACTGGCATTAACTTTGCTTTGGGTGCATATGTTTACTATGGGCACAGAAAATGTCCACATTTTATTACTGTTATGCAGCAGATTATGTTACTGCCCGTGATTACAGGTCAGGCAGGCAAAGGATTCATATCTCTTTACTTTGTGAGTTGGGGTGTTTGAAACAAGCTGTGTAGAGTTTAATAGTGGAATCCTCTCGATTCCCTCTGCTGGTTGTGAAGCCATCTTGAGAGGCTGCTGATGAATATGTGGGAGCCTGACAGCTGTGGAATTTCATTTCTAGATTTCAACTAGGCAGAGAAAGGAAAAGGAAGTCTCCGCACTGGCAACAAAATGAAAGTGTTTACGTGTGAAATTAATCGTCAGCACAAAGAGCTTTCACAGTCACTCTGTTCCACAATATAATATTCTGCTTGTTTGGCTGCTGAGTCTTTTAACATTTGATTTCTAAGAATAAGAACAAAGACTTAGTTAGTGGAGCAAGGAATCAAGTCAGGAGCAAGCCACAAAAGGTTAACAACATTACCCAACTCTGCTTTGTCACCCCTCTTTGAAACCATGCGTTATGTGAGTTTTGGGGGGTTTGGGTGGCTTGTGGTTCAAGGCAGGGGTGAAGCAGTAGCTGGCGAACTCAGTGTGCTGAACCCGAGGTCAGTTGCAAACGTTTGTATTGTGCAAACGCCTCTCATCCCAGCCTCATTCCTTTCCAACAGGAACATGCTTAACACAAAGCAATCCACCTAAAGGCTCCATAAATCCAAAAAAGGGAGTTACTGATCGAGGAATTCTCAGATTTCTGCCAAGGCACCCTCCCCTGGGCTGGAGGTCAGCCTGGTACAGTAATCAGAGCCAAACTGTGGACTGGACTCAGGGAATTAAGTTCAACACTTCAAATCTAGACTTTTAATGGGCGATTTTTCTTTTCAGTGATGAAGACAAAACAAAGTACAAAAAGCTGATAACAGCCCAAAGTAAACCAGGAGAAAAAGTACAAGAAGAAAGCTTGGAAACAAATCTCATAAGGGATATCTAAGAAGAGATTTTCTGAACAAAGGGAAAAAATAAAGCAGCTTTTAAAAACTCTAGTTTGAGATTAAGCAGTTTGTGAGTGAACAATAAGAAAGTGCAGGCCACAAAGCAAGACATTCGTTCTTTTCAGCAGAAAAAAAATACTGGCCTTTGTTAACTAGCAAGAAAAAAAACAAGGCCCCTCAGGCATTTAGCACAGCATAAGCTTCTCCTTGCCCCATGACCTCAACAAATATGTTAATAAAATCTTTACCTCCCTGGAGTAGAACCAGAATAAATATTTACTTAACACATCTGAGTTCTAAGTCTGGACCACCTTATTCCCTTATATAAATTGGTTTTCATTTGTAACCAAGAAATCAGAAAAACACCACATCTTGCAATGTTTCTCCAACTTTTAAGGTGAAAGAAAAGAAGAAAGAAGGAAGGATGAAAGGGAATGAAGGGAGGGAAGAGAGGAAGAAAGAAAGAGAGAGAGCAAAAGACTGAAAAACAGGAAAACAAAGGAAGGAAGGACGGAAAGAAGGAAAGAAAGAAAACCATATTGGGCCCCAGTGCACCAAACTGCACTTATGAATTCTTGAACTGTATTCTCTGCCACAAATGAGAGTCACGCTGTTGATATGCTTTCCAATACTAGACATCTGGAACTAGCAGGACTTTTTCCAAGCACATTCCAAGGTTAATAGGAAACATCTAGACTTGCTTTTATTAGCTGGCTTGAATAATTTTAGGTATGCTGGGTTTCAAATAACTATAAGAAGTCTGATTTCTACTCACCAAGAATACTGATATTTCTTTCCTCTTGTCCTGAAGTTACTGCACTATCCACTAAAATCTTATAAAACTTTTCACCAACAACACGGAAGAATAAGTCCTCAAAACTCAGATTTCTTTCGCTAAAGCCCTCAATCAAAGGCTAGTGAAATAGGTATTTATTTATCTGGACATAAGGATTTGGGGTTTTTCTTGATCTGCATGAATGATGAGATAGCCAGTTGCTTTTGACGAGCTTGTGGACACTTCAAAGCATTCCTATTGATGACATGAGCAAGACTGACTTTTCCAGAAAGTGGGTATTTTCTCCCAAAGTGCTCATTCCGAAAGAAGTTATTCTTGCTTTCCGTCAATGCACCCTCTTCTGCTGGCAGCTGCAAACCGCTCAGCATTTAGCAAAACACATTTCACAGTTCAGTGCTTGTCTTGCACCGTCTTGGTCATTCAAAGACTGATAACTCTTCAACAGCAAACAGCATCATAACAGATCACTAAATTAGGAGGGAAAATGGTTTCTGTTGTGGAGAGGGTGTAATTAAAATTGGTTTAAATCAGAGGCTAGTTGATTATCTTATAAGAAGTTTGGCTTTAAAAAGGGGGGAAATATAGCCAGATCCATATCTGCATGCTGTAAGTGTTTAGGTCACAAACAGGGCACTAAGAGGCTTCCAGTAACCTGTCCTCTATGAAAACTGGCAAAAAACTAAAAGTACAAGAGGAATAGAATAAGGTTAGGATGGATGTGCCCCTGTACACCACCTGGATTTTCAGCCCCACTGAGTATAGCCTGGTCTGATTCAGTAGAAGTCTTCTCCCTGACAAAGGCTCAGTCAGGCAGTACCATGGGAAGCAGAGAAGACCTATGGGGGCGGCCACCAACCCAAATCGACAAGGTGTTTCAGTATTTGGAGTCACCCAACAAACACCTCAAGAGTTGTGAAGATAACTGCAAAAGGAATGCCAAATTAGGAGGATAAATTCCCTGGGAAAGGGATCACATATTCCAACTGATGCGAAAAAGCCAGCTTTGGAAACTCAGAACTTCATTCCAAGTCCTGACTGCATTCTGCGACAACAGAATAAATTGATATTGACATCTTTTGGGCTTTTCCCCCTCAGTCCTTCTTCCACTGCAAACCAATCAGCAAAACTATACTACTCCAAAGGAAGAGAGCTGTGAGCAATGCATGAGGGTTGTTGGAACCCACACGGGCAGAGTATGTAAATTTGGAGACCCAGAGTTTTCCATGGCAATGCATACTAGAGGTCATTATAATTTTTTTTTTTAATTTTAGGCATGTTTTCCAGGCACACTCATTTAATCCTCAGGGTGCTGTTGCAAGGACGAAGTGCATCAATATCTGTAAAGCCATGGCAACAGGGTCCAGCACACAAGGACTAAGTGGATCTGGGGTAGCTGTTATTATCACCACCCTCACAGTCTGACAGATGAGAATGCTGATGGGGAGCAGTCAGGGAACCTGCCCAAGATCACATACCCAAGAAATGGAGAAGACAGCATGCAAACCCAGCCTCTCTTCTCAGAGAACACGGTCTCTCAATATCGATCTTCTCTGCTATTTCCCCAGAGCTACCTGCAGTGGCGTCATGAGGCCCCTGAGAGCTGGGGCCTGTTTTCAACCCCCAAGTAGGTGCTGAGCATCTCCACTTAGTGCCCTTGTGATGAAATTGAGATAAATTTCTGACACCTACTATCAAGAGTAGTTTTCTCAGAAATATTTGTTACTCTGCCAGCTGTGTTTCTGATAAATAGCTGCCCTCAAAAATAACTTACCTAAAAAAATCAGCACTGTCTGAGGGCACAGAGGGTGTGCTCATCCACATGTCACTACAGTAGTTGGGAAAGACTACTCTTAGAGCAGCAACTCTCACTTGGCTACATGAGGGCTGCAGATCTAATTAAACCCAAGCAACACTCATCACCGCAGTTTTGTCTTTTTTCAGTTTTCCCTGGAAGGAAATGTTCAGCACAGTACAAATATCTAGCAAACACTGCAGCTAATTACAAAGGGCATTTGCTGAGAAACCAAATGGTTTTCATATGACCCCTAAATGAACTCTCAAATGACTCCTTCTCTGATGGCTTAGTAACGGACAGTCTAATTCAGAACATTTTTCTTTCATCAGATGCCTTTGAAATCATGTTCACTGTAACTTTGCTTTTCAAAATTTCAATTTCAGAACAAACTGTTTAGTCAAAGGAGAATTAAACTCTTATCTTTACCAATGATATGCAGATATACAAACCATACACTACATATAAATATAAAGTAATCCTAGTTGAAGAGGAAGAAAATAAACACTTATTAGACCAGAGAGGCAGTGTGGAAACTACTAAGAATGGTAATTCAGAAAGAAAAAAAAATGTAACCTGATTCCATTTGGAAACTTTTAATTAACGTAGTAGAAATGCAGTCAGTACTAAAGACAGAAAAATGGAAAAACAGAGATCAGGGAACAAGCCAATTATTAGTTATTACTATCATGAAGGTAACAAATAGAAAATAACAAGGAAAGTAGTATCTGATCCTCAGGCTACAGGCAGAGTACCGTATTCAATCAGTCAAAGACATAGTGCCCCTCTGGGTTTGTCTGAACAACATAAGAATACTGATCAAATTGGTAAAAATTCACATTAACTATCGGATGAATTGTTTATATGATGCCAAAAAAATTTAACTGAATTTCTGATTGAATTGATTGTGACAGTGTAGACAATTAATCCTGTAAAAGAAAATTAAAATTTCAAAAGGAGTCCTCATGAAAAAAAAAAAAGCATAAGCTTAATGAAGATGAAATGAAAAGATATGGAGACTTGACTCCCAGACCTTGATAACAAGATCAGAACAATTTAAGATTCTATTATCAAGAAATGAACAAAATATCCAAAGGCCAGAGGCATTCTGTGATGCATAATTAGACCTAAGTCTCCACAGGGCACCATGAAATGGAGCCTTAGTTGCGGTCCATAGCATCTAGGCTTTGGAAACAGTCAAATCCAGGTGACTAAGGATCAAAATTACAAAGATGAGAAGGGCTCCAAGAAGATGTGGGCAGAATTTTTGATGCTCTATTAACTGAAGTGGTTGAGTAGATATATTAATTGATTATCCAATCAATAAATCAAGAAATAGTTACCAAGTACTTACTTTCTGTGAAGCATTTAATATTTAGTAGGTAGCCTTCAGCTCTAGAGAATGAACATATTATCAAAGAAAATGTCCCATTACCTTGGGCTGGAAGTGCCAAAGTAGCAAAGAAAACCCTTTTTTTTTTTCTCTCAAAAAAGTCTTTTAGAGCTAAGCCACCAAATCCTGGATATCTATTCAGGAAAGGAGAGGGCTAGTTAATGAATTCATCTTTTCAAATTCTAATTCTCTTAGCCATGCAACCACAGAAAGTACATGAGATTGCATCTTTCAAACAGTGGATCCATTCCCTGCCCAGTATTCATTCTCTCAGCCAGTGTTAACTGAGTCCCTACAACGCAGCAGGCACTAGGCTAAATGTTCAACCATGTCCTGCCAAACCCACATGGCACAACAGTGCACGCAGGTTCAGCAACCGCCTGGCAAAGGTGCACAAGAACAAACTCTCCCCTCATGGTCTCAGTAAGCCTTTTGGTAACTTTCACTATGACGACAATGAAGGACACGAAACAGTCCTTCTTAGTAAAGTACTTGATAACAATCCCTTACTTGGGTCATGTTTATAAGTATCTTAGTCAGTAAGTTTTATTCATCTAACTACAGACGCTAGTTTTTCCTTGACAGTTCTGAACGCTGGCTGCCAAACACACAGTATCTTCTCCTAATTTCTACTCTTTCCTGTCCAAGAATGGGTTCTATATCCGACACTGACTTTATCCAATAAAAGTGACCTCAAAATGCCTGGACCCATTTTAAACACAACTTTTGTAGATTTCTCCCTGTTCAGCCACTGGACTGCAGTATTTTTCCCTGCTGGAATTGTATCAAACACAATTCAGACAGGAAGGCTGTTACCTGCCCCAGTAATCAAAGGACACTGGTGTGTGATGGTGATCTGAGTAAGGGCTGGAGTGGAGAAGGGAGAAGAGCTAGAACCGGGCAACGACACCAAAACTTCTGTGCACGTTATGAATCTCCCTCTTGTTTTAATTGCCTATTGGTATGAGTCTCTGGCTCATATTTTCACTGGCAACAACTATTCAGCCATTCTCCCTTTCTTTCCACTCAATGGCTCTGGTTCCCAATTTCAGCTTAAAAGGGGCCAAGAGACCTTCCTTTCATCAAGCACATTCTCTTAAATATCTTCTCCTTCTCCTTTTCAAACAGGAATTATGTTTGTATTTTAGTCTATGAAAGTGAGGATAAACAAGGATAGTGTAAAATCAAGGGTTTAAAAATACTTCCAGCTAGATAATCCTAACACTTTTCAGGCACAAAGCTTAGACTGGAAACCATCCTAAGGTAATAAGAGGCAATCATTTCACTTATGGAGATTTCATTACCTTGTGAAACCAGAGCAGATGATGCTCTACCGTCATGAATGCCTTAGTCAGACTGCTGAGAGGCAAACTGGGACCACTGGCAAAACACCATTGATAACCTGGAGCACAAGGGCACCCCATAGCCAGTGTTCTGGATGGATGTGTGACTCCACCCTAAAGATGAGAGTCCTCTTCCAGCAGACCATACTGAACTAACCTTCTGGACACTCTCAGGGCCTCTTCTGTCTAAAGAAGTGTACAGGAAGGGAGCACAGAACTACAGAGCTGGTTTTGTATTGTGCTTAGACTTCACTTAACTCTCTCCTTTTACCTCCCTAACAAACACTGAGCCTTCCTTATTCAATGAGAGGGGTTTTCAGCAGCAAATTCATCACCTGTCCATGGTGATCTCATTTCCTGGGTCATACATTCTACAATCTGCACTGTCGCGACCCTGCAAAGTGTTGAGCTATTACTAGTTGTAAATCTCAAGGTGAACCACCCGGTTCTGCCCAGAAATAACAGATCTCCATGTATCCCTGAGCTCTGACTCATTCATTTATTCCACAGACATTTATCGATTACTAAGAATGTGCCAGTTCCTACACAGGTACTGGAGCAGTGGTTAGAGTGGTTCATGGAGGTGCAATCTATTCTAACGTCCATGAAGGTTAGGGGTTCCTTCTACTTTGTAGGAAAAGAATGCCAATCAACTTCACTAGCTGTTCTAGAGTTCCCTCTCAATGATGAAACTTTCCCACATCTGAACTCACCATCCTGGTAGAGGAAAGGGAAAAAAATGAGGCATCGGCTTCCCTGGTGGCGCAGTGGTTGAGAGTCCGCCTGCCAATGCAGGGGACACGGGTTCGTGCCCTGGTCCGGGAAGATCCCACATGCCGCGGAGCGGCTGGGCCCGTGAGCCATGGCCGCTGAGCCTGTGTGTCCGGAGCCTGTGCTCCACAAGGGGAGAGGCCACAACAGTGAGAGGCCCCCGTAACGCAAAAAAAAAAAAAAGAGGCATCACAGCCTCAACTGCTATCATAAAAAGAGGCCTGATGTTCACTTACTAGTGGTCAGTGTTCGTGTTTCAAGTTTACAATCTTGGAGGGTAGAAAAGCATGCAGAAGAAGCCAGCTACAAGTAGACTGTTGTGTGATGAGTGTACAGAGGAGCATGAGATCATTCCTGCTGGATGTCCTGGGGTGAGTTTCGTGGAGGAGTTGTCATTTAAATGCAGTCTGGAAGAAGAGCTTTATTTTGTCAGGAGGAGCATTCTTTCTAGGACTGAGTAAGCAAAGGCACAGAGGGAGGGCCTCCTGGGGCATGTTCAGAATAACAAGTGGCCTGGTCCCTCTAAGAAAATATATGCTATAGTAGCTAGAAATAAAAGATGAGTTCACATAGTTCCTGGCATGGTTACCCAGACACAGAAATTAAACTTATGAAGGTTTAAACACCCAAGTTGAAAAAAAATACTTGAAAGTATGAGGTGGGAGTATGGCTTAAGGAATTCAAGGAACAGTGCTTACCTATGTCACTTACTGAGAGACTTAGGGGATGAGTCCAACCTCATCTGAAGGGGCCAAAGGAGCCAGTAAAATCATTTCATATTGAAAACCTTGCAGCTGATGCCTTCTGAGTCTGTGCTGTTTCCAGAAGAGATTCCAGAAAAATCCTTCTTGGTCTTGGCTTTCGCCAACTTTTGTGTATCATGTGACAAGATTCCCTTATGGTCACTAGACTACTGACTAAATTAGTAACAGCCTGTAGGCCTCAAATTGTAAACAATTTTATTATGGTGATGTAAGTGTTGGCTTGAACTTTGAATACGTACATCTGGCTAATCAGGAAGAAGGAGAGAGAGAGAACCAGCTGGGTGCGTGTGGTTACAACTGATTAGCACATGGCTACACCCAGTTAGCCTCACAGAAGGGACGCATGGGGCCTCCTTTCATGCAGCTGGCATGGCAGCAACACCCTCTCTGGCCAAGTGGACACTGACGAACCCTCTGCCATTTACCAGAGAAGGTGCTGCCACCTTCTCCCAAGAAAGAGATTACACGTGTGCTCCCTTCCCAATTCCTTCCAGCTAGGGAGCGTCTTTCTTTTCCACCACTCCACCCTGACCCAAACACAGTGACAGGCAGCAGTAAATTAGGCTGACAGTCGGTCAGAAGGTGTATGTGAGGGAGTGTGTGTGCCCTTTTCTGTTGGGCACAATCAAAACGCCAAGAACCTGAGGCAGGCTGGAACCTGAGGGAGAGCCTCGGGCCATCTCCAAGATGCCCGCTCAGTGGCTTCCTCTGGCTCAGCACATCAAGTCCTCAACCTCTAGGTCGAGTGTGTGAGGTCTGTCTTTGAGAGCACAGAGGCCCTAAACAGGGAGGAGGATGTTCCCTACTGTAGTAAAAACGCATTACGCTCACTCCTGTAAGCATACTTTACTTTTATGAGAAATATGCTCTTCTCTCAACTAAATCTACCAGAATATTCTTAATTCTTCATTCACTCAATATTTGTTAAGGATTGATGCTAAGCCCTAAAAATCTTAAGAAGGCATAGTACCTGCTCTCAAGGAGCTTCTAGGTTTCAAATTCTGTGCCGACTCCAATCAGTTGTTAACAGAACAAGATTGTGAGGATTTGGAAATCATATTCAGGGTGAATAATAATAATGAGCGTCAAGACACCGATTAGCGATGTCTGCCACAGGTATATAGCAGGAGTCAGTGGTGGCACACATGCCATACATTTGTCATCTCTGGGTCTAGCTGAATTTCTACCTCCTTAAAAAAAAGTTTTCGCCTATAATCCCCAGTCCCCAATAATACCACTCTTCTGCATCTTACAATTTAGCACTAGATTATACTGCAAGACAATGTTTAAATTTGTCATGCATATTAGTCTTCTTGCCACAACTAAAATATAAATCCACTGAGGGCACTGGCCAACTGTGCACTTTCCATAATGCAAAGAACTAAGCACAAAGAAAATACTCAAAAAAAAAAAAAAAACTTGTTCAGCTGACATGGGAATATATGCATAACCCTACTGCTATCTCTTCTCATTTTCTTCAGTACTTTCAGACATGGCATCTTTGTTTTCTTGGGACCATTTTCAGAATATCACAGAATGAGATTATACTGGAAATAAGTAAAGGCTTTAAAGTTCCAGTACTGGGAGTAAAGGTCCTCCTGGATCCCAGAGGGGATTTTTAGGATTCCAGGAGAAGCTACTGTGAGTTTTGAGTACCACAGCTGGATCAAACCTAGAGAGCTAGCATCGTACCAGGTTGTTCAGAGTGTGGCTCTAAACACCGGTAAAGGTGAGCAATTGCAAGCCATTCTTTTTTGGCAAGTGGCTTTATGGCTTAAGCACATTTTTTTTCTCCTGTTAATAAATAATGGATGATTTCCCTGGTGGTGCAGTGGTTACGAATCCGCCTGCTAATGCAGGGGACACAGGTTCAAGCCCCAGTCTGGGAAGATCCCACATGCCGCGGAGCAACTAAGCCCATGCGCCACAACTACTGAGCCTGCGTTCTAGAGCCCACGAGCCACAACTACTGAGCCTGTGTGCCACAACTACTGAAGTCCGCGTGCCTAGAGCCCATGCTCCACAACAAGAGAAGCCACTGCAGTGAGAAGCCTGCGCACCGCAACAAAGAGTAGCTCCTGCTCACTGCAACTAGAGAAAGCCCACCTGCAGCAACGAAGACCCAATGTGGCCAAAAAACTAAAATAAAATAAATTTATTAAAAAAAATCAATATGCCATTGAGGTACATTAAAAAAAAAGGAAAATAATTTGCTGTGGAAACTAAAATTACACTCACTTCAACTTCCTAGCTCTTTAGAAGAATGGAAGGATACAAATTACTTCTAGTCCACCAAAACTAAACAAGATTAAGTCATTAACGATGAATTTTTTGAAAGTCCAACTTTCAGATATTAGCATGTATAGACCAAATATTTACTGAGCTTCTAACATATATTTAATACTTTATTAAGCACTGTATATGAAGTTTATAAACCCTCTGGGAGCCTTTAATTTAGCTGGTCAGTGAAAGAAATGTATGTGATCCAACTAACAAATAATGCAGGAGAGTATAATCTAGTGTTACACTAGGTTAATACCATGTCATTGCTACTAATAACTGAATTGATATTTAGAATTTAGTTGAGAGCCATGCTAATGCTTAAGTCCCAAACCATTAGAGCTGCTAATACTGTCATGCACTAATAGATCAGTTTCAGGATCACTGCTGTTTTTTTAAACCACTGAGATGAGAGATTCTTGAAGCTGTCCTTAGGTGCAAAATATGTCCAGAAATACCCATTTCAGATAAATATAGAACCAATAAGTAATATTTTTAGTAACCGTAATTTCTACAGCTGTGGGCTGAGATTTATAGTTAACCTGTTTTCCAGTACAAAGCAAAGGAGTGTTTTAAAATTAGAATTTTTAAAAAGTATCTTGATCAACTAAGATGACACAGTCCATGTACATGCAATATATTTTCTGGTATATTCAAATTGGACTTGCTGGTAAGACTTCCTTATTGCTAGTCTTTTCCTGTATAACAAAGGAATTATTCAGATAATTCAGGCAAATCCCTCCCACTCCTACCTCACTCCAGCAACATTTTGAATAGCCAAGATGAATCAGACAAAAATCAACTTTTTTTTTTGTTTTAAGCATAATTATTCAGATAATTATCTCAACCCTCCATTTCACTTTGGTTGTGAGAATAAGACCTTAAAAGACTTTCCAGCCAGAAACAGCATTTTAAAAAATATGTGCAAAAAAAAAAAAAAAAAAAAAAAAAAAAAAACAAAAATAAAAAAATATGTGCAAGAGCAAGGAGGCCACAGTACTTCACTCCAAGGCTCCCAGTCAGTCCAATGTAAGTGAACATGATGTATAAGACTCATCATCTGGAGGTTACTCATTTGGCTTACTAAAGTATTCATATTTTAGAAGTGTATTTTCTGATTTTAAAGTATTCATCTTAGGGTTTAAAATAAAGTGATTCCTTCAGTGTATTTATGAAGATCTGATTTACATGCCAGTTTTTAAGAATTGCATCAGGTTAAAATAGAAGAAACAAACAAACAAAAAAATAGAATGGTGCTTTAAATAACTGTTTATTCCAAGATTTCTGCCTAAATATCTTCTCCTGCCTGAAATATCTATTTAGTTCAAGAGGAAGCAGGACTGGGGCTAAACCCAGATAGACCATCCCTACTGTCCTCATTCCCCAAACAATTCCCAATTCTCCCCTCACAGTGTGCTAGAAGGCCTGGTGAAAGAGAAGATAGTACCATCTAAAATTACCCTCCTAGGTACTTTTCAGCATCTCCACAATCAAGAATCACTAAGCAACTTGTAAATTTACATTCCAAAACCCAACGGCACAGCTACCAACAGGACCTCATCCCTCCGCAATCTTTGTATTTTTCTTTAAACAAGGAAACCTTATGTTAATGGAGAGATTATTGAAAGAGTCTCCTTGTAAGCCCATGAATGCCACTTCACAGACTGTACAGAAAGCAGAGCTCTATGAATGGTACAATGGAGTCAACTCATCTTTTTGAAAAGCTCAGCATCGGTCTTAGAGAGAATCTAAAATTGTTCCAATTCCTAGGTCTCTGTTAAAACATAATGAGCCCATGCTTATGCCACTGTGAATCTATGGCACATCCATACTTGGAGGCAAGTTTACAGCACAGAGGGTAGTCATGTTGAAAATAAGGACTTACTCTTGACATTGAATTAAATAATTTAGTTTTTCAAACTATTCAATAAGACCCATCTACTCATTCTGAAGTATTTTCTTCTCAGTGATGTACCTGAAGCAAGTACCTTTAAAATAAAACAGCTAAGTAAAACCAAGGACCCATATAAAATATAATCGTAGAAATTAAATTTAACAAAAAGCCAAATATAAATTAAAGAAATGCTCAAGATTACTCCAGACTCACAATATCTTTGTTAATTGCAGAGAAGGGGGTGGTGGGGGGGACTAGAAAAAGGTATGCTTACTAGAAAACTGAAAAAGCTGAGGGATGAGTTATTAAAAAAAAACATTCTAGAAAACTAAGATAAGGCAAACCACAGTCAAAATTAAAACTGTTAACAGTCCTCCAAAAATGCACAACCCCAGATGAACTGTAGTCTATGTAAATGGTGCCCCCTGGAGTTGTGCCCAAAGGGTCCCCTACACAGAATACAATGTGATTAACGCCTTGTACTGTTAACAAAGCAGTTGTATTTTTTTGATAATGCAAAAGGCACATTAGTATTCTTTAGTGCCTTCAAATTATCGTTGTGAAACATCACTTTAGGGTATGTCAAATGTCTAAATATTGAATCACTCTGTTTTGAATTCTGGAGTCTACTAGTTAATTTCTTACTCTGGAATGAGTTGACTATAAATTTGTATTTGGAATAGGCCCTTTACTAAGCAGGTCAAATACATTGAAATTAGATCCTCTTTAATGTTTTAAATTATGTAAATGGAAATACACATTTAACAGAAAAGGCATGTTTGTATATTTTCTAGAGGTGGCCAGGTGTTAACTCTATTGCTTCTCTAGTACTAGTTTCTACTGAATACGGGCTAAGTCTTTAAAAAGCCAGTTACAGAGATCAGCAAAGTAATCTGTTTTAATCAAGGAAAGAAAATAACTTCATTTTTCCAAAAAGGAGAAAAGGAGGTATAAGACCCCTCTAATATCAGTTTTTAAAAAAACACAATCGAAACTTTTTTTTTTTACATTAGAATGTGAAAAGACTTTGAAGACCTCAGACCTCCTGGAATAAGAGAATTGCTAGAAAGTTACTTGGAATCACCCACGGACAATAACTGTCCGTGGTTTCATTTCAGGCAATGGGCTTGTGCCAAAAGGGACTGACATCTTGATGAAAGGATCACCAAAAAGTTGTGAGAATTTTTCCATGACTCAAAATCCTTCCAAGAGCAACAAATTGTGACTTCTCATTCTGCCACCATACATAAACGACAATTGTAAGAAAGTGACACATGTAGTAATAACTTGAATTTGCTCTTCAGCATGCAAATCGTTCCAACTTTCATTCTCGGCTTTGGCACACATGCTTGCCTTCTACAAAGCTCACTCCGCTCACTACTATGGAAACATGATATTTACTCTTTGAGCCTGATCTATAGGGCTAGTTTTGGCAGAGTCAGTGGTCAAACTGATGTTCAACCAAACTGGTCACCTGACATATCACAACACACATGAAACTTCATGGTCTATCTATGGTGACACAAAGGGTAAGGTTCTGGGATAAAGAGCTACAAGACAAGATGATGTGGCCAGTCACAGTAAAAGATAATTAAATAAACAAAAATACTTTGTAGCAGTTTAGTTTATTACCATCCTAGAACTCTATGACAATGGCTAGTTAGGAATTTAATATGGAGTTAGGAACCATTTGCACAAAACCTACTGATTAGTTTAGTTTTCTGTTCATCCCTTTTGCCTCCTACCTTAAGTTCCTTAATTTGGTCATTATCAACCTATGTCCAAACAAGATCTATTTGATTAGGTGCTTTGACACCCACCTGTTGAAATGACAGGTGAGGCATACACAAAAAAATAAGAGCTTACTTATTAACAGAATTCAAACAGAATTCATTTAACAGCTTCTGATTCATTTTTCTCGTTGGAAGCTTATACTTGGATTGTTCTCAAAGAAAACATCAAGTACATCGGATTCAATTTTGATTCATTAAATTCCTCCCTCGTTTAAAAGAAAAAATGAAAACTAAATTTGGAAATCACACACTCTAAGTGGCAAAGAGGTGTTTTAAAGAGCATAAACATCTGCAGTAGGACATGCTGTACTTAAGTGAAAAGTTTCATGACATTTCTGTTCTATTTTTCAGTTCAACTTTATTTCCATAAAGGAAATTTTTCAAAGAAAATTAATACACTTATTCAACTGTTTTTAATGTGTATTTCATCTATTTCTTTAATCAGTCATCAAACACTTAACTGCCTCCTCTGTGGATCATAATGCCTGTCAGAAATAGTTACACTTTCATTTAGAGGATAACATGCTTACCTTCTAAAACTCAGCAGATATCTCTCATAAATGAAGTTATAAATCAACAACAACAAAAAAACACTAATTATGTTTGAGATAAAACAGACAGTGTATTAATATAAAAGTCCATGCTCTATGTATACATTGCTTTTAAAGACAGCAGATTCTGTAGCTGTTGGATTAGCTGGACACAGACTCCTACTTTGGGGGATAAGTTCTGGCTATCTCTAATAGAAGACTCATTGCTTTGTTTGAGCCCTACTGCCGCCACCTCTTCCACGCATGTCACAACATATCACTCTTCTTAAAGAACAGAATGGTTTCTGTTGTTGGAGTTAAATAAATCGTCACTTCTGAAAGAGGAATTTCAGTTTTCTATTCAAAATGATTGAAAATCAAAAGACCTAATCCCTAATTCACTACATCCAGTTCATATAAATTGCTGTACTGCAAAGCTCTCCAGGCTAGAGACAGAACCTTTGAAAGGTCAGATGGGGTAGGAACAATGGAGGGTTCAGGCAGGATGAAGGTGGGTGGTTGATATTTATATGGAATAAAGACTGATAAGAAGCAACTGAGAATCTCCTCTGATGACCAATGCTTACCATTTTGAGAATCCTTAACAGTCTTGGCCTTGCACCCTCCCTCTCTTCAGTCCAAGGAGACCAACCAACCTGCAAAATATGTTTAAATACAGTAGACAAATTGCCCCACCACAGGTCAGCAAATGAGAAAGCCTGTTTAGAGGCTACAGACAAATAACCATTTTCTGTGGTTAAGCTAAGTTACATGCAAATTATTGTAACCACTGGGGCTTCTGAAAGAGCTTTTCAATCGGTCTGTAGGCTTAAATAGGGGACAAAGGAATCCCTGGTACCTAGCTTCCCAGAGTCCTGGGCTATTCTTAGTGTTGGGTTCATCTTTAAATTGCAGGAGTTCAAACTTAAAAGTAGAACCAAGTGATAAAAATAGATTGTTTTCTGGCTGCTCTTTGTTCCCAGACATACTACTGGCAGTATATTTGCAATCAAGACAGCAGAATAGGAATCAGCCTTCCACCGCGTAGTGTAATGCCTCAGAGTGGATATTTTTGGAAATGGCACTGCATTACATAACCTTCCGTGCTTAAAAAAAAAAAAAAAAAAAAAAAAAAAACTACACTGAGGGGGAAAAGTCAGGAATATACACCATTATGCCCTTCTCCCTAAACCAAATAAACATTAATGTACATGCTGCAGTGATTTTCCTCTCAACCTTTGTGTCATCAGAACACAGTTCTTTTGTTAACATAAGTTAAGACAAAAATTAAAATGAATGGAGGAACTAAAAGTTCTCTAACAGGGTATCTTAAGCTCTTCGAGTTTTCCTATAATGGTATTACAGATACATATAAATGCAAATCAGACTATTATCATCATCAAGCAAAAAGCAGTCAGTTATTTTTAAGCCCTCCCTCCCCTGAAGTTCAACTGCTTTATAAGAAAATGCAGGAAAAAAAAAGTGTTGCAAGATCGAATGCCTGGAAAGACCCCAGGAGGCGACAGAAGCTTTGAAAGAGTAATAAAGTCTAAGGATGGAGGGACACAAATTCATTTTATAAAAGGCGCGGGGGTGGGGGGAGGCTTGCATGCACCAAAGTGCATCTCATGAAAAGAAACAAAACAGTTCCTAACAATGCTTTATGAGCAAGAAGAACAAAAATTAACCACACCAACAAGCAAAAAACCCCACCCCTTCGCAAAAGAATTCTCCCTCTTAACTTGTGCATTTTTTTTAAAAAAGCCCAAGTTAAATTCCAGCCTTAATGCAGTAGGACCCAAAATGCCAGAATTTCTCCAAGTACACCCTTCAGCTCTTTAAAATTAAGAGGGAAGAAGCATGAACTCTGCAGGGTTGAAGGGTCCAGCTAAGAGCAACGGCAAGAAATCGACACAAAAGAGAAAGCAGCGCTCCCGGCCGGGGATGGGAATGGCATATACTTACAGACAAAAGCCCCGCTCCCTGTTCACTCTCTCCTCTCTACACCTGAAACACAAATGTGGATGAAAAAGGGTATCATGCTAGAAAGACAGCTGGGGGATGGGAAGAGGGGGCAGGGGGAGGGAAAAGGGGTGGAGGAAGAGGAGGGAGGAGGGGGAAGGGAAACAAAACCCAAACCAGCTTCACTTCCAAGAAGTGCAGCCTTGGAAAAAGGAGGGGAAGGTCTCCCTGCCTCGCGCTCTCTCTCTCTCCAAGAGTGTGTGTCTCTTTCTCTAAGAGTCAGTTTCTTTCTCTCTCTCTCTCTCCCTCTCTCTCTCCCTCTCTCTGCTGCTAGTGTGCTAGTGAACAATGAGCTAATTCTGATGGGCTGGTGCGGCGCCAGCGCCCCAGCCTTGCTGCCACTGTGCTGCCGCGGCGGAGCCAGACTGCTTACTCGGCAGGAATCGGCGACTCGGGGCCCGGTCGGCGAGCGGCCAACGAGCGCGCGCCCCGGCCCTCGGCACCCCGGACACCCCGCTGCCCCCACTGCACTGGCCCGGGCCTGGGGGACAAAGGGGCCCGCAGACAGGCGCGCCGCCCCGGCCCCGCCCCCCGCAGCGCGGCGCGCACTCACGCCGGCCCGGCCTCTGTTGCCCCGGCGGGCTTCTTCGCCTCGACGTGCGGTTGCTTTTCAGACAAATAAGGAGGCGGAGGAGGCGGTTTGGGGGCGAGCCAAGCGTGAAGGCGGCCAGGGCGCTGCATAGCCCGGCGGCTGGCCAAGGCCGCGGGGAGAGGCGGCGCGGCCCGTACTGTAATAATAAACCTGCAGCAGAGGGCATCTGAGGGAAAGAGGACGGCGACGGGCGGCAGCCGCCTTCCCTTTTATGTGCCTGTCCCAAGCGGAGCAGAAAATGGTGCCCGCGGCGGCGCGGAGCCACACAGACACACAAAGAGCCGGCGTTGCATGCGTTTGCGCACGACCCGGGTCTGCCCAGCCGGGGACGCGCGCCCCGCTCCCGGCCACGAGGAAGCCCGCGGCCCGAGCACCCCAGCGGCCCTGTGGCTGCGCGCGCGCACACACGCAGGCACACACATACACACACACGCGTGCGTGCACACAGTCACACGCGTGCACAGGCAGCAAGAGCTGAGCTCTGATGTGATCAGCACCCTCCCCAGGTGCTCCCTTCGCCTTCCCTGAAGGATTTAGTAGGTTCCCCACTCTCAGCCCCACTGAAATCATACTTCTGAAAATTGGAGATTGCGTTTTAAAATTGGTTCTTTGCATTTCTGATTTTTTTAAACCTCATCTTTCTAATTTAAAATCTGACTGTCTTTTCACAGTAATGTAAAAGCTCAAAATTTTGCTACAAATTCGAACTGGTTTCGTTGCCAACCAAATGGGATATAATTTTATGGTAATTGTCAGATGTTAGAGGACAAGATTATTTCCTAATTAAATTGCTTTGCCAAGAGAAAAAAGATATAAAGGATCGTAATGTCTTTTAAATTTTCCATCAACATTTTACTTCTAATCACTGAGAGCAATGTTTTCCATTATAACAATCAAAAGGAAAGGGGGGGTGGACTTACAAAACTAAGTTATTAAACATATATTTATAGAATGTCTTGTTTTTTAGTCTTAAGTTTTTTTGAGTACAGAAAAGCACACCTTAAAAAGCAATGTTTTACACTCAATTATAAAGAATAAATTCTCTGTAAGCTTATTGCCAGGATTATAGATGTCCTCGCACACTACCAAAGCAGCAAGTACTGATTAGGCTGCCAGCGGGTGCGATGTTTAAGGGGTCCACTAGGAGCTTCCCTGAAGTAATCTAAAACATCACAGTCGTTTTCCTGCCAAAAAAACTTACCTTGGAACCATTACTAGGAACAAAGGGAAAAAACAAGTCTCAGTGAACTTCCCTAATGCCTTCAGGGCCAGTGTTCACCAGCCAGGAAAGTGATGGAAGGCAGGTCTGCGGAGTAAACAGGGCAGTGGGATAGGGCAGAAGCCTGGGGGCTGCCTCTGCAGGTCTGAAGCCTCAGGAAGCTGGTAAAGGGTACCCCAACATTGAGATCTTGGGCATTCACCTCAGAGTCAGACTCGAAACCCAACAGGGCACTGCCACATGAACCAAAAATCTATCCCAGGAAAGTATGTTCAAAAGGTACTTCTACAAGAAAACATTTCTACACACACACACACACACACACACACACAAACTGCCTTTAGTGTTTATGCAAAATTTACCTAAGATGATGTCCTTTCAAAACACAGGGAAATTTGGAATTTATTAAACGTTATTTTTTCTTCACGTGTAATCACAGACATCTAGGTGACACAGATCTTTTAAGTAATAAGAACACTGGGTCAGAATCATAATCTATTTACTGTGTTCCAGAAAACAGTTGCAAACCAACCATTCAAGAAACACTCTTGAGTCCCTCTGGGTGTAGGAGACTACACTAACCACTAGGGACCTAAATAGGACCACCCACCATGTCACCTCACTCAGGAAATGTAGCAATAGCTGTCTCAGGTGCTCCTGGCTGTTATGCTCCGTCCCACTCCCATCTATCCTGCGGGTGACATGGTAGACCCACTCACCTGAAATACTTTTCAATCACGGTACTTACTCCCTGCTCCATTACAGTACAAAGACCATACTTAGCCTTCCACTTAAAATTCGCCACAATGTAACCACAATCCAGCTTTCTAGCTTTATCATCCCATCTTTTTCCCATTCATGGTATATCAGTCCCTTGCATCCGTATGGTTCATATTCATCCCTAGACTATTAACGATCAGGAAACAAAGTCACACAGACACTGACTTAAACCAGAGTGCCTCAACCTCAGTAGTATTTTGATGTTTGGGGCCAGATGACTCTTTGATGGGGCCAAAGGGCCCAGTGGGGAGGGGATAGGGGGCCGTCCAGTTCATTGTAGGATGTTTAGCAGGATCTCTGGCCTCTACCAAGTGGATGCCTGTAGCAAGCCCTGGCTGTGCCAACCAAATATGTGTCCACACATTGTCAAATGTTCCTTGGAGGGGAAAACTTACCTCTGGTTGAGAATCACTGACTTAAACAATCAGATCCATTTGTGAGAGGAAAGAGGTAGCCTTTCTTGAGCTATGTGGACCACACGCAGGAGGGACAGAGACCTGAACAAAACTGAGGTTTTCTTAGGAAAGAGGAAAAAGAAGAATGCAATGTCCTTATCTTAGACTTTACAGACTGCAGTGAGGGGGTAGGGAAACAATCAAAGACAGTTACAGTGCATTGTGATAAGGACAGTTGTAGAGTTCTACACAGGGTACACTGTGAACACAAAGCCTCCTTTCTTAACCAGACCAGGGGTTCAAAGAAAGTTTCCTAAAGGAGGTGATGCTTAAACTGAATCTGTGAAGAATGAACAAAAGGTAGCAAATTGAAGAAGGGGGAAAGAGACATTCCAGCAGAGACAGGGGGGCAGATCATGAGCTAAGAAATGTGATCGCTGACTGGTGACAGCCAGGTGACAGAAGAGCCCTGCATCAGAAACTGACCGTTGTGTTCTATCCCTGACATGTATGCCAAAGAATAGTCCATCAGAGGACTTGGTCAAAAAGAGAAGATGTACTTTAGAAACAGGGTTTTCCTTCAATCTCTCTTAGATATCTGGTTCTCAAATATATCCAAATGTATATTCCTGCAATTTTATTTGTTTTTGGCCTAAGTCATTGCTTGAGGTAACAAGTTTCATGAGGTTGAATTCTAAGTGAAAGGCTGTGTATAAAAGTGGTTAGAGCCAGGTCTCTATGACCCTGGATAAGTTCTTTATCCTTTTAGTCTGAGTTTCTTCATCTTTCGGTTGAGGTTTACATTCTAACCCCAGAGTGCTGTATTAAGTGGAATTGCATACCATGTTTGGCCTTTAGTTAGCAGTACGTACACAGTAGCTTTATAGAATATAATAGAAGTATTATGGGAAACTTTATAGAATAAAATTGATATGACATATATAGTTCCTCTCTGGTCAACCCAAATGATGTGTGGCTCCCCAGTGACTCTTGGGCCTTTTCACTTGCTGTTCCTGCTGCCACAATGCCTCTTTCCTCTTCTTCAATGTGTTAACTCTTGCTCATTTTTCACAAATTTGGGTTGTGTATCACCTCCTTTAGGAAACTTTCTTTGAAGCCCTGGTCTAATTTACAAAGGAGCCTTCATGCTTACTGTGCACCCTGTGCAAAACTCTACAATTGTCCTTATCACACTGCACTGTAACTTTGCCTTTATTTTTCTGTCTTCACCACTAGGCTGAGAATTCCATGAAGGAACAGACTGAAGACATTACTGGTTACCTGCCTGACACCCACTGTCTCTTTCCTCCTCCACATTCTTAGTGAAACCCTGATTTTGTCCTGGGCCCCATCTTTCCCCCATCCAGCCCATGATTCCAGGGAAGATGACCCTAAGGAGTAGATCCTAATTATTTTACCCCATCAGTGTATTGGATTGCCTGGATCTAATAATGCTCATCCAGAAATGAGCATGTGACCATCAGACTGAAGGGAAAGAATTATATTGCATGTTAGAGCTAAGAAATTTGAATTCTATGCTTAAAGCAATATAGAACCATTAAAGAAATTCAATCTGAAAGTGACATGACCAGATTTTTTTTTCCTAGAAAGACTACTCTTAGAGCAGTTTGGAGGATGAATTTTAGTGGGGAGAAAGGGCAGAATTGAAGAAATAAGATGAATTAGGGGATTATTACAGTAATCCAGGTGAGTAATTATAAATAGCCCAAATTAAGGTAGAGACCATGGGAAAGGAGATGAGGGAAGGAGTCAAGATACGTTTCAAGGTAGAATTGCAAGACTCATTAGGGGTTTAATAGAGTAACAGGGATTAGCTGGAGAAGAGAGCCCAAGATGATTCCAGGTTTCTGGCTCTGTAACTGCTTAGATGACGATGGTCCCTCCTGAAACAGAAAACACAAGAAGAAGAGTGCATTTGGGAGGAGAAGGAGGTGATGATAAATTCAATTCTGTACCTGTTGAGTGTAGAACTCATACACTCAATACTCCAACAGCAAGCTTTGAGTAATTTTCTTATCACTACCTCCCTTTTCCTCCTGCTTCCTTCCTATGAGAGGCTGAATTGTGTCCCCTCCAAAATTCATATATTGAAGTCCTGATCCCCAGTATTTCAGAATGTGACTATATTTGGAGATAGGGTCTTTAAAGAGATGATTAAGGTAAGATGACTCATGAGGGTAGGCCCTAATCCAATGTGACTGGTGTCCTTATAAGAAGGAGATTAAGACACAGGCACACACAAAGGGAAGACTCTGTGAAGATGCTGGGAGAAGATGGACATCTACCAGCCAAGGAGATAAGCTTGAAAGAAACCAACTCTGCTGACACCCCAATCTCCAGATTTGTGAGAAAATAAATTTCTGTTGTTTAAGCCATCCAGTCTGTGGTATTTTGTATGGCAACCCTCATAGACTAATACACCTGCCTTACCCCAAACATCCAGAAGACAAAAGGATTTGTAATATTTCTGTTTGTTATGAGTTTTAGGATATTGTAAAATAGAAAGTCCAAGAAGGAGCCTAAGCCTAAAGAAGTAACATGTCCACTAAGGGCAAGGCTTTGTCCAAACCCAGAAAGTTATATTAAATATGTATATGAAAGTTGTAGTGATGGAAACTCATCTGAAATTCAGGGTTCATGGTTCTCAGAACAGCATTCCAAAACACATAAGGAAACCAATTTACAATCAACGCTGTCCACTTGCAAGTTTCCAGCTGTATTTACACAGCTGCTGAAGGCAGCACAGATGAGGATTCTCCACTCCACCACTGAGAAACTCACACTGAGGATATGTTCAGAAAAGTGTCTTCATATCTGAGAATTCAGTAAGTCTCAGGAAGTAACACAACAACAAGAACTGAGCCATTGATGTTCGGGACATTGGCAATGAAAGGAGGAAAAATAGGTTTATATTTAGCAAACTGTGAAATCTGAACATAAAAGTGAATATAGGATAACTTCCAACTTACGTCACTCTATCAAACATAATGATGAACATAGCATTTGAAAGATAAAAGACAAATGTAAGAGATGAGGAACTTTTGAAAATCATGGTGATCTCAGTCTTGTATTTTGCCCAACATCTAGAAATAATTGAAAGTCCCTGGAAAAGTCAAGTTAGCCCTCCTGTAGGTGAAGAACAAGCTGGCTGTTGTAGAAACAAAGAGATAAATGGAAGGAATGTCTCAAAGGAAGATTTATTCAGATTATCCTACTAGGCAAAACAGACCCATATGAAACATATTTTAAAATTAGCCTTCTGCTTGCCTTAAAACTTATCTGAATGGTGGTGCAAAACTTTAAAAATAATATGAGTGGTAAATGTTGTTCCAAAACAAGTATAAGGAATTTAAAAATCCCAGTGTGTGTGTGCCCATGTATGTTTGTGTGTGTGTGTGTGTGTGTGTTAGCTAATTGGTCTTAACAAAGAAGAAGGGGAAATTGTGAATTTTTAAAACTGATTAAAGTAATCAATGAATATTCTCCATAACACTGGGAAAATGCAGAAACATGCTCTAAGAAGCTGACAGAATATACACCATTCTATTATATGAAGGTAGTGCTCACCTTATTCAAGACATGGAGTAACAAATAAAGTCTCCAGATTTAAATATCCCTTGATACTGTGCCATGGCTAAAACAAAATTCTATAAATACTAAATCTATTTTTGAAATTAACTCAAGCACCTTGACAGCTGAGCTAAGTTCTGTCCCCTTACAGTGGGATTTGTCATCCTCAGACTTCAGGATTTAATAGAACCTGAGATACCCAGGGTTATAGTTTGGGGAACCCTCGTTAGGCACTTTCCTCACCTCATCACCCTTCTCATCTGACCACTTAGTGGAGAATGGAGATGGAAGGAGGAGGCTGACCAAAGAGAGAAACAGCTGATTGGAAGCCAGAAGGCTCTTTGCCTTTAGTATGAAGTTCTTCTTTTAAAAAATTGGAGTGATTTACTTCCTCTCCTTGTGGAGATACTCAAGAAGGTAAACCCTTGCCAGAAACTTCAGACATCAGATGTTGTAGTTCCTTGGAATTCATGGGAATACACATGCAAAGAATGATGAAAGTGTTTGAATTTAAAAATAATAATACTTTCACATATTTTTGTTGTACCTTCTTTTTATCTTGTAAAAATCTTCCAATATATATCTCATAAGCTTCAAGAAACAGATTTTATTATTCCTATTTAACAAATGAGGGAAAAGGCAAAAAAATTGAAAGAAGTCACTTAGGATCACAACTCTAGCTAGTAACACTGATTGGACTATCTAAACCATGACTAGACTGCATTACTTTTCACCAAAAGCCCTCAATTCCCCAGAAAATAGCATTTGAAACAAGCATTCCGGGACTTCCCTGGTGGCACAGTGGTTAAGAATCCACCTGCCAGGCTTCCCTGGTGGCGCAGTGGTTGAGAGTCTGCCTGCCGATGCAGGGGACACGGGTTCGTGCCCCGGTCCGGGAAGATCCTACATGCCACGGAGCGGATGGGCCCATGAGCCATGGCCACTGAGCCTGCGCGTCCAGAGCCTGTGCTCCGCAATGGGAGAGGCCACAACAGTGAGAGGCCTGCGTACCACAAAAAAAAAAAAGAATCCGCCTGCCAATGCAGGGGACACGAGTTCAATCCCTGGTCCGGGAAGATCCCACATGCCGCGGAGCAACTAAGCCCATGCACCACAACTACTGAGCCTGCACTCTAGAGCCCGTGAGCCACAACTACTGAGCCCATGTGCCACAACTACTGAAGCCTGCACGTCTAGAGCCCATGCTCTGCAACAAGAGAAGCCACCACAATGAGAAGCCTGTGCACCACAATGAAGAGTAGCCCCCCACTTGCCACAACTAGAGGAAGCCCACGTGCAGCAACAGAGACCCAACCCAGCCAAAAGTAAATAAATAAATTTATTTTAAAAAAAGAAAGAAAGAAAAGAAACAAGAATTCCTCCTGGGCTGAAAGTTACATCTGTATCCTCATTTCACAGACGGAAAACTGAGGTGAAGAGAAAGCCACCCAATTACTTAATATAATGTAAAGAGTGGAGCTGAGACTTGAACTCAGGAAGTCTGACTCCAGAATCCTGTCTCTTAATCATCATGTTGTTGTACCCACACTGCTGTGCCCTGAGGCCTAGAAATTCCCAGATCCAATGGACACTGGTTAGTCCTTCGCTCCTTGACTCCCCTTAATTTCTTAGCCTTTACTCTCTGGCTTCTTTGACCTTTTCACCAACTCATCTTCTGTCTTCTACCCCATAAATTCTGGCAATTTACAGAAAAGAGATGGTTCTGCAGGCAGAACAATTTGTAAACTTGAGATTCTTTGAAGTGATTAACTTATTTCACAAATGGTTTTGAATGACACCATGTGCCAGTTACTCCACCGAATACTGGTAATGACGTATTGTCAGAAAACAGAACTGAAAAACTAAGGTTCTCTTCCCCACCCCGCGCGCCACACATATATATTCACTTACATACCTATCCTTATGGTTCCTTTTAAAAGGGCACAGCTTTCATAACCTCAGGTTCATCTTAGTTTTGGAGTTGCGTGTTTTTGGCATTGGCCCTAAATTAAACATCTTTCTAGAGTTGAAAAATGTGTCCTAAGCATTTTTTAAAACAGGGTAAAGTTTTTTGTTGATTCTCAAAGGCATCATAATAAAACAGTGAGAATTTGACTCTGTGATTGGAAAGTCCCACGAGACTTTCCTGAAAATGCTGAGAATGTGCACATTAAGAAGCTGAAATCAGAAGAGTCCAAGAAAAACTGCCAGGTCTTCATTTGCATGGATTTGCCTCATTTTGCACCAAAAGATCAGAGCCTTAAAGCATCCAGCTGTAATCCCTTAACTATGCCCTGAAAAGGTTAAACACTGCTCCTTAGTAGAGAGAAAATTCTTAGGTTTAGACAATCAAGATCACAAGTGCAGAGGGTGGTGCAAGGTGGTTCTCCATTATGCATCTTCAGTCGCCTCCTACACACTGAGTCCACCCGGGATGGACATCTGAAAGCTCTCCTTGAGTCTCCCTCCCTTCCATTGTCTACTAGGCATTCTTAGCCCTTTGCCTCCCCGACTCCTCCTCTTTTCATCCTCCCTGGAGTTCTGTTGCTTCCTCCTCACAACCTCAAGTTCAAATTA
Source organism: Mesoplodon bidens (assembly GCF_964165515.1). Lineage (NCBI taxonomy): Eukaryota > Metazoa > Chordata > Mammalia > Artiodactyla > Ziphiidae > Mesoplodon > Mesoplodon bidens. The sequence continues at coordinate 94,198,535 of NC_138160.1, read as the reverse complement.
GCAGCCCATTGATTTCTCCTCCAGGGAGTCAGGTGTCCTTCCGGTTCTGGTGGGAGAAGGGCTGAAGGCCCAGGAGAGGGGTTGGTGAGAGCTTTTTCCCTGGAAGAGCTGGACAAGAGGAGAAAATTTCTGTCGTAAATCATATGAATGGTAATTTTTCATTGGTTGCTAAGTTCAGAACCTTCTTTGTTCCTTCTGTCAACGAATTTACTTTTTATAGTTTTGCAGTTTAAAATGTCCTGAGTTCTTTTTGTCCAATTTTCATAAGTTGCAATTTACTTTAACTTCTCCCCCACCCCAGGGATTTAAGGACACACATGAACAAAGCCTAAATTGGTGATATATAAATGGAATCCATGCAGTCAGTGCTTCAACTTGAGTTAGGCTAAACTGAGATTAGACAAAGGTGTATTTGGGGGACATATATGAAGGAAGATTTTATGAGATAAATTAATGAGATAAACAAAATTTAAGCTTTTAAAGTCTAGCTTTATGTTTCAAAGTCTGGCTTCAGCACATTTTCAGTAATTTTCACAAAATGTGCTGCAAATTAAAAAAAAAATTATTAAAGCAGTCCCTGAAGGATCTATGCTTAGGAGTAGTTCACTGGCAACTCTCCTGAGTGGCTTTACAAGGTAAAAAAGTAGTGGAAATCTCTGTCTCCAAGACAGACCTTTTTCCCTTGCCTAAGTGTCCATGACAAATCCCTACCTGAATGACTCACAGGCATCACAAACTCACCTTATCCAAAACTGAAGTTATCATCTCCTTTGGAAGTATGGGACCATCTTCTGTTCTCTGTTTATGCAAATGGTCACACTTCCACATACTCATTCACATATGGTGGAAACCTTCCTTAAATCCTTCTAAACAATCCCCAGTTTGGGTGTTAATCCCATATCTCAAATATGGTCCTTCAAGCCTCAAGTTCAGTATTACCCTCTGTGTGAAGTTTTCCTGATGGCCCCAGTTACTCCTCATGGCACCATTCATTAATTTAACAAATATTTATTGAGCATCTGCTTACTGTGTGCAAGGCAACGGGCTAGGCACTGGAGATACAGCCATGAACACGAAAGATCCAGGCACTATCTTAATGGAACTTAATTCTACAATTACAATCACATATTCAAGATACAAGTAAAAAATTAGTAAGCAAGGCATTTTTAGATAAAGAATTTTTTAAAATGATGTGGCAAAGATTGACCCGGGGCAAGATGAGGAAAGGGGTATTCAGGGATGGCCTCTTTAATTGACACTTGAGCTAAGACCTGAATAATGAGATGGAGCCAGCAACTGAAAGATATGGGGGATAAGCATCCCTATCAGAGGAGGGGGGGGAAAGCAAGTACAAAGGTACTGAAGCATGAATCAGTGGGGGTGTTCAAGGATAGGAAAAGTGTGATTGAGATAATGTGACTAGAGTGTAATGAGGAAGAGAAAAGGGTACCAAGGATGAGATCAGAAAGGTAGCATTCTTCTAGTTTAGGATGTGTTATGTTGTATTGTAAGACTTCATTGTGTCTGCTTGTCTTATCACCAGACTTTGGGATTACTTCTGATTTTTGGATCCCTGATGTCTGACATAAAACCTGGCACTAAGTAGATAAAATATCTGCTTAATGTATAAGTATAAAAGAAAAAGTTTTTCTTCAAAAATAGAGTTTTAAGTGGTCAAATGGTTCAAGATAATGAAGTTTTAAGAAATGTTTAATAGGGGCTTCCCTGGTGGCGCAGTAGATGAGAATCTGCCTGCCAATGCAGGGGACATGGGTTCGAGCCCTGGTCTGGGAAGATCCCACATGCCGCAGAGCAACTGGGCCCGTGAGCCACAACTACTGAGCCTGCGCGTCTGAAGCCTGTGCTCCACAACGAGAGAGGCCGCGATAGTGAGAGGCCCGCGCACCGCGATGAAGAGTGGCCCCCGCTTGCCACAACTACAGAAAGCCCTCGCACAGAAACGAAGACCCAACACAGCCAAAAAATTAATTAATTAATTAATTAATTTTTAAAAAGAAATGTTTAATAAATTATCAATATTCAACTTCAAATATGCACAGAACTTGTGGAGGATTATAAAAGCAAACTATAGTTTCTCTCTTTAGGCTGTAAAGGCAGCTCTTAGCTCTAGAATTCATTTGAGGTGTTAAAATTATTTTTCTTAATCCTCAACCACATTAAGCTCAAGTTTGTTTTAGTGCCAAAGCTGAAATGAAGTTGATGCTAACTGGACTAGACTTCAGGAAGGAAAAATAACAAATTATTCCCAATTATTCCCTCTCCCTGGGTAAGCAAGAGAAAGAAGCGCTACATCGTGATTTGAATGAGTACTTTTAAATTATTTTCCAAAGCTCATGCATGGAACCTTTTTTTCTCCCAGGAAAGAAATGTTCAATATGGAAAATTCTGTTTTCACCTAAAGAACGAAAGTGTTTACATTTATTTTTCTCATCCATGTTAATGTTAAAAAAATTTTTTCCTACAGCTATTAGGAGAATAGTACTAATACGTCATTTACAAATAATGAAGTGATGCAGAATGTGTTTCATTAGTAGGGAAAGACAGATGAGTGCTGGTGGAAGGAAGGAATGAAAGAAGTTATTGAGCTGATATGCGTTTTTTTAAAAAATTATTTATTTATTTTATTTTTGGCTGCGTTGGGTCTTGGTTGCTACACATGGGCTTTCTCTAGTTGCGGCGAGCGGGGGCTACTCTTCCTTGCGGTGCACGGGCTTCTCATTGCGGTGGCTTCTCTTGTTGCAGAGCACAGGCTCTAGGAGCATGGGCTTCAGTAGTGGCAGCATGTGGGCTCAGTAGCTGTGGCTCACGGGCTCTAGAGCGCAGGCTCCGTAGTTGTGGCATGCGGGCTTAGTTGCTCTGCTGCATGTGGGATCTTCTTGGACCAGGGTTCAAAGCCATGTCCCCTGCCTTGGCAGGTAGATTCTTAACCACTGTGTCACCAAGGAAGCCCTGAGCTGATATGTTTTGAGAGGTATTGTGTTAGGCGCGTTCATCTGCATAATCCCCCTTAAACTTCACAAAATTCTTTGAGTTAGGCATTTTTATTTTTATTTTTATTTATTTATTTATTTATTTTGGTGGTACGTGGGCCACTCACTGTTGTGGCCTCTCGCGTTGCGGAGCACAGGCTCCGGACGCGCAGGCTCAGCGGCCATGGCTCACGGGCCCAGCCGCTCCGCGGCACGTGGGATCCTCCCGGACCGGGGCACGAACCCATGTCCCCTGCATCGGCAGGCGGACTCTCCACCACTGTGCCACCAGGGAAGCCCGAGTTAGGCATTTTTAAACTCATTTTAACAGATCTGGGATTACTGAGTAAATAATTGCCTGAGATCACTCCAGTTACTAAATGACAGAGATAGCATTTGAAAGCAGGACTGTCTGACCAGATGCTTCATATTCTTTTACGTGTATATGTAATACATACATATTTATATATATAAAACAACTGAACATGTATTCCATATATATTACACATCCAATAGAAAATTTAGAGGCAGGATTTTATTGCACCATCAAAATTTAGTATTTCCCTATCCTTCTAATATAAACCAAAAATTATATCAAAATCCCTAAGAACATTCTTCATGACCACAGTTTTAGCTAAAAAACTAAAGCAAAAGAATCGTGATTACAGAATGATTTAAAAATATATATCAGCTGTTAAAATAGCTTAGTTTATAGGTTGTTATAAATGCCACTATAAAACACTGTAATTAGAAAAAGTTTTAGAGGAAATTGACTTACTGGAATTCCATGATCTATAAGACAAGGGAACGGGACTGGAAATTTCTCCAAATCCCTTCCAGTTCTAACACTCTAAATTCCTTTGACTTTAAAGCTTAGAATGGAATTATTATATGAAAATCTTTAAGTGCCGTCTTCTGTTTAAATAAAATTCTTTAGTTGCCCTCAAACTGTGATGATTTGTAAAATTATTATCTGAGTTACACTCTATTTGCTCACTTCCTCACTTTTGCATTCCTGATAAGCAATCAGAAATGACAGGATGGAGTTTTTTTAATTTTTCACTAGTTTTGAAATACTCTTCCTTTGTCATTTTTGTCAGTGCTTGTTTCACTAAATTTTAGAAATGATTCTGAGATGTCCATCATTAATATGCAAAGCTTTATTTTAAAGGGCAATCTCATTTCTATCTAAGAAATATTCTAGTTTCTGAAAGTCTGAAAGTTCAGCTGCCATAAGCAAATCATCATTGGTTTGGGAGAACTTCTTTATGCACTTGGTGAGCATACTTAGTCTGGTCCCACATAGAGGAACAGGTGTAAGGCCTGAGAGCTGCAAAACCAAGTCGTCTCACTAAACACTGACACGGATGCCTCTGGTTCTTTATGGGAACTATAATCATACCCTCTGAGTAGGGGTTGCTTTGTTTCCCATGAAGAACGTTAACTGGAATAACTTTTGACTCAACTTGAAAGATGTTATTTTCCTGAAATGTTCCTTTTCATGAATCTTTCTTATTACATATTATTAATCATGGAGGTATAATACAAATGATGTTGAGTTTCATAGCATGGCAGTTTTGGATTAGGTAATGTTATCTTGTTACTAATGGTTACTGCTGCTTAGTTTCTCTTCGGTAGCAGAGTAATGATATTCAGATGATCTATTTTAGGTTCCATGTTTATCTGTATTCAACTAAAGTCAACATAGTATTGATAATTCCAGAATTTTACTGCACATAAACACATTTTCTTTCAACTATTAATTATGTTTATACATCATCCATATGTCTCTGGTTGAGGGATCCAACAGATCCAACTGTGCAAGTTACAGTGCAAATAACTTTCATTTGATTCTCTGAGCCTTTATTTTTTTTTTTTATTTTTTATTTTTTTGCGGTACGCGGGCCTCTCACTGTTGTGGCCTCTCCCGTTGCAGAGCACAGGCTCCGGACGCACAGGCTCAGCGGCCATGGCTCACGGGCCCAGCCGCTCTGCGGCATGTGGGATCTTCCCAGATCGGGGCACGAACCCGTGTCCCCTGCATCGGCAGGCGGACTCTCAACCACTGCGCCACCAGGGAGGCCCTATTTTTTAAAAATTAAGGAATTATTATATGCTCAACACTGTTCTATGTCCTTGGATTAAAGATGAATCCTTTGCTCAAGGAAGATGCAGCCTAAGGGGAGACTGAGTTGTAAACATACATAAAAACTCTAGTAAATATCTAACTCTCTAAAACAAATATAATAAATACTATTTGAAGGTAACTAATTAGTCCTTGACCATTGCAAAAAAACAATAATGATATAGTACTTTTATTTCACTCAAACCAAGCAGTCAGAGCTAAAGTATTAGTCAAAATCTCTGCTCAAGAAATTTGGAGATGTTTATTCCACTGAGAATATTTAACCATAAGGATTTATCTTTAGTGAAATTTGCTGGGGAACGGTGAGAATTTGTCTTTCTCAGTTGTCTCTGGGTAGATTGGGATCAAAATTCTCATGCAAAGATGTCTCTGCTTTCTGCCAAGAAGAGCCCAGAACCAAAGATAAGGTTACAGTGATCTAAAGTTCTTCCTCTACCACAGTATTTCTTTGTCCCAAAACAGACTGCCTTCTCTTGAGTGCCTAATATTCTTCTCTGTTTTTCTAAAAACCCCAGCAAGTCCAAATTTGGCTTGTGTCATCACAGAGTTTTACCTGTTCTGCCCCCAGAGCCCTGCATGGCACAGCAGCCCTGAGGTGCTTAGGACAACCCCAAGTGTTTGCTCAGACTAAGAAACACAAAGCCACACTCTTGGACCAGACAGGCCCTTCATCCGAGGTTGCAGGAGAAAGGTGATGAGAAGCCCCTTGTGTTTTTTCTACTCTGATGTGCTTGCGGTTCATAAACCACCCGACAAATTCTGGATTAAATATACATTCTGAGAATTTAGACTAAAGCCTCAAGATGAAGAACTCTAAAAAGATCATTCAACTCATCAATGTTCATTCTCCTTACATTACAAACTCAGCATTGTGCTAGATGCTGTGAATAAAGAAGAAAGAGGAGGAAAGAGAGAAATAAAGAGGGAAGGAGGGAGAGAGGAAGAAAAAAAAATAGGTACAGTAGGCATCTTAATGGCCTCCCAAAGATGCCTGTGTCCTACCCCCAAAATCTCTGAATATGTGATTTTACGTGGCAAAAGGGACTTTGCAGACATAATTAAAGTTACAGACCTTAAAAGGGAAGATGATTTTAGATTATCCAGTTGTGTCCAGCTAGTCACATAGGCCTTTAAAGCAGAGAACCTCTTTTAGCTGCAGCAAGATGTCACAGAAGGGGAAGTTCAGAGAGATTCCAAATGTGAGAATGAGCCAATGCTGTGCTGAGGGTTTGAAAATGGGGCGGTGTGCGGTGGCAATAAAACAGGAAGGCAGGTGGCCTTAAGGAGCTGAGAGGAGCTCCTGGCTGACAGCCAGCAAGGAAACAGGAACCTCAGCTCTACAGTCTCAAGGAACTGAATTCTGCCAGCCACCTGAATGAGCTTGGAAACTGATTCACCTCCAGAGCCTCCGGAAAAAAACACTGCTGACCCCCTGATTTCTGTCTTACAACACTAAGCAGAGGATTCAGCCAAGCTATGGTGACCTGGGCTTTTAACCTGCAGAACTATGAGATTTTTTACAAATGGGTGTTGTTTTAATTGCTAAATGTGTGGCAGTTTGTTAGGGAGGCAATAGGAAGAAGATACAAATAATACGTGGTACTCAAAGAATCTAATGGAGAAGAAGGTGACTGAATGTTAGGTTATAACACTATGATTTTAATGGAAGAGGTCAGTGCGTGAGGAGAAATCATCCTGAAGAATGAGACTAACTGTTTTAAGCATCTCAGTGATATCGCTATTTAGAATACGCCTCATTTTGAGGGCATTTTATGAGATACTCCAAGTGGACCAAGGATTTGGGAACAGTGTGCCGTGCCTGCCAATCTCTCTCTGACTTGTGGACTGCCCTAGGGAAGCATGAGGCATCTGATTACCACATATAAACACTTTTCAAAGCTGAACAAATAACCCTAACACAGAATCTTATGAAGAATGCAACTTGTCTTTTCTTTCTTGAGAAAACTGTTAAGTTAGCAGCCATACTCATGTCCTGTGTTCTGCCAATTGCTTTTTTATAAGCAGGCTTACTTTCAATTCTCTGGAGTGTGCATTAGGGCAAGATTATTTCTAATAATCCAGAGAATGCATTTAGAGCATACATGGGAATAAACTTTTTACTCACTAATAATATGAAGACCCATCTTGTGGGTGGCGGAAGAAAGGGCAGACGAAGGCTTTGTAAAATATGCTTTAGAAACCTGATGTAAAGGATATTGCAAATTACTCTTTCAATTATTAACAGAGGTAGTAGACGAGCAACAAGCTGGGGAAGAATATTTGGAACTCATATCACAGAGAAAGGGCTAATTTCTTTAATGTAAAGAGAGCCCCCCTAAATGAATAAAAGACCAACAACCCCAAAGAATAATTGGTAAAGTATATTTTAAAAGAAGTCGCAGATGAGGAAATACTAATGCTTTTTAAACTTATAAAAGATACTCAATATCACTTATCATAAGAGACATTCAAATTAAAACCACAAATAAATATAATTTATACCTGTTGGACAGAGAAGTTCAAAACATTTTATGATATACTGTGTCTGGAGTATGAGGTGAGACAGTGTCTAATAGCTGAAACACTTTGGAGAAAATTTGTTCATATTTACTAAAATTAAAAATGTGCAAATCCTTGAATCCAGCAAATTCACCTCTTACACTTTTTCCTATAGATAAACTTGTATTTGTAAAAATGATTTATGTAAAAGGACAATATTTGAAACACATTTTGTAATAGCAAATGTTTGGAAACAACTTATATTTCTATTAAGAGTGGGCTAGTTTAAAGACATCATGGAAAAATCATATAATACTATTCATTTGTTAAAAAGAATGAACAAAGTTGGAACAACCACTTTGTTAAACTGTTTGGTAATGTTTACTAAAGCTAAACATAGGGCTACCTTATGACCCAGTCTTCTCCCAGGTATATCCCCAAGAGAAATGAGTGCCTGTAGCCACCAAAAGACATGTGTAAGTCTGTCCCTAGCAGGTTTATTCAAAATGTCCCCAAACTGGAAACAACCCAGATGTCCACGAACAGGCGAATCTATTCATAAAATGGAATAATACTGGGCAATAAAAATAATAGCTGATATACACAACAACATGGAAAATCTCTCTGATGTGTTGAAGGAAAGAAGGAAAATACAAATACGGTTTCATTTATATGAAGTTTCAAAACAGAACTAATTGTAGTGACTGACATGAGACTACAGGTTGACTCTGGGGGCATGAGGAACATTTTAAAGTGATGAAAATGCTCTATATCATGATTTGAATGGTGTTTACATGGGTGTACACATATACAAAAACTCTTCATGCTAAATACTTAAGATTGACATACTTTACACACTTTGCAATTTATGTTATACCTCAGTAAATAAAGTAAAAGAGGAAGAACATGGAAATGGATGAGGATGAGTAGGAGGATGTGTAGGAGGAAGGCAGCAGCTCTACATGTATCCATGTATATAATCTGCAAGCTAGATTGTTAAGTGAAAGCATTTCTCATCTAGAGTTCCTCATCTGAACCACAGCACACAGAAAATTATTTGTAATTATTTCTTCAATTCTCCCAAGAATGGTACATAATACCCATCCTGATGCCAAAGAGAAAAGTTAATTTATCACATACAACTGATACCTTAGGGTTTGAGAGATTAATTCTCTCCAGGAAATTTAGCTGAGAATATTTATGTATGCTACATTTTGTGTGCTTAAGTATATATTTATCACAAGAAACTAACAGGGATTGTCTCTGAGAGGGAACTGTGTAGCTCACTTTTAATTGTATGACCTATAAGCAATTCGAATTGTGTACTGTGTGATGGAAACACACACACATTTTTCTTTAAATGGGAAAGTGGGAGTGTAAGAGAGGCGGGACACTCAGGAATAAATGAAATGATGCTTCACTATAGTTGCACATTAACCAAAACATGTATGCTAGTGGTATTTAGCAACAAAAATGTTCTAACCTCGGTTTTTAAGTCCAAAAATGCTGACTGTATTACTTTGAGTAATCTAAAAAAGAAAAAGTAAACATATTGAGGGCAAGGTGCATGATTTAGGACTGTCAAAGTTCCAAAACTGTCAGGGACATAGTTAAAGTATGGCAAGGCTCCAAAAATATTCTGCTAGCTGGTTGGGTCACTTTTTCCCATCTAGTCCAATTGTCATCTGATTGCCTGTGTGAGGGCTCACATGAGAGGCTGATAACTGAGACAAATAGGCTAAGGGAGGTCCAGGAATATGATTGTTTTGTGGGTAATTTTAAAGGTTAGACAGAAAAATATCAAAACAGTTTTCCTGTTTTGCCCATGAATAAAGCAAGCTAAAGAAAGCCAAAGAAACTGAAGCCTGATGGCAGAAACTACAGGATTTAGCACGGATCAATTTAGCATGTGTGCAAGCACATACACACATACATACAAACACACATCAGAAACTGAGTGGTCTGGGTGAGGAGAGGCAAGTTGCTTGCCAGCCTCCAGCCAGCACATCAGGCTCTCCGTATACCAGGAAAATTGCACCAGAATTTCCAGATAGAGTTGTAATAATGAAGATAACAACTACTATACAAGTATTATGAGATTTATTGAGCACATCAACGCATGTGCCAAGTGCTCTACGTGCACTGTATTGTTAAACCCTCACAATATCCCACTGAAGTAAATAATGCTGTTATCCTCATGTTACAAATGAGGAAACAGGCTCAATGAGCTTAAATAGCTTGCTTAACAGTGAGTGTAGAGACTACTTCCTTTCCTCTGAACCATGTCCTGTTTGTGCGTTACATGGCCCATTGTCAGTCAGTGGTAGGAATTCCTTACATAAAGAATTATACATGCAGCTTCATACAGAGTCCAACTCCAACTGTGACTTAGGCTTTCCCCAAATCCATTACATTTTTTAATTTACTAATGCATTTGACCCCATTTCTTGAAATGGGCACACATTTCTCAGAAATGCTTTACAAGTTTGTTTTTATTTGTTTGCTTGTTTGTTTGTTTTTGCCGTGATGCTCACCCCAAGGAGCTGATAGAGATTTCTTGAGAAAACTGTCAAGTAGCGTATTCTTTAGCATCTTGCAAAGCCCTGCTATGGAGGCTCCTTAAATAAAGTTCACTGTCTAAGGGTTAATTCATGCAAAATATCTTTAGAGATACTTCAGTAGCACACCATTTCTTGAGAAACTTCTTTGATTACCTAGGATAAGTTCACAATGACATTTCATTCAGTATTAAAGTATGTTCTATCTTTTTAACAGTCCTAGAGTACCAGAGAGGAACATCAACCATACTTTATTGAAACTCCTTGATTTATAATTCTTCACTACTTACAATATATATGCCCAGAAGACAGTAGGTAAGTAAATTAATGAAAATAAAAATCTCTCTCCATTTTCTTTCTAATATTCCGTGTAGAATAATCTGTTCGCTTGGTTACAAAGTGATTGAAGCAATAAGGGTCAGCTTATTGTTTCATTTTGGGGATATCTCAGCCAACCCAGGGGTGAGAGGAAGAGTCAGACCCCTCAAGGGGCTGGAAGCAGGAACTAGGTGGCTTTGGGGAACTAGATTTCTTTCTCCAGGTCTGGAAGCCAAATGGTTTGCATCCATGTCAAATTTCTCAGCATCTGCTTTGTGCTCCGCTGTTGCTGAGAGGTTTGCTCCGCTTTGCTCAGACTATGTTAGCTATATCCTTTAGCCCTATCCCATTGTCCTAGGAAAACCATCTGATTGGCTGAGTTTGAGCCAGTCGTCCACCATAATCCACTTCTCTGTAGGCAAGTGTGTGGAATCATGTGGTGCACTCCCTCTCAGCATGGCTGTGGGAATGGAGAGGAGAGGGTTTGGGTAAATTTGCTAAGAGGGTTATGGGAGTAGTGAGGACATGACTATGGAGAAAATAGTTGGAATTTGTACTATAGTTGCCATATGGGAAGCAATATTCTTCCAGAATCTGGCTATTTAGGAACTAGTCAGAGAGCATCTCCTTCGTATTTAGATATTTCCTCTCCTGAGACAATCTAATTCTAAAAGTTCCTAAGATCAAAGGATAGACTTTGGAAAGGGAACCCAAACAGAACCAGAATTGTGCTATAAGAGAGAGGACAAAAGTGGAGTTTACCTATTTGGTTTCATTATAAATGGGGACTTGGAGGCTCTCTCTTGATTGAATAGTGATTTTTGCCTCAGAAGATCTGTTCTGAAGCATATTCATGAAGTCTGAGGCTGAAGCTTTCCCTGAATGTTTTGGAAATTAGAGATGGAAAACTTAAGTGGATAGTGCTGGCTGCAATTCAATGCATGCTAGTGCAATGCAGAGGGGGAAAATGTTATTTAAAACCACAAATGAATATAGCAACTTCTGCCTTTTCCATGGAGAAGCTACGGGTGGAAACAGGGAACAATTCATACAAATGAAGGACTAAATCTCTTCGCTTTTCCTTTTGCAGAAAGAGGTGGAGGAGGGAGCAAGGGTGAGGCTTAGATTTAGATGGCCTGTGTGGTTTAGCGGAATACACTAGTGGGTCTTTGTACACAAGAGAGAGTCTACGTGCTGAGTATAGGGTATGGAGATTCAGCAGAGCTAATGTGAATTAATTTTTATAAGAAAATGGAAGGCATTTAAAGTTATTACTCCTGAGAGACAAGGGATAGATAAGAAAACAGAGGAAACCAGGGAGGAGAGCCCTGGAACATAGGAAAGGATCCAGAGGGCTTTTCATATTAGGGTTTTCCAATATTCTATTTTAAGTTGTTTGGCTGCAATGTAAATACCATCCATTGCTGCAAGCCTCAGTCAAGTCTGCTACACAGAAAAGACTTTAATGAGTGTTTTTGCTTGTGAGTGTTTATTTGGTAGGGAGTGTATTTCTTTGTGTGTGTAAATTATGGAAGCAGGCTTGATTTCAAGTCTTATTGTATGTGGTAGAGAATAGAGAGAGGACATAAAAAACAATTTATTAGTGGAACTAACTCAGTAAAAGCAGGAGCTAAGGGTCATCAGTGACTTGGAAAATTTTTACATTTCTCATTCTTGCTTCCTGTTGCGAGCTACTTTGCAAAGAAGTCCATACCAACATATACCTCATCCCTCATGCTCTTTTTTTTTTTTTTTTTTTTTTGGTGGTATGCGGGCCTCTCACTGTTGTGGTCTCTCCCGCTGCGGAGCACAGGCTCCGGACGCGCAGGCCCAGCGGCCATGGCCCACGGGCCCAGACGCTCCGCGGCATGCGGGATCCTCCCAGACCGGGGTACGAACCCACGTCCCCTGCCTCGGCAGGCGGACTCCCAACCACTGCGCCACCAGGGAAGCCCCCTCATGCTCTTTTTACAATGTGATGTTGATACATATCCATCAAGAAATGGAGTCTGTGTTCCTTCTCCTTGAACCTGGTAGATCCTTATAAATGCCTCACCTACTAGAACATGGGGGAAGGAATGCCGCATGACTTCTGAGGCTAGGTCCAAAAAGGCAATATGGCTTCCACCTGGCTCTTGCTTTCTCACAGGGGGTCTCTCCCTTAGAACCACACCACCATTTTGGAAGGAAGCTCGTGCACCATAGAAAGGCCATGTGTGGGTATATTCTGACCAACAGCCTCAGCTAAGCAACGAGCAAGAAGCAACTCTTAAAACTGTGGGCATACAAGCCTGATGATTCCTGTTCTCAATCTTCCCATTTTCCAGCATAGAGTCCAGACATTGTGCACCAGAGTCAGGCCATCTCCACCGTGTCCTAACTGACTCAAAGAAAGTCTGGGAAATAGTCAATAATTATTATTGTTTTAAGCCACTAATTTTGGGAAAATTTGTTATGCTGCAATAGATAAATAAAACAGCCTCACTCCCAGGATCCTCAGAAAAAAATTAAAGAACTTTGTAATGAAATTTGGACTAATTCTCTCTGAAGCTTAAAGAATTGGGTCATATCTGTTTTCATGGCACTTGTTAGAACTCAAGTACTATTCTTTGAACTTCAAGAGTTCTGTTGCCTGAAAAACTAAGGCTACCAGTGCAAGGAAGGATGAGACGTGCTATGGTCTGAATGTCTGAGTGCCCACAAAATTCATATGTTGAAATCCTAGCCCCTAAAGGTGATGATATTAGGAGTTGGGACCTTTGGGAGGTGCTGAAATCATGAAGGTGGAGCCCTCACGAATGGGATTAGTGCCTTATGAATGAGGCTCCAGAGAGATCCCTGGCCCCTTCCACTATATGACAGTAAGAAGTCTGCTTCCCAGAAGAGGGCCCTCACCCAATCATGCTGGCTTCCTAATCTCACACTTCCAGCCTCCAGGACTGTGAGAAATAAATTCCTGTTGTTTATAAGTCCATGGTATTTTGTTACAGCAGCCAAAACAGACTGAGACAGGTGAGGCATTGGTTCACGTTTCAGGAATAAAAAGGAAGATCCCAAGGAGAGCCAAGGAGAAAACAAGTAGCTTGACACACTAAGGAATTAATCCCTCTGGACTCAGCTATTAATCCCTCTAGACTAACCATGTGACTGGGAAATTTCTGGTTTTTGTCTCAGTTTCTGCATCTTAAATGAGGCTCGTCCGTGTTTATAATTGTAAGGATCAATAGAGAAAATGCACGTAAAGTGTTCATCATAGTGCCTAGTACAGAATAAGCATGCTTTGAATATTAGCTGTTGTTAGTAATATTACGCTTAGCACAGCACCTAACACTAGGTAATTTCTTAATAAGTGGTATCTGCAACTACTGAGCGCTCCAAATATTTACTCTAACATGCCAGTCCATATTACTAAATTCTGCATTCCTATTTCCAGGGCTATGTCCCTGGATTTCCATAAGGAGAGGACAGAAAGTTCTGTAGTCTATGGAACTGTCAGCTTATCAGTGTGTCTGTCTAGTAAGCTCACCATAAAATTGAACTCATTCAAAATGTCCTCACCTAAAGCAATTTATTAGCTATCCGGCTAAAAAAGGCATTAATTCACCTCTGCCTGTGTTGGAGTATAAATGGCAATCCTTAGAGATGTGATCATATATTCTTCCAACCTTGGAACATATTCATAACTTGGAGAATCTGTGTTTCAAATTAGACTCTCTTACATTTTGAGTGCTTAATTTCATTTACACTTAACTATATGAAACTTTTGACTCTTCTGTAAAATAGAGCTGAAAATAGATTTTCTGGGCATCTGAGAGTTCTAAATTACCTCTAAAAATAACACTTTGATGAGTAAAGCAGAGAAAAACCAGAAATTTCCCACAATATACACAGTAAGTGGAAAATTCAAGTAAGTGGGTGTAGGAAAACAAAGAACCACATGGTATTTTTTTAAATAGATACTTTTTTTCAGGCTTTGCATGAACTTGTGGTAGAAAGGTCTAATTGTTCTACAATATCAGCAGGAGACAACCCCCAAACTATAGATGACACTTCCAATAGACTTACAAACTATATAATTGGTCATAATATCTCCACTTTAAATCTCTGCGCTGACTGCCCCCATGAGAGATGGAGCAAGGAAGAGGCACTAACGTAGGTGTCCTATGTAAATTCTTGTCTTACTGCCTTATAATTTGAAATTTTAATTTCCTTAAAAGGTAAAAAATCTTCCCAATATTACCTCATATATTCTATATGTTGGGGAAAGGAGATTATTTGGCCCAAATATTCAACTCAATTGGCCACTGTTATCCTTAACTTTGTCAGCCAGGTAGATGCAAACTAAAAGATTTAATTAAGATATCTGTTGGGTGCTATTTAAGGTCGGGTACTGGGCTACATGTATGCTGTACCAGCTTTGGTTTGTTATAATGTAGCATTTCTCATCTATATCCAGCAGAGGAATGGTGTCCTGTACCACTAATGGTCTTTGAAAAAATGGTTTTGCATGGCAAATAAGTTGAGGAAATGTTAGTTTAAACATATTAAAACAATTTTCCCTCCTGCAGGACTTCTCAGGGTTTTTAATATATATATGTGCATTTTGACTCTCCAAGAATAATAGAATGTGAAGCATTTTCAAACCTTATTTAGTTGCGAATCATCTGTGAAAACTACAGGGCTTGCTTTGAGAACTGTTAGGGCAATGGATACTCAGTGATGGCAATTAAACAAAAAGTTATACTTTTCAAGGTTCCTAATCATCACTCATTCCACTTATTTTAATAAATCTTTATTGGAGTAGAATTGCTTAACAATACCATGTTAGTTTCTGTTGCACAACAAAGACAATCAGCCATATGCATACACAAGTCCCCATATCCTCGCCCTCTTGTGTCTCCCTCCCACCCTCCCTATACTACCCCTCTAGGTGGTCACAAAGCACCAAGCTGATCTCCCTGTGCTATGCGGCTGCTTCCCACCAGCCCACTATTTTACGTTTGGTAGTGTGTATATGTTGAGGCTACTCTCACTTCACCCCAGCTTCACCCTCCCACCCCATGTCATCAAGTCCATTCTCTATGTCTACCTCTTTATTCCTGCCCTGCAACTACGTTCATCAGTACCATTTTTTTTTTTAGATTCGATATATATGTGTTAGCATACAGTATTTGTTTTTCTCTTTCTGATTTATTTCATTCTGTATGAAAGACTGTAGGTCCATCCACCTCACTACAAATAACTCAATTTCATTTCTTTTTATGGCTGAGTACTATTCCAGTGTATATATGTGCCACATCTTCTTTATCCATTCATCTGTTGATGGACATTTAGGTTGCTTTCACGTCCTGGCTATTGTAAATAGTGCTGCAGTGAACATTGTGGTGCATGTCTCTTTTTGAATTATGGTTTTCTCAGGGTATATGCCCAGTAGTGGGATTGCTGGGTCATATGGTAGTTCTATTTTTAGTTTTTTAAGGAACCTCCATACTGTTTTCCATAGTGGTTGTATTAATTTACATTCCCATCAACAGTGTAGGAGGGTTCCCTTTTCACCACACCCTTTCCAGCATTTATTGTTTCTAGCTTTTTTGATAATGCCCATCCTGACCAGCATGAGGTGATACCTCATTGTAGTTTTGATTTGCATTTCTCTAATAGTGATGTTGAACATCTTTTCATTTGCCTCTTGGCCATCTGTATGTCTTCCTTGGTGAAATGACTAGTTAGGTCTTCCACCCATTTTTTAACTGGTTTCTTATTTTGATATTGAGCTCCATGAGCTGTTTGTATATTTTGGAGATTAATCCTTTGTCTGTTGTTTCATTTGCAAATATTTCCTCCCATTGTGAGGGTTGTCTTTTTGTCTTGTTTATGGTTTCCTTTGCCGTGCAAAAGCTTTTAAGTTTAATTAAGTCCCATTTGTTTATTTTTGTTTTTATTTCTGTTACTCTAGGAGGTGGGTCAAAAAAGATCTTGCTGTGGTTTATGTCAGAGTGTTTTTCCTATGTTTTCCTCTAAAAGTTTAATAGTGTCTGGTCTTACATTTAAGTCTTTAATCCATTTGGAGTTTATTTTTGTGTATGGTGTTAGGAAGTGTTCTAATTTCATTCTTTTACATGTAGCTGTCCAGTTTTCCCAGCACCACTTATTGAAGAGGCTGTCTTTTCTCCATTGTATGTTCTTGCCTCCTTTGTCGTAAATTAGGTGCCCATATGTGTGTGGGTTTATTTCTGGGCATTCTGTCCTGCACCATTGATCTATATTTCTGTTTTTGTGCCAGTACCATACTGTCTTGATTACTGTAGCTTTGTGGTATAAGTTTGAAGTTGGGGAGCCTGATTCATCCAACTCTTTTTCATTCTCAAGATTGCTTTGGCTCTTCAGGGTCTTTTGTGTTTCCATACGAATTGTAAGGTTTTTTGTTCTAATTCTGTGAAGAATGCCATTGGCAGTTTGATAGGGATCACATTGAATCTGTAGATTGCTTTGGGTAGTATAGTCATTTTCAAAATGTTGATTCTTCCAATCCAAGAACATGGTATATTTCTCCATCTGTTTATGTCATCTTTGATTTCTTTCATCAGTGTTTTATAGTTTTCTGAGTACAAGTCTTTCGCCTCCTTAGGCAGGTTAATTCCTAGGTATTTTATCCTTTTTGTTGCAAAGGTAAATGGGAATGTTTCCTTAATTTCTCTTACTGATTTTTCATTGTTGGTGTATAGGAATGCCAGAGATTTCTGTGTATTAATTTTGTATCCTGCAACCTTACCAAATTCATTGATTAGTTCTAGTAGTTTTCTGGTGGCATTTTAGGATTTTCTATGGATAGTATCATGTCATTGGTAAACAGTGACAGTTTTACTTCTTCATTTCCAATTTGTATTCCTTTCTTTTTCTTCTCTTAGTGTTGTGGCTAGGACTTCCAAAACTATGTTAAGTAAGAGTGGTGAGAGTGGACATCCTTGTCTTCTTCCTAACCTTTGGGGAAATGCTTTCAGTTTTTCACCATTGAGTATGATACTTACTGTGGATCTGTCATATATGGCCTTTATTATGTTGAGGCAGTTTCCCTCTATGCCAACTTTCTGGAGAGTTTTTATCATAAATGCGTGTTGAATTTTGTCAAAAGCTTTTTCTGCATCTATTGAGATGATCATATGGTTTTTATTCCTTAATTTGTTAATGTGGTATATCACATTGATTGATTTGTGCATACTGAAGAATCCTTGCATCCCTGGGATAAATCCCAGTTGATCATGGTGTATGATCCTTTCAATGTGCTGTTGGATTCTGTTTGCAAGTATTTTGTTCAGGATTTTTGCACCTATGTTCATCAGTGATATTGGTCTGTAATTTTCTTTTTTTTGTGATATCTTTGTCTGGTTTTGGTATCAGGGTGATGGTGGCTTTGTAGAATGAGTTTGGGAGTGTTTCTCCCTCCGCAATTTTTTGGAAGAGTTTGAGAAGGATCGGTGTTAGCCCTTCTCTAAACGTTTGATAGAATTCTCCTGTGAAGCCATCTGGTCCTGGACTTTTGTTTGTTGGAAGATTTTAAATTACAGTTTCAATTTCATTACTTGTGATAGGCCTGTTTATATTTTCGAATTCTTCCTGGTTCAGTCTTGGAAAATTGTACATTTCCAAGAATTTGTCCATTTCTTCATGGTTGTCCATTTTATTGGAATATCGTTGTTTGTAGCAATCTCTCATAATCCTTTGTATTTCTGCAGTGTCAGTTGGGATTTCTCCTTTTTCATTTCTAATTTTATTGATTTGCGTCTTCTCCCTTTTTTTCTTGATGAGTCTAAGGTTTTATCAATTTTGTTTATCTTCTCAAAGAACCAGCTTTTAGCTTTATTGATTTTTGCTATTGTTCTCTTCGTTTCTATTTCACTTATTTCTGCTCTGATCTTTATGATTTCTTTCCTTCTGCTGACTTTGGGTTTTCTTTTTTCTTCTTTCTCTAGTTGTTTTAAGTGTAGGGTTAGATTGTTTATTTGAGATTTTTCTTGTTTCCTGAGGTGAGATTGAATTGCTATAAACTTCCCTCTTAGAACTGCTTTTGCTGCATCCCACAGGTTTTGGGTCATAGTGTTTTCATTGTCATTTGTTTCTGTGTATTTTTTAATTTCTTCTTTGATTTCTTCAGTGATCTCTTGGTTATTTAGTAGCACACTGTTTAGCCTCCATGTATTTGTGTTTTTTACAGTTTTTTTCCTGTAATTGATTTCCGATCTCATAGTGTTGTGGTCAGAAAAGATGCTGGATACAATTTCAATTTTCTTAAATTTTCCCAGGCTTGATTTGTGACCCAAGATGTGATCTATCCTGGAGGATGTTCTGTGTGCACTTGAGAAGAAAGTGTATTCTGCCACTTTTGGGTGAAATGTTCTATAAATATCAGTTAGATCTATCTGGTCTATTGTGTCATTTAAAGCTTGTGTTTCCTTATTTATTTTCTGTTTGGATGATCTGTCCAATGGTGTAAGTGGGGTGTTAAAGTCCCCTCCTGTTGTTGTGTTACTGTCAATTTCTCATTTTGTGGTTGCTAGCATTTGCCTTATGTATTGAAGTGCTCCTATGTTGGGTGCATAAACATTTATAATTGTTATATCTCTTGGATTGATCCTTTGATCATTATGTAGTGTCCCTCCTTATCTCTTGTAACAGTATTTTAAAGTCTATTTTATCTGATATGAGTATTGCTACTCCAGCTTTCTTTTGATTTCCATTTGCATGGAATATCTTTTTCCATCCCTTCACTTTCAGTCCGTATGTGTCCCTAGGTCTGAAGTGGGTCTCTTGTAGACAGCATATAGATGGGTCTTGTTTTTGTATCCATTCAGCCAATCTGTGTCTTTTGGTTGGGGCACTTAGTCCATTTACATTTAAGGTTATTATTGATATGTATGTCCCTATTACCATTTTCTTAATCGTTTTGGGTTTGCTTTTTTTTTTTTTTTGCGGTACGCGGGCCTCTCACTGTTATGGCCTCTCCCGCTGTGGGGCACAGGCTCCAGACACGCAGGCT